>NC_090928.1:1254090128-1254399219 GCF_040938575.1 Ambystoma mexicanum
GGGCTCATCCGGGATAAATGTCTGACTGTGACATTATTCATCCGCTCTCTTTTTCTCCTCTCCCTTGTCTCCCTTTAAACCCTTGTCTCTTCTCTGATATTCTTGAAACTCCCATCCTTTGAACTTTGAAATCTCTCCCTTCCTGTGCATCTCTTTTCTCAGAAACACGCGGGTGCACTCACTATCGCCTTTGTAACATTCCCTTCAATCTCATTTCTCCTTCTCTCTTTCCCATAGGAAGAGAAGTCATGCCTGGACATTCTCCCTGAAGAGCGCAGTGATAAAATCCAGCTTGCCCGGCTAATACTGGACCTAAAGCAGGTGGGTTTCCATGTTCTTACTACTTCTTCTGGGCATAGTCCAGTGGTTCTCATCTAATGTCCTGTGGTCTTTAACTGCCATTAACATCTCAGTTCCTGGTGCACAAAGATCATTACTGGCCATGTGCCAACTGCAGCAACCGCAAATTGCACTTGTGCCCAAACTGTTGGCGCTCTGTGAGTGACATAGAATCCCACATGAGCAGCAAGTAGTTTGAATCTATTGGAAACTGCAGCAGAAGCAGTATATGATTATTCACAAACAATAAGCCAATTCCAAGGAGCAAATGCCTGGCAGGGAATTTGCATAATGGAAGGAGAAGAAGGAATATTGTTATTAAATGTAAGAAAAGCACAGTTTAGTGCAAAGATCTACTCACTCTTGTGCACATATTCAAACAATGCATTTTGGAAGCACAACTTAATTTGCACTCGGAAAAAGGCTTTTTGATTTGCGCTTGCCTTTGAATTAAACCTGGGAAAGAAAGGAGATATAGCACTGTGTAAATGAGGGTAAAGCTGGAGACCAAGAGGAGTATGAGTGTAGAAAACTGGCTGAAAATGCTCAGACTGAGAGGTCCTACCATTGCTTATGTGTAATTAAATTCAAATTCTATATAGAAATGAGTGAGCACTTTGAATTTATGCACAGTGCACAGAGGCACAGTGAACATCCACGCCATGCCAAGAGACTCCTGCTTTGGGGTTTCCCAGAAGCCCTGCTATCCTTCAGGGACAGATCTGCACTTCACATTCAGGGGCAGATGGATACAAGTCTTGTGTTTTGTGCTCCTTCCCTTGTCCTATGTCATAAATGGTGACCTTCATCCAATTCTGACTTGTAGCCATCAACACCTTGAATTCTGGAACTCAGGCCTATCTCTATAATGGAAAAAGATAAACTGCATGTCCCAGCATGCAGTTCCATCCACTTCATTGGAGTACCAGAGTCGTAAGTAAGAATTTGGGGCACCAGATTGGAAGCCTTGATGTTCACAAATGGTCTGCGATGAACTGGGAGATATTTGGAGGCCAAGAATTGTACTTGGAAAATAAGGGCAACGTTGAAGACCAAACCCGGTCTTTTTTGCCACAAGTAGATATAGAAATGCCCAATGCCATTAGTTGCATCTGGTGTCTAAAAGAGACACAGAGCTGTCATCCTGGGTACCATTTATCTATTAGAATCCAATGTTAGAACTGGTTCCATTCAAGTAAACCAGGAATTCTAGCAGACAGGAAGCAGAGAGTCCCAGAATTCCACCCATTTCCTGTGCATGAACCACCGGAACATGGTGAACCTGCAGGATGCTTGTCTTTCCACCTTCTCTGTGAGAATCTGAGGTCAGAACATGGTGAACATGCAGGACACGTGCCTCTCCACCTTCCCTGCGAGAACCTGAGGTCAGAACATTGTGAACCTGCAGGACGCTTGCCTCTCCACCTTCTCTGTGAGAACCTGAGGTCAGAACATGGTGAACCTGCAGGACGCTTGCCTCTCCACCTTCTCTGCGAGAACCTGAGGTCAGAACATGGTGAACCTGCAGGATGCTTGCCTGCCTCTCCACCTTCTCTGTGAGAACCTGAGGCCATAACATGGTGCACCTGCAGGACGCTTGCCTCTCCACCTTCTCTGGGAGAACCTGCGGTCAGAACATGGTGAACCTGCAGGACGTGTGCCTCTCCACCTTCTCTGCGAGAACCTGAGGTCAGAACACAGTGAACCTGCAGGACGCGTGCCTCTCCAACTTCTCTGTGAGAACCTGAGGTCAGAACATGGTAAACCTGCAGAGCGCTTGCCTGCCTCTCCACCTTCTCTGTGAGAACCTGAGGTCAGAACATGGTGAACGTCCAGCACGCGTGCCTCTCCACATTCTCTGTGAGAACCTGAGGTCAGAACATGGTGAACCTGCAGGACGCTTGCCTCTCCACCTTCTCTGTGAGAACCTGAGGTCAGAACATGGTGAACCTGCAGGACGCTTGCCTCTCCACCTTCTCTGTGAGAACCTGAGGTCAGAACATGGTGAACATGCAGGACACGTGCCTCTCCACCTTCCCTGCGAGAACCTGAGGTCAGAACATTGTGAACCTGCAGGACGCTTGCCTCTCCACCTTCTCTGTGAGAACCTGAGGTCAGAACATGGTGAACCTGCAGGACGCTTGCCTCTCCACCTTCTCTGCGAGAACCTGAGGTCAGAACATGGTGAACCTGCAGGATGCTTGCCTGCCTCTCCACCT
Source organism: Ambystoma mexicanum (assembly GCF_040938575.1). Lineage (NCBI taxonomy): Eukaryota > Metazoa > Chordata > Amphibia > Caudata > Ambystomatidae > Ambystoma > Ambystoma mexicanum. Next base: position 1,254,092,687 of record NC_090928.1, read on the forward strand.
TCTCTGTGAGAACCTGAGGCCATAACATGGTGCACCTGCAGGACGCTTGCCTCTCCACCTTCTCTGGGAGAACCTGCGGTCAGAACATGGTGAACCTGCAGGACGTGTGCCTCTCCACCTTCTCTGCGAGAACCTGAGGTCAGAACACAGTGAACCTGCAGGACGCGTGCCTCTCCAACTTCTCTGTGAGAACCTGAGGTCAGAACATGGTAAACCTGCAGAGCGCTTGCCTGCCTCTCCACCTTCTCTGTGAGAACCTGAGGTCAGAACATGGTGAACGTCCAGCACGCGTGCCTCTCCACATTCTCTGTGAGAACCTGAGGTCAGAACATGGTGAACCTGCAGGACGCTTGCCTCTCCACCTTCTCTGTGAGAACCTGAGGTCAGAACATGGTGAACCTGCAGGACGCTTGCCTCTCCACCTTCTCTGTGAGAATCTGAGGTCAGAACATGGTGAACTTGCAAGACGCTTGCCTCTCCACCTTCTCGGCGAGAACCTGAGGCTAGAAGATAGTGAACCTGCAGGACGCTTGCCTCTCCACTGCGAGAACCTGAGGTCAGAACATGGTGAACCTGCAGGACACGTGCCTCTCAACCGTCTCTGCGAGAACCTGAGGTCAGAACATGGTGAACCTGCAGGACGCTTGCCTCTCCACCTTCTCTGCGAGAACCTGAGGTCAGAACATGGTGAACCTGCAGGACGCGTGCCTCTCCACCTTCTCTGGCAGAACCTGAGGTCAGCACATGGTGAACCTGCAGGACGCGTGCCTCTCCACCTTCTCTGCGAGAACCTGAGGTCAGAACATGGTGAACCTGTAGGAAGCTTGCTTCTCCACCTTCTCTGTGAGAATCTGCGGTCAGAACATAGTGAACCTGCAGGACGCTTGCCTCTCCGCCTTCTCTGCGAGAACCTGCGGTCAGAACATGGTGAACCTGCAGGATGTGTGCCTCTCCACCTTCTCTGTGAGAACCTGAGGTCAGTACATGGTGAACCTGCGGGACGCTTGCCTCTCCACCTTCTCTGCGAAAACCTATGGCCAGAACATGGTGAACCTGCGGGACGCGTTCCTCTCCACCTTCTCTACGAGAACCTGAGCTCAGAACATGGTGAACCTGCAGGACGCTTGCCGGCCTCTCCATCTTCTCTGTGAGAACCTGAGGCCAGAACATGGTGAACCTGCAGGACGCTTGTCTCTCCACCTTCTCTGCGAAAGCCTGCTGTCAGAACATGGTGAACCTGCAGGACGTGTGCCTCTCCACCTTCTCTGCGAGAACCTGAGGTCAGAACATGGTTAACCTGCAGGACGCGTGCCTCTCCACATTCTCTGTGAGAACCTGAGGTCAGAACATGGTGAACCTGCAGGACGCTTGCCTGCCTCTCCACCTTCTCTGTGAGAACCTGAGGTCAGAATATGGTGAACCTGCAGGACGCTTGCCTCTCCACCTTCTCTGTGAGAACCTGAGGTCAGAACATGGTGAACCTGCAAGACGCTTGCCTCTCCACCTTCTATGTGAGAACCTGAGGCTAGAACATGGTGAACCTGCAGGACGCTTGCCTCTCCACTGCGAGAACCTGAGGTCAGAACATGGTGAACCTGCAGGACATGTGCCTCTCAACCGTCTCTGCGAGAACCTGAGGTCAGAACATGGTGAACCTGCAGGACGCTTGCCTCTCCACCTTCTCTGTGGGAACCTGCCGTCAGAACATGGTGAACCTGCAGGACGCTTGCCTCTCCACCTTCTCTGCGAGAACCTGAGGTCAGAACATGGTGAACCTGCAGGACGCTTGCCTCTCCACCTTCTCTGTGAGAACCTGCGGTCAGAACATGGTGAACCTGCAGGATGCTTTCCTCTCCGCCTTCTCTGCGAGAACCTGCGGTCAGAACATGGTGAACCTGCAGGACGTGTACCTCTCCACCTTCTCTGCGAGAACCTATGGTCAGAACATGGTGAACCTGCGGGATGTGTTCCTCTCCACGTTCTCCGAGAACCTGAGCCCAGAACATGGAGAACTTGCTGGACGCTTGGCTCTCCACCTCCTCTGTGAGAACCTGAGGTCAGAACATGGTGAACCTGCAGGACGCTTGCCTCTCCACCTTCTTTGAGAGAACCTGAGGTCAGAACATGGTGAACCTGCAGGACGCTTGCCTCTCCACCTTCTCTGCGAGAACCTGAGGTCAGAATATGGTGAACCTGCAGGACGCTTGCATCGCCACCTTCTCTCCGAGAACCTGAGGTCAGAACATGGTGAACCTGCAGGACGCTTGCCTGCCTCTCCACCTTCTCTGCGAGAACCTGAGGTCAGAACATGGTGAACCTGCAGGACGCTTGCCTGCCTCTCCACCTTCGCTGCGAGAACCTGAGGTCAGAACATGGTGAACCTGCAGGACAAGGTACTCCTTCGGTGCAGGCATTTCAATCATTTGGTCAAACGCTACATTAGCACCTACTGTAAGCGCAGCCACGGCTAACCCCGCTCCATAGTTTCACAAGCCCCTGTGTTCCTGCTAGAGTTCAGATAAAATGCCTTTTTTTAGAAGACTGCATCATTCACCAACTAATGTGATATTTGCGTCATCTGTCTGGCCCTGACAGTTCTAGCTGCCATGTTCATTGGTGCCACACAATTGATGCTGTTGCCCCATAATTACACCTCTACTAAGGAAACCAAAAGTGAATCTGGAGATCTAGGAAAATTATGCACTATGAATGGTTTATGTTACAATGTCTCCCCAGGAGCAGCAGCGGTTCCGGAACCTGCAGGAGGAGGTCAACGGTCTGGCACAGAAACTGGAGAAGCAGGGGAGGAACGAGAGCAAGAGCATTTCAGCGCGGCGCAAGCACATCAACAAACTGTAAGCGTGCTGGGGCAGTGACGTGCTGAGAGAACAGGGTGTCAGGCAGGTGGTGTAGTGTACAGTCGCTACAAGCCGTGTGCAGTACCCTCCACGCAATTCACAAGAAAGGCCTGAATTTCCCCCAAGACACACTCACAAGCTACCACCGCACCAGAAGCCTCAGACCAGGCACTGCACACCTCCTGGTAGTCCCTCCTTTCAAGTTCTCTAGATTAGGAGGTGTCTGTCTCTCTGTCCTCACACCCACATGCTGGAATCCCTCCTCCTCCTGCTCTGCTTCATAGAGGATCACCTGGCCTTTAGGAAAGCCCTCAAAACCTGGCTGTTCCCTCCCACTTCCTGATCCCCTCGTCTCCCTGCGCCCATTCCCTGCCACTCGAACACAGGTTTCATCCTGCAGTCCCTCACCCACTGGACACTCCTCCCACCTCTCCCTTTGTCAGCTACTAGCCTCCTCTTTCCTTTCAACCACTTTGATCTCCCACCCAACCCCCCATGTGGGAAGCCAAACACACATGGAGGACTCATGTAGTCGCTCGAGTAACTTGCACCTGGAAAGAATCCTAACAGTGGGCCAGGTGTTGCATTCATAGGGGCTTGGAGGGTGGACAATGCATCGCACTTGAAATGTACCTTAGAAAATGACTCTGATCATCCTGGAGGGGGTCATTGAGGCCCCTCAGAGCCATTGCTCATGGTTGCCATTGCATATAACTCTAAAGCACATGAGGGTCGGCCATGTCGCCGCATGTAATCATGAAATGGGGAATTTGTTTTGCACCAGAAGGAACTAGGGATGGCAGTCTCTCTGAGAACCTCTCGGAGGGTATTATGCATTCATCGAGCACTTAGATAGTCTGTGAAATACAGCTCTGCTCCTCGAACATAGATACATGGAGGGGATTCTACTTTCAAAAGCACTGCATCAGCACAAAAATTCAACACTGCTACACACTTTCCCCTTTATAACATTAGCATTTCCTAGACTGTAGCATCCCTTTTCTAGTTTAATGAAAGCTTAAGAAAACTTTCTAAATAGAAAAGTGGCAGTCTTTTAGGAAATGCTTGCAGTTCCACTGGTACACGTTTCTATCTAAACGATAGATTTAAGCAGCTTTTGTTTCTGGAAAGTACGACATTTCCTCTCCGATATGTCCACCCACTTCAGGATGGTGGTGCTGGAAACTGCAGGGGAGAAGTTCAGCTTTCCACACTACATTTAGCGTGAGCTCAGAATCGGGCCCGCAGCGTACAGTGAAAGAGTGCTCCACTAGACATCAGTGTATACCAAGGGCCAGGGGAGGTTTTGGGCCGGTACAAGACGGAGCTGCGCTCCCGTAGAAACTGTCTTGCCGGAGCGCCGTTCCATGTAGACATGAGGCCCAATTCAGTGCACAACCAAGAGAACGAAGCATTTGCAAAACATTGAAATGTATAACCAATTTGAGCAGTATGCCGTGTGTCGGCATTGGCTGTTTCGGAGTGGCACCTTTGGTGCATTTCCCATTCAGGTGTGCACTGTTGGACAAAGCCAGCAGGGCGCAGAGAGCTCTCCGCACCGGGATAGCACTGCCGAGAACATTATCCCTGATTATCCCTGCGCAGAGATATAACCACGATCAGTATGTTACTGTTTGCTTAAATAGATTGTCATCCTCAGGACTAATTACAGTTCCATGTACTGAGCGTGTGGTGTATGGGTTAAATATACTGTCATCCAAAGCATTGCACCTATTAGTGTTTAGTAAACAGTTACACCCCGGCGAGGATAGGTCTTTGTGCCAGGATATTACTGTTTGCAGTGCTATCCTGGTGCGGATCGCTCCCTGCGCCCAGGGCATGCCTGAATCGGAGCTGCGGCGAAGGCACCTCGCTGAAACGGCCGCTGCCAAAACGGCTGCACCGGAATTTCCCAGAATAGCTCGTAAAATGACTGTTACAGCGAAATAACTTATTTACTATGACGTTCCAAGATCCAAAATACTGCAGGAATGTAGGTCTGGCTGTAAATTACATCATTCAGTGCCAGAAGAACTGTATCCTAGTGGTTAGGAGCCGATTGGGTTCCACCCCATTTCCAGCCCTATATTTGCCCATAACCTTAGAGTGTGTCAAAGAATGTGTAAATTCATCAGTTCAAAGGCCACAATCCGCGCTCTTCCCTGAGCTCAGGCCTTGGAATCAGTGGCCACACTTTCTGCCAGAAGATTAGCAATCATGCCAGGCTCAGAGATCGATAGGAGTGGCGATGACAGGGAAGTGTGGGGCCCATGAAGAGGTAGCCTAGGCCTGAGCACTATTCCTGCAATGCATGGAACCTTGTACCACCCAGGGCTCTTTCTCTCTCTCTTGTAAGGTGGCTGAAAGTGCAGGGGACCCTGACGGAGCATCACGGCGCCCTGCAGCTCGCGCTGGAGGCGGCTGCCTTCTACCAGCAGGCGGACGTCATCTTGCGGGCAATGGAAGCCAAGGTAGGTCTGAGACAGGCTCTCAAGGTACAGAGGTTTAAAGGGCAGAGGTGGGCTTCAACATTCTCCTTAATAGGGACAGACTCATATTTGATCATAAAACAAATGGATAACGTTGTCTATATGCTCTCTTAGAAAGTGCGATAAAAACACCATATAACTTGAAATTAAGGGAATACCTCTTGTGTTCCCATTGCCCCCACTATGTGCCCCACAGCATGTCACCGGTGTATTGTAATTGGTTATTTATGACGTGTTTAATACCCAGAGGTTTGTAAGCGTGGACCCAGGGAACGAACCTGTGTTGCTCTGCATCGTCTTGCTTCCAAGGCGAGCGTGTTGCCCCTGAGCTATCCTCCCGATATTCAGATGTCATCCACACATACCTGACTATGGCACATGTATGGGGTTTCAACACAGCCCTCAATCTAGCCCTGTACAGTACATCACTCCCTCTCCTCCCAACCCTGGGTCCTGGGTTACAGTGGTACACCCCTCTGCCGCAGAGGGGAGAGCATGTCGACCACACTACTGTCTGTCTATTCCAGTCGATGGCCTGTATCATCATGTGACGACCTGCGATGAGATGAGGCGTGGGGGCCTGTAGGCCAAGCCCTCAGGCATCAGGGCGCTAGTTACTGTAATTGCAAAGTGTGAGCCCACTCAAGTGGTGCTTGAAAAGTAAAAGTTAAGGTAAATGCATAGACCAACACAGCCATGCCTGATGGTGGGGCTATATGGGCTCGGGGGCTGCACGACTAAGTAGTGTGTATTTTTGTGTTTTCTGCAGAGGGGCGATGTCTGTAACACGGGGGCTCAGGTGGAGCCGGAGGGGCACGTGGACCGGGACGTGAGGGATATCGCCAGTCAGATCATGGTAAGCGGGGGCAGGGGGGCTCAGCTATGGTCCAACACTGCGTCTTTACCCAAGGAGGGTGCTGGAGGGGTGTCAGGGTTGGCTCAGGGTTGAAGAGAGGATAATGTTCAAAGCTATGACACTTGTTCATAAGTGCCTCTTCGGGAAAGCCCCCAGCTATCTCAAGAATAGCCTGGTAATATACACCCCGCAGAGACAGTTACGTTCCAAAGGTAAGAGCCTACTCATAGTTCCCAAATACAAGCTCAAGACAGGTATGGGTAGATCTTTTGTAGTACTAGCAGCTCAGCAGTGGAATAGACTTCCGCTGGTACTCAGATTGGAAGGAACATTTTAGAAAACTCCTGAAGACTCACCTGTTCAGGTAACTCTGGTTTCTCCTCAGCTACAATTTTGAGCTACGAGCACAGATACAGGAGGTGCGATAGTTTTGTGGTTGTCTGTTAAAGCGCCCTGATGCCTGCGGGCTGCCGGCACTATATAAGCTGACATACATACATACACCGTATTGGTGATGGCGACATCGGAGGTGGCGCCGGAGGAATAAGATTAACCTGAGCCGCGGCCTTGGAGGGTAACAAGGAAAAGGGCGTAAGCACACGAAAAAGAGCCGAGGCCTGGAAAAATGGAAGGGGGAGGGTGCCTGCAGTCGGATTTCTCTAGCGTGTCTGACTGAAATGTTCCTTCTATTTGGCTAATTGTTTTACTGTCCGTCCTGTCTCTGCACTTCTATGCCTTTGGGCATTGTCCCAGCGCGTTACAAATAAATAAATGAATAAATAAATAAATAAAAGGAGAAGGCGGTCAGTAAAGGGCTTGCCCCTCTCAAAGTATGTCAATGTGACCTGCCTCTGCTGATCCCGAGGGCAGAGAAATAATGTAAGCAAAGTGTGACTTGCAGGACTGACAATCCTGCACTAGAGCTGAGTGGTCTATATATAGAATAAACCAGCGGCCTTTTACGCCACAAGGAATAGGCCAGCCATGGACATTTGTTGTTACTTTAACCCCTTAAATGCCAAGCCTTTTTGCATAGACTTGCATAATAGCCTGGCACTTTTTTTTTTTTTTCTTTTTTTTATTGTTTTGGTAGTAAATTTACTTTACAACTTTACAAAAAATTTGATCATCATAAAAGTACATTTAAAACCTATTATATACATGGAAATCATACAATCATTTTGCTCACCTCACCAAAATTCATTTCCTCTAAAAAGACCTTAAGGCAAAACTCTTCAAATAAGCACATACGCTGTAGGCGCAACCATAAGACACCTACAATATGCTGTAGGCGCAACCATAAGTCACTTACAATACATTATAACAAAATCCCCTCCACCTAAATACTCCCAAAAAAATAATAACGCAAACGAAAAAAGGAAGAAAAGAAAAAAAAAACACAACAAGCTATCAATCAAAATGAACAGAAAACTCAGCAAAACAGAGGAAAATACAGCACTTTTATGCCGCAGGCACCGTTAGTAATGCAGGGTTCACAGAAAAGGAAGAGGGCGTTGTATGATATGTGAGGTGGCCAAGTGCCAAGGTTATCGGCTTTTAAAAATGTAACAGAACTTGCACATTGTTAAAAAGGTCCTATATCATAAGACAAGGCGTCCCAAATAGTGCTGCAGTTGAACAGGTGAGAAGGAGACGTGAGGCCCTGGACACATGGCTGTGTGTGAAAGCCCACACTTACGGCGCCCTCCTCACCATAGTTGCCGGCTTGACCACAGTGTCGTGAAAGAGCCATTCACGGGCGGGTCCTTGCACTAGTCCCTCCTTTATGGCACCCAAGTGGTCATCACTTTAATGATCGGAGGTCTCCAGCTCGGGAGGTACCCCCCAGAAGCCACCCTATGCCCAAGCAACCTGCAGTCTTTGTGACGGCACCGGTAATACCTGAGCGGACCCTGCCATATCTGCTAATACATGGGGGCACAGTCCTGTGGTGGCACAGTCACCATGAAGTGCCAGAGTCATTTTAACCCTAAATGTTCATCCTCACTACAGGGACTGATCTAAGGTGCCCCCAGATGCCCTGTGCCAGGAGCTCTACAGTGCATTTGCTTGCACAGAGCACATAACCGCGGATTCATTCAATGTAGAGACCGTGCTCTGGTGACATGTCACTGGCATGAGACCCTATGTGACCTATCCTAGGTGCCAGAAGTGGTCTGGTGATATGTAACTGGCATGAGACCCTATGTGACCTATCCTAGGTGCCAGAAGTGCTCACGTGACATGTAACTGATATGACACCCTATGCGTCCTATCCTAGGTGCCAGAAGCGCTCTAGAGACATGTAACTGATATGACATCCTATGCAGCCTATCCTAGGTGCCAGAAGCGCTCACTCTAGAGACATGTAACTGATATGACATCCTATGCGTCCTATCCTAGGTGCCAGAAGCGCTCTAGAGACATGTAACTGATATGACATCCTATGCGGCCTATCCTAGGTGCCAGAAGCGCTCTAGAGACATGTAACTGATATGACATCCTATGCGGCCTATCCTAGGTGCCAGAAGCGCTCTAGAGACATGTAACTGATATGACACCCTATGCGTCCTATCCTAGGTGCCAGAAGCGCTCTAGAGACATGTAACTGATATGACACCCTATGCGGCCTATCCTAGGTGCCAGAAGCGCTCTAGAGACATGTAACTGATATGACATCCTATGCGTCCTATCCTAGGTGCCAGAAGCGCTCTAGAGACATGTAACTGATATGACATCCTATGCGGCCTATCCTAGGTGCCAGAAGCGCTCTAGAGACATGTAACTGATATGACATCCTATGCGGCCTATCCTAGGTGCCAGAAGCGCTCTAGAGACATGTAACTGATATGACATCCTATGCAGCCTATCCTAGGTGCCAGAAGCGCTCTAGAGACATGTAACTGATATGACATCCTATGCGTCCTATCCTAGGTGCCAGAAGCGCTCTAGAGACATGTAACTGATGTGACATCCTATGCAGCCTATCCTAGGTGCCAGAAGCGCTCTAGAGACATGTAACTGATGTGACATCCTATGCGTCCTATCCTAGGTGCCAGAAGCGCTCAAGTGACATGTAACTGATATGACATCCTATGCGTCCTATCCTAGGTGCCAGAAGCGCTCTAGAGACATGTAACTGATATGACATCCTATGCAGCCTATCCTAGGTGCCAGAAGCGCTCTAGAGACATGTAACTGATATGACATCCTATGCGTCCTATCCTAGGTGCCAGAAGCGCTCAAGTGACATGTAACTGATATGACATCCTATGCGTCCTATCCTAGGTGCCAGAAGCGCTCTAGAGACATGTAACTGATATGACATCCTATGCAGCCTATCCTAGGTGCCAGAAGCGCTCTAGAGACATGTAACTGATATGACATCCTATGCGTCCTATCCTAGGTGCCAGAAGCGCTCAAGTGACATGTAACTGATATGACATCCTATGCGTCTATGCGTCCTATCCTAGGTGCCAGAAGCGCTCTAGAGACATGTAACTGATATGACATCCTATGCGTCCTATCCTAGGTGCCAGAAGCGCTCTAGAGACATGTAACTGATATGACATCCTATGCGTCCTATCCTAGGTGCCAGAAGCGCTCTAGAGACATGTAACTGATATGACATCCTATGCGTCCTATCCTAGGTGCCAGAAGCGCTCTAGAGACATGTAAGTGATATGACATCCTATGCGTCCTATCCTGGGTGCCAGAAGCGCTCTAGAGACATGTAACTGATATGACATCCTATGCGTCCTATCCTAGGTGCCAGAAGCGCTCTAGAGACATTTAACTGATATGACATCCTATGCGTCCTATCCTAGGTGCCAGAAGCGCTCTAGAGACATGTAACTGATATGACATCCTATGCGTCCTATCCTAGGTGCCAGAAGCGCTCAAGTGACATGTAACTGATATGACATCCTATGCGTCCTATCCTAGGTGCCAGAAGCGCTCTAGAGACATGTAACTGATATGACATCCTATGCGTCCTATCCTAGGTGCCAGAAGCGCTCAAGTGACATGTAACTGATATGACATCCTATGCGTCCTATCCTAGGTGCCAGAAGCGCTCTAGAGACATGTAACTGATATGACATCCTATGCGTCCTATCCTAGGTGCCAGAAGCGGTCTAGAGACATGTAACTGATATGACATCCTATGCGTCCTATCCTAGGTGCCAGAAGTGCTCTAGAGACATGTAACTGATATGACATCCTATGCGTCCTATCCTAGGTGCCAGAAGTGCTCTAGAGACATGTAAATGATATGACATCCTATGCGTCCTATCCTAGGTGCCAGAAGCGCTCTAGAGACATGTAACTGATATGACATCCTATGCGGCCTATCCTAGGTGCCAGAAGCGCTCTAGAGACATGTAACTGATATGACATCCTATGCGGCCTATCCTAGGTGCCAGAAGCGCTCTAGAGACATGTAACTGATATGACATCCTATGCAGCATATCCTAGGTGCCAGAAGCGCTCTAGAGACATGTAACTGATATGACACCCTATGCGTCCTATCCTAGGTGCCAGAAGCGCTCTAGAGACATGTAACTGATATGACATCCTATGCGGCCTATCCTAGGTGCCAGAAGCGCTCTAGAGACATGTAACTGATATTACACCCTATGCGGCCTATCCTAGGTGCTAGAAGCGCACTAGAGACATGTTACTGATATGACACCCTATGCGGCCTATCCTAGGTGCCAGAAGCGCACTAGTAACATGTTACTGATATGACATCCTATGCGTCCTATCCTAGGTGCCAGGAGCGCTCTAGAGACATGTTACTGATATGACATCCTATGCGTCCTATCCTAGGTGCCAGAAGCGCTCTAGAGACATGTAACTGATATGACACCCTATGCGTCCTATCCTAGGTGCCAGAAGCGCTCTAGAGACATGTAACTGATATGACATCCTATGCGTCCTATCCTAGGTGCCAGAAGCGCTCTAGAGACATGTAACTGATATGACACCCTATGCGTCCTATCCTAGGTGCCAGAAGCGCTCTAGAGACATGTTACTGATATGACATCCTATGCGTCCTATCCTAGGTGCCAGAAGCGCTCTAGAGACATGTAACTGATTGTAACTGATATGACATCCTATGCGTCCTATCCTAGGTGCCAGAAGCGCTCAAGTGACATGTAACTGATATGACATCCTATGCGTCCTATCCTAGGTGCCAGAAGCGCTCTAGAGACATGTAACTGATATGACACCCTATGCGTCCTATCCTAGGTGCCAGAAGCGCTCTAGAGACATGTAACTGATATGACATCCTATGCGTCCTATCCTAGGTGCCAGAAGCGCTCTAGAGACATGTAACTGATATGACACCCTATGCGTCCTATCCTAGGTGCCAGAAGCGCTCTAGAGACATGTTACTGATATGACATCCTATGCGTCCTATCCTAGGTGCCAGAAGCGCTCTAGAGACATGTAACTGATATGACATCCTATGCGTCCTATCCTAGGTGCCAGAAGCGCTCTAGAGACATGTAACTGATATGACACCCTATGCGTCCTATCCTAGGTGCCAGAAGCGCTCTAGAGACATGTTACTGATATGACATCCTATGCGTCCTATCCTAGGTGCCAGAAGCGCTCTAGAGACATGTAACTGATTGTAACTGATATGACATCCTATGCGTCCTATCCTAGGTGCCAGAAGCGCTCTAGAGACATGTAACTGATATGACACCCTATGCGTCCTATCCTAGGTGCCAGAAGCGCTCTAGAGACATGTAACTGATATGACATCCTATGCGTCCTATCCTAGGTGCCAGAAGCGCTCTAGAGACATGTAACTGATATGACACCCTATGCGTCCTATCCTAGGTGCCAGAAGCGCTCTAGAGACATGTTACTGATATGACATCCTATGCGTCCTATCCTAGGTGCCAGAAGCGCTCTAGAGACATGTAACTGATTGTAACTGATATGACATCCTATGCGTCCTATCCTAGGTGCCAGAAGCGCTCTAGAGACATGTAACTGATATGACATCCTATGCGTCCTATCCTAGGTGCCAGAAGCGCTCTAGAGACATGTAACTGATATGACATCCTATGCGTCCTATCCTAGGTGCCAGAAGCGCTCTAGAGACATGTAACTGATATGACATCCTATGCGTCCTATCCTATGTGCCAGAAGCGCTCTAGGGACATGTAATTGATATGACATCCTATGCGTCCTATCCTAGGTGCAGAAGCGCTCTAGAGACATGTAACTGATATGACATCCTATGCGTCCTATCCTAGGTGCCAGAAGCTGTCTAGAGACATGTAACTGATATGACATCCTATGCAGCCTATCCTAGGTGCCAGAAGCGCTCTAGAGACATGTAACTGATATGACATCCTATGCGTCCTATCCTAGGTGCCAGGAGCGCTCTAGAGACATGTTACTGATATGACATCCTATGCGTCCTATCCTAGGTGCCAGAAGCGCTCTAGAGACATGTAACTGATATGACACCCTATGCGTCCTATCCTAGGTGCCAGAAGCGCTCTAGAGACATGTAACTGATATGACATCCTATGCGTCCTATCCTAGGTGCCAGAAGCGCTCTAGAGACATGTAACTGATATGACACCCTATGCGTCCTATCCTAGGTGCCAGAAGCGCTCTAGAGACATGTTACTGATATGACATCCTATGCGTCCTATCCTAGGTGCCAGAAGCGCTCTAGAGACATGTAACTGATTGTAACTGATATGACATCCTATGCGTCCTATCCTAGGTGCCAGAAGCGCTCAAGTGACATGTAACTGATATGACATCCTATGCGTCCTATCCTAGGTGCCAGAAGCGCTCTAGAGACATGTAACTGATATGACACCCTATGCGTCCTATCCTAGGTGCCAGAAGCGCTCTAGAGACATGTAACTGATATGACATCCTATGCGTCCTATCCTAGGTGCCAGAAGCGCTCTAGAGACATGTAACTGATATGACACCCTATGCGTCCTATCCTAGGTGCCAGAAGCGCTCTAGAGACATGTTACTGATATGACATCCTATGCGTCCTATCCTAGGTGCCAGAAGCGCTCTAGAGACATGTAACTGATATGACATCCTATGCGTCCTATCCTAGGTGCCAGAAGCGCTCTAGAGACATGTAACTGATATGACACCCTATGCGTCCTATCCTAGGTGCCAGAAGCGCTCTAGAGACATGTTACTGATATGACATCCTATGCGTCCTATCCTAGGTGCCAGAAGCGCTCTAGAGACATGTAACTGATTGTAACTGATATGACATCCTATGCGTCCTATCCTAGGTGCCAGAAGCGCTCTAGAGACATGTAACTGATATGACACCCTATGCGTCCTATCCTAGGTGCCAGAAGCGCTCTAGAGACATGTAACTGATATGACATCCTATGCGTCCTATCCTAGGTGCCAGAAGCGCTCTAGAGACATGTAACTGATATGACACCCTATGCGTCCTATCCTAGGTGCCAGAAGCGCTCTAGAGACATGTTACTGATATGACATCCTATGCGTCCTATCCTAGGTGCCAGAAGCGCTCTAGAGACATGTAACTGATTGTAACTGATATGACATCCTATGCGTCCTATCCTAGGTGCCAGAAGCGCTCTAGAGACATGTAACTGATATGACATCCTATGCGTCCTATCCTAGGTGCCAGAAGCGCTCTAGAGACATGTAACTGATATGACATCCTATGCGTCCTATCCTAGGTGCCAGAAGCGCTCTAGAGACATGTAACTGATATGACATCCTATGCGTCCTATCCTATGTGCCAGAAGCGCTCTAGGGACATGTAATTGATATGACATCCTATGCGTCCTATCCTAGGTGCAGAAGCGCTCTAGAGACATGTAACTGATATGACATCCTATGCGTCCTATCCTAGGTGCCAGAAGCTGTCTAGAGACATGTAACTGATATGACATCCTATGCAGCCTATCCTAGGTGCCAGATGCGCTCTAGAGACATGTAACTGATATGACATCCTATGCGTCCTATCCTAGGTGCCAGAAGCGCTCAAGTGACATGTAACTGATATGACATCCTATGCGTCCTATCCTAGGTGCCAGAAGCGCTCTAGAGACATGTAACTGATATGACATCCTATGCGTCCTATCCTAGGTGCCAGAAGCGCACTAGTGATATGATACTGATATGACACCCTATGCGGCCTATCCTAGGTGCCAGAAGTGCTCTAGAGACATGTAACTAGTATGACATCCTATGCGTCTTATCCTAGGTGCCAGAAGCGCTCTAGAGACATGTAACTGATATGACATCCTATGCGTCCTATCCTAGGTGCCAGAAGTGCTCTAGAGACATGTAACTGATATGACATCCTATGCGTCCTATCCTAGGTGCCAGAAGCGCTCTAGAGACATGTAACTGATATGACATCCTATGCGTCCTATCCTAGGTGCCAGAAGCGCTCTAGTGATATGTTACTGATATGACACCCTATACGACCTATCCTAGGTGCCATAAGCGCTCAAGTGATATGTTACTGATATGACACCCTATGCGGCCTATCCTAGGTGCCAGAAGCGCACTAGTGATATGATACTAATATGAAACCCTATGCGGCCTATCCTAGGTGCCAGAAGCGCACTAGTGTTATGATACTGATATGACACCCTATGCAGCCTATCCTAGGTGCCAGAAGCGCTCTAGAGACATGTAACTGATATGACATCCTATGCGTCCTATCCTAGGTGCCAGAAGCGCTCTAGAGACATGTAACTGATGTGACATCCTATGCGTCCTATCCTAGGTGCCAGAAGTGCTCTAGAGACATGTAACTGATGTGACATCCTATGCGTCCTATCCTAGGTGCCAGAAGCGCTCTAGAGACATATAATTGATATGACATCCTATTCGTCCTATCCTAGGTGCCAGAAGCGCTCAAGTGACATGTAACTGATATGACATCCTATGCGTCCTATCCTAGGTGCCAGAAGCGCTCTAGAGACATGTAACTGATATGACATCCTATGCGTCCTATCCTAGGTGCCAGAAGCGCTCTAGAGACATGTAACTGATATGACATCCTATGCGGCCTATCCTAGGTGCCAGAAGCGCTCTAGAGACATGTAACTGATATGACATCCTATGCAGCATATCCTAGGTGCCAGAAGCGCTCTAGAGACATGTAACTGATATGACACCCTATGCGTCCTATCCTAGGTGCCAGAAGCGCTCTAGAGACATGTAACTGATATGACATCCTATGCGGCCTATCCTAGGTGCCAGAAGCGCTCTAGAGACATATAACTGATATTACACCCTATGCGGCCTATCCTAGGTGCTAGAAGCGCACTAGAGACATGTTACTCATATGACACACTATGCGGCCTATCCTAGGTGCC
Source organism: Ambystoma mexicanum (assembly GCF_040938575.1). NCBI lineage: Eukaryota > Metazoa > Chordata > Amphibia > Caudata > Ambystomatidae > Ambystoma > Ambystoma mexicanum. The sequence goes on from NC_090928.1 coordinate 1,254,108,267, forward strand.
AGAAGTGCACTAGTAACATGTTACTGATATGACATCCTATGCGTCCTATCCTAGGTGCCAGAAGCACTCTAGAGACATGTAACTGATATGACACCCTATGCGTCCTATCCTAGGTGCCAGAAGTGCTCTAGAGACATGTTACTGATATGACATCCTATGCGTCCTATCCTAGGTGCCATAAGCGCTCTAGAGACATGTAACTGATATGACATCCTATGCGTCCTATCCTAGGTGCCAGAAGCGCTCTAGAGACATGTAACTGATATGACACCCTATGCGTCCTATCCTAGGTGCCAGAAGCGCTCTAGAGACATGTTACTGATATAACATCCTATGCGTCCTATCGTAGGAGCCAGAAGCGCTCTAGAGACATGTAACTGATATGACACCCTATGCGTCCTATCCTAGGTGCCAGAAGCGCTCTAGAGACATGTTACTGATATGACATCCTATGCGTCCTATCCTAGGTGCCAGAAGCGCTCTAGAGACATGTAACTGATATGACATCCTATGCGTCCTATCCTAGGTGCCAGAAGCGCTCTAGAGACATGTAACTGATATGACATCCTATGCAGCCTATCCTAGGTGCCAGAAGTACACTAGTGATATGTTACTGATGTGACATCCTATGCGTCCTATCCTAGGTGACATCCTATGCGTCCTATCCTAGGTGCCAGAAGCGCTCAAGTGACATGTAACTGATATGACATCCTATGCGTCCTATCCTAGGTGCCAGAAGCGCTCTAGAGACATGTAACTGATATGACATCCTATGCGTCCTATCCTAGGTGCCAGAAGCGCTCTAGAGACATGTAACTGATATGACATCCTATGCGGCCTATCCTAGGTGCCAGAAGCGCTCTAGAGACATGTAACTGATATGACATCCTATGCAGCATATCCTAGGTGCCAGAAGCGCTCTAGAGACATGTAACTGATATGACTCCCTATGCGTCCTATCCTAGGTGCCAGAAGCGCTCTAGAGACATGTAACATATATGACATCCTATGCGGCCTATCCTAGGTGCCAGAAGCGCTCTAGAGACATGTGACTGATATGACATCCTATGCATCCTATCCTAGGTGCCAGAAGCGCTCTAGAGACATGTAACTGATATGACATCCTATGCAGCATATCCTAGGTGCCAGAAGCGCTCTAGAGACATGTAACTGATATGACACCCTATGCGTCCTATCCTAGGTGCCAGAAGCGCTCTAGAGACATGTTACTGATATGACACCCTATGCGTCCTATCCTAGGTGCCAGAAGCGCTCTAGAGACATGTAACTGATATGACACCCTATGCGTCCTATCCTAGGTGCCAGAAGCGCTCTAGAGACATGTAACTGATATGACATCCTATGCAGCCTATCCTAGGTGCCAGAAGCGCTCTAGAGACATGTAACTGATATATATCCTATGCGTCCTATCCTAGGTGCCAGAAGCGCTCTAGAGACATGTAACTGATGTGACATCCTATGCAGCCTATCCTAGGTGCCAGAAGCGCTCTAGAGACATGTAACTGATGTGACATCCTATGCGTCCTATCCTAGGTGCCAGAAGCGCTCAAGTGACATGTAACTGATATGACATCCTATGCGTCCTATCCTAGGTGCCAGAAGCGCTCTAGAGACATGTAACTGATATGACATCCTATGCAGCCTATCCTAGGTGCCAGAAGCGCTCTAGAGACATGTAACTGATATGACATCCTATGCGTCCTATCCTAGGTGCCAGAAGCGCTCAAGTGACATGTAACTGATATGACATCCTATGCGTCCTATCCTAGGTGCCAGAAGCGCTCTAGAGACATGTAACTGATATGACATCCTATGCAGCCTATCCTAGGTGCCAGAAGCGCTCTAGAGACATGTAACTGATATGACATCCTATGCGTCCTATCCTAGGTGCCAGAAGCGCTCAAGTGACATGTAACTGATATGACATCCTATGCGTCTATGCGTCCTATCCTAGGTGCCAGAAGCGCTCTAGAGACATGTAACTGATATGACATCCTATGCGTCCTATCCTAGGTGCCAGAAGCGCTCTAGAGACATGTAACTGATATGACATCCTATGCGTCCTATCCTAGGTGCCAGAAGCGCTCTAGAGACATGTAACTGATATGACATCCTATGCGTCCTATCCTAGGTGCCAGAAGCGCTCTAGAGACATGTAACTGATATGACATCCTATGCGTCCTATCCTGGGTGCCAGAAGCGCTCTAGAGACATGTAACTGATATGACATCCTATGCGTCCTATCCTAGGTGCCAGAAGCGCTCTAGAGACATTTAACTGATATGACATCCTATGCGTCCTATCCTAGGTGCCAGAAGCGCTCTAGAGACATGTAACTGATATGACATCCTATGCGTCCTATCCTAGGTGCCAGAAGCGCTCAAGTGACATGTAACTGATATGACATCCTATGCGTCCTATCCTAGGTGCCAGAAGCGCTCTAGAGACATGTAACTGATATGACATCCTATGTGTCCTATCCTAGGTGCCAGAAGCGCTCAAGTGACATGTAACTGATATGACATCCTATGCGTCCTATCCTAGGTGACAGAAGCGCTCTAGAGACATGTAACTGATATGACATCCTATGCGTCCTATCCTAGGTGCCAGAAGCGGTCTAGAGACATGTAACTGATATGACATCCTATGCGTCCTATCCTAGGTGCCAGAAGTGCTCTAGAGACATGTAACTGATATGACATCCTATGCGTCCTATCCTAGGTGCCAGAAGTGCTCTAGAGACATGTAAATGATATGACATCCTATGCGTCCTATCCTAGGTGCCAGAAGCGCTCTAGAGACATGTAACTGATATGACATCCTATGCGGCCTATCCTAGGTGCCAGAAGCGCTCTAGAGACATGTAACTGATATGACATCCTATGCGTCCTATCCTAGGTGCCAGAAGCGCTCTAGAGACATGTAACTGATGTGACATCCTATGCAGCCTATCCTAGGTGCCAGAAGTGCTCTAGAGACATGTAACTGATATGACATCCTATGCGTCCTATCCTAGGTGCCAGAAGTGCTCTAGAGACATGTAAATGATATGACATCCTATGCGTCCTATCCTAGGTGCCAGAAGCGCTCTAGAGACATGTAACTGATATGACATCCTATGCGGCCTATCCTAGGTGCCAGAAGCGCTCTAGAGACATGTAACTGATATGACATCCTATGCGGCCTATCCTAGGTGCCAGAAGCGCTCTAGAGACATGTAACTGATATGACATCCTATGCAGCAAATCCTAGGTGCCAGAAGCGCTCTAGAGACATGTAACTGATATGACACCCTATGCGTCCTATCCTAGGTGCCAGAAGCGCTCTAGAGACATGTAACTGATATGACATCCTATGCGGCCTATCCTAGGTGCCAGAAGCGCTCTAGAGACATGTAACTGATATTACACCCTATGCGGCCTATCCTAGGTGCTAGAAGCGCACTAGAGACATGTTACTGATATGACACCCTATGCGGCCTATCCTAGGTGCCAGAAGCGCACTAGTAACATGTTACTGATATGACATCCTATGCGTCCTATCCTAGGTGCCAGGAGCGCTCTAGAGACATGTTACTGATATGACATCCTATGCGTCCTATCCTAGGTGCCAGAAGCGCTCTAGAGACATGTAACTGATATGACACCCTATGCGTCCTATCCTAGGTGCCAGAAGCGCTCTAGAGACATGTAACTGATATGACATCCTATGCGTCCTATCCTAGGTGCCAGAAGCGCTCTAGAGACATGTAACTGATATGACACCCTATGCGTCCTATCCTAGGTGCCAGAAGCGCTCTAGAGACATGTTACTGATATGACATCCTATGCGTCCTATCCTAGGTGCCAGAAGCGCTCTAGAGACATGTAACTGATTGTAACTGATATGACATCCTATGCGTCCTATCCTAGGTGCCAGAAGCGCTCAAGTGACATGTAACTGATATGACATCCTATGCGTCCTATCCTAGGTGCCAGAAGCGCTCTAGAGACATGTAACTGATATGACACCCTATGCGTCCTATCCTAGGTGCCAGAAGCGCTCTAGAGACATGTAACTGATATGACATCCTATGCGTCCTATCCTAGGTGCCAGAAGCGCTCTAGAGACATGTAACTGATATGACACCCTATGCGTCCTATCCTAGGTGCCAGAAGCGCTCTAGAGACATGTTACTGATATGACATCCTATGCGTCCTATCCTAGGTGCCAGAAGCGCTCTAGAGACATGTAACTGATATGACATCCTATGCGTCCTATCCTAGGTGCCAGAAATGTCTAGAGACATGTAACTGATATGACACCCTATGCGTCCTATCCTAGGTGCCAGAAGCGCTCTAGAGACATGTTACTGATATGACATCCTATGCGTCCTATCCTAGGTGCCAGAAGCGCTCTAGAGACATGTAACTGATTGTAACTGATATGACATCCTATGCGTCCTATCCTAGGTGCCAGAAGCGCTCTAGAGACATGTAACTGATATGACACCCTATGCGTCCTATCCTAGGTGCCAGAAGCGCTCTAGAGACATGTAACTGATATGACATCCTATGCGTCCTATCCTAGGTGCCAGAAGCGCTCTAGAGACATGTAACTGATATGACACCCTATGCGTCCTATCCTAGGTGCCAGAAGCGCTCTAGAGACATGTTACTGATATGACATCCTATGCGTCCTATCCTAGGTGCCAGAAGCGCTCTAGAGACATGTAACTGATTGTAACTGATATGACATCCTATGCGTCCTATCCTAGGTGCCAGAAGCGCTCTAGAGACATGTAACTGATATGACATCCTATGCGTCCTATCCTAGGTGCCAGAAGCGCTCTAGAGACATGTAACTGATATGACATCCTATGCGTCCTATCCTAGGTGCCAGAAGCGCTCTAGAGACATGTAACTGATATGACATCCTATGCGTCCTATCCTATGTGCCAGAAGCGCTCTAGGGACATGTAATTGATATGACATCCTATGCGTCCTATCCTAGGTGCAGAAGCGCTCTAGAGACATGTAACTGATATGACATCCTATGCGTCCTATCCTAGGTGCCAGAAGCTGTCTAGAGACATGTAACTGATATGACATCCTATGCAGCCTATCCTAGGTGCCAGAAGCGCTCTAGAGACATGTAACTGATATGACATCCTATGCGTCCTATCCTAGGTGCCAGGAGCGCTCTAGAGACATGTTACTGATATGACATCCTATGCGTCCTATCCTAGGTGCCAGAAGCGCTCTAGAGACATGTAACTGATATGACACCCTATGCGTCCTATCCTAGGTGCCAGAAGCGCTCTAGAGACATGTAACTGATATGACATCCTATGCGTCCTATCCTAGGTGCCAGAAGCGCTCTAGAGACATGTAACTGATATGACACCCTATGCGTCCTATCCTAGGTGCCAGAAGCGCTCTAGAGACATGTTACTGATATGACATCCTATGCGTCCTATCCTAGGTGCCAGAAGCGCTCTAGAGACATGTAACTGATTGTAACTGATATGACATCCTATGCGTCCTATCCTAGGTGCCAGAAGCGCTCAAGTGACATGTAACTGATATGACATCCTATGCGTCCTATCCTAGGTGCCAGAAGCGCTCTAGAGACATGTAACTGATATGACACCCTATGCGTCCTATCCTAGGTGCCAGAAGCGCTCTAGAGACATGTAACTGATATGACATCCTATGCGTCCTATCCTAGGTGCCAGAAGCGCTCTAGAGACATGTAACTGATATGACACCCTATGCGTCCTATCCTAGGTGCCAGAAGCGCTCTAGAGACATGTTACTGATATGACATCCTATGCGTCCTATCCTAGGTGCCAGAAGCGCTCTAGAGACATGTAACTGATATGACATCCTATGCGTCCTATCCTAGGTGCCAGAAGCGCTCTAGAGACATGTAACTGATATGACACCCTATGCGTCCTATCCTAGGTGCCAGAAGCGCTCTAGAGACATGTTACTGATATGACATCCTATGCGTCCTATCCTAGGTGCCAGAAGCGCTCTAGAGACATGTAACTGATATGACACCCTATGCGTCCTATCCTAGGTGCCAGAAGCGCTCTAGAGACATGTAACTGATATGACATCCTATGCGTCCTATCCTAGGTGCCAGAAGCGCTCTAGAGACATGTAACTGATATGACACCCTATGCGTCCTATCCTAGGTGCCAGAAGTGCTCTAGAGACATGTTACTGATATGACATCCTATGCGTCCTATCCTAGGTGCCAGAAGCGCTCTAGAGACATGTAACTGATTGTAACTGATATGACATCCTATGCGTCCTATCCTAGGTGCCAGAAGCGCTCTAGAGACATGTAACTGATATGACATCCTATGCGTCCTATCCTAGGTGCCAGAAGCGCTCTAGAGACATGTAACTGATATGACATCCTATGCGTCCTATCCTAGGTGCCAGAAGCGCTCTAGAGACATGTAACTGATATGACATCCTATGCGTCCTATCCTATGTGCCAGAAGCGCTCTAGGGACATGTAATTGATATGACATCCTATGCGTCCTATCCTAGGTGCAGAAGCGCTCTAGAGACATGTAACTGATATGACATCCTATGCGTCCTATCCTAGGTGCCAGAAGCTGTCTAGAGACATGTAACTGATATGACATCCTATGCAGCCTATCCTAGGTGCCAGAAGCGCTCTAGAGACATGTAACTGATATGACATCCTATGCGTCCTATCCTAGGTGCCAGAAGCGCTCAAGTGACATGTAACTGATATGACATCCTATGCGTCCTATCCTAGGTGCCAGAAGCGCTCTAGAGACATGTAACTGATATGACATCCTATGCGTCCTATCCTAGGTGCCAGAAGCGCACTAGTGATATGATACTGATATGACACCCTATGCGGCCTATCCTAGGTGCCAGAAGTGCTCTAGAGACATGTAACTAGTATGACATCCTATGCGTCTTATCCTAGGTGCCAGAAGCGCTCTAGAGACATGTAACTGATATGACATCCTATGCGTCCTATCCTAGGTGCCAGAAGTGCTCTAGAGACATGTAACTGATATGACATCCTATGCGTCCTATCCTAGGTGCCAGAAGCGCTCTAGAGACATGTAACTGATATGACATCCTATGCGTCCTATCCTAGGTGCCAGAAGCGCTCTAGTGATATGTTACTGATATGACACCCTATACGACCTATCCTAGGTGCCATAAGCGCTCAAGTGATATGTTACTGATATGACACCCTATGCGGCCTATCCTAGGTGCCAGAAGCGCACTAGTGATATGATACTAATATGAAACCCTATGCGGCCTATCCTAGGTGCCAGAAGCGCACTAGTGTTATGATACTGATATGACACCCTATGCAGCCTATCCTAGGTGCCAGAAGCGCTCTAGAGACATGTAACTGATATGACATCCTATGCGTCCTATCCTAGGTGCCAGAAGCGCTCTAGAGACATGTAACTGATATGACATCCTATGCGTCCTATCCTAGGTGCCAGAAGCGCTCTAGAGACATGTAACTGATATGACATCCTATGCGTCCTATCCTATGTGCCAGAAGCGCTCTAGGGACATGTAATTGATATGACATCCTATGCGTCCTATCCTAGGTGCAGAAGCGCTCTAGAGACATGTAACTGATATGACATCCTATGCGTCCTATCCTAGGTGCCAGAAGCTGTCTAGAGACATGTAACTGATATGACATCCTATGCAGCCTATCCTAGGTGCCAGAAGCGCTCTAGAGACATGTAACTGATATGACATCCTATGCGTCCTATCCTAGGTGCCAGAAGCGCTCAAGTGACATGTAACTGATATGACATCCTATGCGTCCTATCCTAGGTGCCAGAAGCGCTCTAGAGACATGTAACTGATATGACATCCTATGCGTCCTATCCTAGGTGCCAGAAGCGCACTAGTGATATGATACTGATATGACACCCTATGCGGCCTATCCTAGGTGCCAGAAGTGCTCTAGAGACATGTAACTAGTATGACATCCTATGCGTCTTATCCTAGGTGCCAGAAGCGCTCTAGAGACATGTAACTGATATGACATCCTATGCGTCCTATCCTAGGTGCCAGAAGTGCTCTAGAGACATGTAACTGATATGACATCCTATGCGTCCTATCCTAGGTGCCAGAAGCGCTCTAGAGACATGTAACTGATATGACATCCTATGCGTCCTATCCTAGGTGCCAGAAGCGCTCTAGAGACATGTAACTGATATGACATCCTATGCGTCCTATCCTAGGTGCCAGAAGCGCTCTAGAGACATGTAACTGATATGACATCCTATGCGTCCTATCCTATGTGCCAGAAGCGCTCTAGGGACATGTAATTGATATGACATCCTATGCGTCCTATCCTAGGTGCAGAAGCGCTCTAGAGACATGTAACTGATATGACATCCTATGCGTCCTATCCTAGGTGCCAGAAGCTGTCTAGAGACATGTAACTGATATGACATCCTATGCAGCCTATCCTAGGTGCCAGAAGCGCTCTAGAGACATGTAACTGATATGACATCCTATGCGTCCTATCCTAGGTGCCAGAAGCGCTCAAGTGACATGTAACTGATATGACATCCTATGCGTCCTATCCTAGGTGCCAGAAGCGCTCTAGAGACATGTAACTGATATGACATCCTATGCGTCCTATCCTAGGTGCCAGAAGCGCACTAGTGATATGATACTGATATGACACCCTATGCGGCCTATCCTAGGTGCCAGAAGTGCTCTAGAGACATGTAACTAGTATGACATCCTATGCGTCTTATCCTAGGTGCCAGAAGCGCTCTAGAGACATGTAACTGATATGACATCCTATGCGTCCTATCCTAGGTGCCAGAAGTGCTCTAGAGACATGTAACTGATATGACATCCTATGCGTCCTATCCTAGGTGCCAGAAGCGCTCTAGAGACATGTAACTGATATGACATCCTATGCGTCCTATCCTAGGTGCCAGAAGCGCTCTAGTGATATGTTACTGATATGACACCCTATACGACCTATCCTAGGTGCCATAAGCGCTCAAGTGATATGTTACTGATATGACACCCTATGCGGCCTATCCTAGGTGCCAGAAGCGCACTAGTGATATGATACTAATATGAAACCCTATGCGGCCTATCCTAGGTGCCAGAAGCGCACTAGTGTTATGATACTGATATGACACCCTATGCAGCCTATCCTAGGTGCCAGAAGCGCTCTAGAGACATGTAACTGATATGACATCCTATGCGTCCTATCCTAGGTGCCAGAAGCGCTCTAGAGACATGTAACTGATGTGACATCCTATGCGTCCTATCCTAGGTGCCAGAAGTGCTCTAGAGACATGTAACTGATGTGACATCCTATGCGTCCTATCCTAGGTGCCAGAAGCGCTCTAGAGACATATAATTGATATGACATCCTATTCGTCCTATCCTAGGTGCCAGAAGCGCTCAAGTGACATGTAACTGATATGACATCCTATGCGTCCTATCCTAGGTGCCAGAAGCGCTCTAGAGACATGTAACTGATATGACATCCTATGCGTCCTATCCTAGGTGCCAGAAGCGCTCTAGAGACATGTAACTGATATGACATCCTATGCGGCCTATCCTAGGTGCCAGAAGCGCTCTAGAGACATGTAACTGATATGACATCCTATGCAGCATATCCTAGGTGCCAGAAGCGCTCTAGAGACATGTAACTGATATGACACCCTATGCGTCCTATCCTAGGTGCCAGACGCGCTCTAGAGACATGTAACTGATATGACATCCTATGCGGCCTATCCTAGGTGCCAGAAGCGCTCTAGAGACATATAACTGATATTACACCCTATGCGGCCTATCCTAGGTGCTAGAAGCGCACTAGAGACATGTTACTCATATGACACACTATGCGGCCTATCCTAGGTGCCAGAAGTGCACTAGTAACATGTTACTGATATGACATCCTATGCGTCCTATCCTAGGTGCCAGAAGCACTCTAGAGACATGTAACTGATATGACACCCTATGCGTCCTATCCTAGGTGCCAGAAGTGCTCTAGAGACATGTTACTGATATGACATCCTATGCGTCCTATCCTAGGTGCCATAAGCGCTCTAGAGACATGTAACTGATATGACATCCTATGCGTCCTATCCTAGGTGCCAGAAGCGCTCTAGAGACATGTAACTGATATGACACCCTATGCGTCCTATCCTAGGTGCCAGAAGCGCTCTAGAGACATGTTACTGATATAACATCCTATGCGTCCTATCGTAGGTGCCAGAAGCGCTCTAGAGACATGTAACTGATATGACACCCTATGCGTCCTATCCTAGGTGCCAGAAGCGCTCTAGAGACATGTTACTGATATGACATCCTATGCGTCCTATCCTAGGTGCCAGAAGCGCTCTAGAGACATGTAACTGATATGACATCCTATGCGTCCTATCCTAGGTGCCAGAAGCGCTCTAGAGACATGTAACTGATATGACATCCTATGCAGCCTATCCTAGGTGCCAGAAGTACACTAGTGATATGTTACTGATGTGACATCCTATGCGTCCTATCCTAGGTGACATCCTATGCGTCCTATCCTAGGTGCCAGAAGCGCTCAAGTGACATGTAACTGATATGACATCCTATGCGTCCTATCCTAGGTGCCAGAAGCGCTCTAGAGACATGTAACTGATATGACATCCTATGCGTCCTATCCTAGGTGCCAGAAGCGCTCTAGAGACATGTAACTGATATGACATCCTATGCGGCCTATCCTAGGTGCCAGAAGCGCTCTAGAGACATGTAACTGATATGACATCCTATGCAGCATATCCTAGGTGCCAGAAGCGCTCTAGAGACATGTAACTGATATGACTCCCTATGCGTCCTATCCTAGGTGCCAGAAGCGCTCTAGAGACATGTAACATATATGACATCCTATGCGGCCTATCCTAGGTGCCAGAAGCGCTCTAGAGACATGTAACTGATATGACATCCTATGCATCCTATCCTAGGTGCCAGAAGCGCTCTAGAGACATGTAACTGATATGACATCCTATGCAGCATATCCTAGGTGCCAGAAGCGCTCTAGAGACATGTAACTGATATGACACCCTATGCGTCCTATCCTAGGTGCCAGAAGCGCTCTAGAGACATGTTACTGATATGACACCCTATGCGTCCTATCCTAGGTGCCAGAAGCGCTCTAGAGACATGTAACTGATATGACACCCTATGCGTCCTATCCTAGGTGCCAGAAGCGCTCTAGAGACATGTAACTGATATGACATCCTATGCAGCCTATCCTAGGTGCCAGAAGCGCTCTAGAGACATGTAACTGATATGACATCCTATGCGTCCTATCCTAGGTGCCAGAAGCGCTCTAGAGACATGTAACTGATGTGACATCCTATGCAGCCTATCCTAGGTGCCAGAAGCGCTCTAGAGACATGTAACTGATGTGACATCCTATGCGTCCTATCCTAGGTGCCAGAAGCGCTCAAGTGACATGTAACTGATATGACATCCTATGCGTCCTATCCTAGGTGCCAGAAGCGCTCTAGAGACATGTAACTGATATGACATCCTATGCAGCCTATCCTAGGTGCCAGAAGCGCTCTAGAGACATGTAACTGATATGACATCCTATGCGTCCTATCCTAGGTGCCAGAAGCGCTCAAGTGACATGTAACTGATATGACATCCTATGCGTCCTATCCTAGGTGCCAGAAGCGCTCTAGAGACATGTAACTGATATGACATCCTATGCAGCCTATCCTAGGTGCCAGAAGCGCTCTAGAGACATGTAACTGATATGACATCCTATGCGTCCTATCCTAGGTGCCAGAAGCGCTCAAGTGACATGTAACTGATATGACATCCTATGCGTCTATGCGTCCTATCCTAGGTGCCAGAAGCGCTCTAGAGACATGTAACTGATATGACATCCTATGCGTCCTATCCTAGGTGCCAGAAGCGCTCTAGAGACATGTAACTGATATGACATCCTATGCGTCCTATCCTAGGTGCCAGAAGCGCTCTAGAGACATGTAACTGATATGACATCCTATGCGTCCTATCCTAGGTGCCAGAAGCGCTCTAGAGACATGTAACTGATATGACATCCTATGCGTCCTATCCTGGGTGCCAGAAGCGCTCTAGAGACATGTAACTGATATGACATCCTATGCGTCCTATCCTAGGTGCCAGAAGCGCTCTAGAGACATTTAACTGATATGACATCCTATGCGTCCTATCCTAGGTGCCAGAAGCGCTCTAGAGACATGTAACTGATATGACATCCTATGCGTCCTATCCTAGGTGCCAGAAGCGCTCAAGTGACATGTAACTGATATGACATCCTATGCGTCCTATCCTAGGTGCCAGAAGCGCTCTAGAGACATGTAACTGATATGACATCCTATGCGTCCTATCCTAGGTGCCAGAAGCGCTCAAGTGACATGTAACTGATATGACATCCTATGCGTCCTATCCTAGGTGACAGAAGCGCTCTAGAGACATGTAACTGATATGACATCCTATGCGTCCTATCCTAGGTGCCAGAAGCGGTCTAGAGACATGTAACTGATATGACATCCTATGCGTCCTATCCTAGGTGCCAGAAGTGCTCTAGAGACATGTAACTGATATGACATCCTATGCGTCCTATCCTAGGTGCCAGAAGTGCTCTAGAGACATGTAAATGATATGACATCCTATGCGTCCTATCCTAGGTGCCAGAAGCGCTCTAGAGACATGTAACTGATATGACATCCTATGCGGCCTATCCTAGGTGCCAGAAGCGCTCTAGAGACATGTAACTGATATGACATCCTATGCGTCCTATCCTAGGTGCCAGAAGCGCTCTAGAGACATGTAACTGATGTGACATCCTATGCAGCCTATCCTAGGTGCCAGAAGCGCTCTAGAGACATGTAACTGATGTGACATCCTATGCGTCCTATCCTAGGTGCCAGAAGCGCTCAAGTGACATGTAACTGATATGACATCCTATGCGTCCTATCCTAGGTGCCAGAAGCGCTCTAGAGACATGTAACTGATATGACATCCTATGCAGCCTATCCTAGGTGCCAGAAGCGCTCTAGAGACATGTAACTGATATGACATCCTATGCGTCCTATCCTAGGTGCCAGAAGCGCTCAAGTGACATGTAACTGATATGACATCCTATGCGTCCTATCCTAGGTGCCAGAAGCGCTCTAGAGACATGTAACTGATATGACATCCTATGCAGCCTATCCTAGGTGCCAGAAGCGCTCTAGAGACATGTAACTGATATGACATCCTATGCGTCCTATCCTAGGTGCCAGAAGCGCTCAAGTGACATGTAACTGATATGACATCCTATGCGTCTATGCGTCCTATCCTAGGTGCCAGAAGCGCTCTAGAGACATGTAACTGATATGACATCCTATGCATCCTATCCTAGGTGCCAGAAGCGCTCTAGAGACATGTAACTGATATGACATCCTATGCGTCCTATCCTAGGTGCCAGAAGCGCTCTAGAGACATGTAACTGATATGACATCCTATGCGTCCTATCCTAGGTGCCAGAAGCGCTCTAGAGACATGTAAGTGATATGACATCCTATGCGTCCTATCCTGGGTGCCAGAAGCGCTCTAGAGACATGTAACTGATATGACATCCTATGCGTCCTATCCTAGGTGCCAGAAGCGCTCTAGAGACATTTAACTGATATGACATCCTATGCGTCCTATCCTAGGTGCCAGAAGCGCTCTAGAGACATGTAACTGATATGACATCCTATGCGTCCTATCCTAGGTGCCAGAAGCGCTCAAGTGACATGTAACTGATATGACATCCTATGCGTCCTATCCTAGGTGCCAGAAGCGCTCTAGAGACATGTAACTGATATGACATCCTATGCGTCCTATCCTAGGTGCCAGAAGCGCTCAAGTGACATGTAACTGATATGACATCCTATGCGTCCTATCCTAGGTGCCAGAAGCGCTCTAGAGACATGTAACTGATATGACATCCTATGCGTCCTATCCTAGGTGCCAGAAGCGGTCTAGAGACATGTAACTGATATGACATCCTATGCGTCCTATCCTAGGTGCCAGAAGTGCTCTAGAGACATGTAACTGATATGACATCCTATGCGTCCTATCCTAGGTGCCAGAAGTGCTCTAGAGACATGTAAATGATATGACATCCTATGCGTCCTATCCTAGGTGCCAGAAGCGCTCTAGAGACATGTAACTGATATGACATCCTATGCGGCCTATCCTAGTTGCCAGAAGCGCTCTAGAGACATGTAACTGATATGACATCCTATGCGGCCTATCCTAGGTGCCAGAAGCGCTCTAGAGACATGTAACTGATATGACATCCTATGCAGCATATCCTAGGTGCCAGAAGCGCTCTAGAGACATGTAACTGATATGACACCCTATGCATCCTATCCTAGGTGCCAGAAGCGCTCTAGAGACATGTAACTGATATGACATCCTATGCGGCCTATCCTAGGTGCCAGAAGCGCTCTAGAGACATGTAACTGATATTACACCCTATGCGGCCTATCCTAGGTGCTAGAAGCGCACTAGAGACATGTTACTGATATGACACCCTATGCGGCCTATCCTAGGTGCCAGAAGCGCACTAGTAACATGTTACTGATATGACATCCTATGCGTCCTATCCTAGGTGCCAGGAGCGCTCTAGAGACATGTTACTGATATGACATCCTATGCGTCCTATCCTAGGTGCCAGAAGCGCTCTAGAGACATGTAACTGATATGACACCCTATGCGTCCTATCCTAGGTGCCAGAAGCGCTCTAGAGACATGTAACTGATATGACATCCTATGCGTCCTATCCTAGGTGCCAGAAGCGCTCTAGAGACATGTAACTGATATGACACCCTATGCGTCCTATCCTAGGTGCCAGAAGCGCTCTAGAGACATGTTACTGATATGACATCCTATGCGTCCTATCCTAGGTGCCAGAAGCGCTCTAGAGACATGTAACTGATTGTAACTGATATGACATCCTATGCGTCCTA
Organism: Ambystoma mexicanum; assembly: GCF_040938575.1. Lineage (NCBI taxonomy): Eukaryota > Metazoa > Chordata > Amphibia > Caudata > Ambystomatidae > Ambystoma > Ambystoma mexicanum. Next base: position 1,254,123,313 of record NC_090928.1, read on the forward strand.
TCCTAGGTGCCAGAAGCGCTCAAGTGACATGTAACTGATATGACATCCTATGCGTCCTATCCTAGGTGCCAGAAGCGCTCAAGTGACATGTAACTGATATGACATCCTATGCGTCCTATCCTAGGTGCCAGAAGCGCTCTAGAGACATGTAACTGATATGACATCCTATGCGTCCTATCCTAGGTGCCAGAAGCGGTCTAGAGACATGTAACTGATATGACATCCTATGCGTCCTATCCTAGGTGCCAGAAGTGCTCTAGAGACATGTAACTGATATGACATCCTATGCGTCCTATCCTAGGTGCCAGAAGTGCTCTAGAGACATGTAAATGATATGACATCCTATGCGTCCTATCCTAGGTGCCAGAAGCGCTCTAGAGACATGTAACTGATATGACATCCTATGCGGCCTATCCTAGGTGCCAGAAGCGCTCTAGAGACATGTAACTGATATGACATCCTATGCGGCCTATCCTAGGTGCCAGAAGCGCTCTAGAGACATGTAACTGATATGACATCCTATGCAGCATATCCTAGGTGCCAGAAGCGCTCTAGAGACATGTAACTGATATGACACCCTATGCGTCCTATCCTAGGTGCCAGAAGCGCTCTAGAGACATGTAACTGATATGACATCCTATGTGGCCTATCCTAGGTGCCAGAGCGCTCTAGAGACATGTTACTGATATTACACCTAGGTGCTAGAAGCGCACTAGAGACATGTTACTGATATGACACCCTATGCGGCCTATCCTAGGTGCCAGAAGCGCACTAGTAACATGTTACTGATATGACATCCTATGCGTCCTATCCTAGGTGCCAGGAGCGCTCTAGAGACATGTTACTGATATGACATCCTATGCATCCTATCCTAGGTGCCAGAAGCGCTCTAGAGACATGTAACTGATATGACACCCTATGCGTCCTATCCTAGGTGCCAGAAGCGCTCTAGAGACATGTAACTGATATGACACCCTATGCGTCCTATCCTAGGTGCCAGAAGCGCTCTAGAGACATGTTACTGATATGACATCCTATGCGTCCTGTCCTAGGTGCCAGAAGCGCTCTAGAGACATGTAACTGATTGTAACTGATATGACATCCTATGCGTCCTATCCTAGGTGCCAGAAGCGCTCTAGAGACATGTAACTGATATGACATCCTATGCGTCCTATCCTAGGTGCCAGAAGCGCTCTAGAGACATGTAACTGATATGACACCCTATGCGTCCTATCCTAGGTGCCAGAAGCGCTCTAGAGACATGTTACTGATATGACATCCTATGCGTCCTATCCTAGGTGCCAGAAGCGCTCTAGAGACATGTAACTGATTGTAACTGATATGACATCCTATGCGTCCTATCCTAGGTGCCAGAAGCGCTCTAGAGACATGTAACTGATATGACACCCTATGCGTCCTATCCTAGGTGCCAGAAGCGCTCTAGAGACATGTAACTGATATGACATCCTATGCGTCCTATCCTAGGTGCCAGAAGCGCTCTAGAGACATGTAACTGATATGACACCCTATGCGTCCTATCCTAGGTGCCAGAAGCGCTCTAGAGACATGTTACTGATATGACATCCTATGCGTCCTATCCTAGGTGCCAGAAGCGCTCTAGAGACATGTAACTGATTGTAACTGATATGACATCCTATGCGTCCTATCCTAGGTGCCAGAAGCGCTCTAGAGACATGTAACTGATATGACATCCTATGCGTCCTATCCTAGGTGCCAGAAGCGCTCTAGAGACATGTAACTGATATGACATCCTATGCGTCCTATCCTAGGTGCCAGAAGCGCTCTAGAGACATGTAACTGATATGACATCCTATGCGTCCTATCCTATGTGCCAGAAGCGCTCTAGAGACATGTAATTGATATGACATCCTATGCGTCCTATCCTAGGTGCAGAAGCGCTCTAGAGACATGTAACTGATATGACATCCTATGCGTCCTATCCTAGGTGCCAGAAGCTGTCTAGAGACATGTAACTGATATGACATCCTATGCAGCCTATCCTAGGTGCCAGAAGCGCTCTAGAGACATGTAACTGATATGACATCCTATGCATCCTATCCTAGGTGCCAGAAGCGCTCAAGTGACATGTAACTGATATGACATCCTATGCGTCCTATCCTAGGTGCCAGAAGCGCTCTAGAGACATGTAACTGATATGACATCCTATGCGTCCTATCCTAGGTGCCAGAAGCGCACTAGTGATATGATACTGATATGACACCCTATGCGGCCTATCCTAGGTGCCAGAAGTGCTCTAGAGACATGTAACTAGTATGACATCCTATGCGTCTTATCCTAGGTGCCAGAAGCGCTCTAGAGACATGTAACTGATATGACATCCTATGCGTCCTATCCTAGGTGCCAGAAGTGCTCTAGAGACATGTAACTGATATGACATCCTATGCGTCCTATCCTAGGTGCCAGAAGCGCTCTAGAGACATGTAACTGATATGACATCCTATGCGTCCTATCCTAGGTGCCAGAAGCGCTCTAGTGATATGTTACTGATATGACACCCTATACGACCTATCCTAGGTGCCATAAGCACTCAAGTGATATGTTACTGATATGACACCCTATGCGGCCTATCCTAGGTGCCAGAAGCGCACTAGTGATATGATACTAATATGAAACCCTATGCGGCCTATCCTAGGTGCCAGAAGCGCACTAGTGTTATGATACTGATATGACACCCTATGCAGCCTATCCTAGGTGCCAGAAGCGCTCTAGAGACATGTAACTGATATGACATCCTATGCGTCCTATCCTAGGTGCCAGAAGCGCTCTAGAGACATGTAACTGATGTGACATCCTATGCGTCCTATCCTAGGTGCCAGAAGTGCTCTAGAGACATGTAACTGATGTGACATCCTATGCGTCCTATCCTAGGTGCCAGAAGCGCTCTAGAGACATATAATTGATATGACATCCTATTCGTCCTATCCTAGGTGCCAGAAGCGCTCAAGTGACATGTAACTGATATGACATCCTATGCGTCCTATCCTAGGTGCCAGAAGCGCTCTAGAGACATGTAACTGATATGACATCCTATGCGTCCTATCCTAGGTGCCAGAAGCGCTCTAGAGACATGTAACTGATATGACATCCTATGCGGCCTATCCTAGGTGCCAGAAGCGCTCTAGAGACATGTAACTGATATGACATCCTATGCAGCATATCCTAGGTGCCAGAAGCGCTCTAGAGACATGTAACTGATATGACACCCTATGCGTCCTATCCTAGGTGCCAGAAGCGCTCTAGAGACATGTAACTGATATGACATCCTATGCGGCCTATCCTAGGTGCCAGAAGCGCTCTAGAGACATATAACTGATATTACACCCTATGCGGCCTATCCTAGGTGCTAGAAGCGCACTAGAGACATGTTACTCATATGACACACTATGCGGCCTATCCTAGGTTCCAGAAGTGCACTAGTAACATGTTACTGATATGACATCCTATGCGTCCTATCCTAGGTGCCAGAAGCACTCTAGAGACATGTAACTGATATTACACCCTATGCGTCCTATCCTAGGTGCCAGAAGTGCTCTAGAGACATGTTACTGATATGACATCCTATGCGTCCTATCCTAGGTGCCATAAGCGCTCTAGAGACATGTAACTGATATGACATCCTATGCGTCCTATCCTAGGTGCCAGAAGCGCTCTAGAGACATGTAACTGATATGACACCCTATGCGTCCTATCCTAGGTGCCAGTAGCGCTCTAGAGACATGTTACTGATATAACATCCTATGCGTCCTATCGTAGGTGCCAGAAGCGCTCTAGAGACATGTAACTGATATGACACCCTATGCGTCCTATCCTAGGTGCCAGAAGCGCTCTAGAGACATGTTACTGATATGACATCCTATGCGTCCTATCCTAGGTGCCAGAAGCGCTCTAGAGACATGTAACTGATATGACATCCTATGCGTCCTATCCTAGGTGCCAGAAGCGCTCTAGAGACATGTAACTGATATGACATCCTATGCAGCCTATCCTAGGTGCCAGAAGTACACTAGTGATATGTTACTGATGTGACATCCTATGCGTCCTATCCTAGGTGACATCCTATGCGTCCTATCCTAGGTGCCAGAAGCGCTCAAGTGACATGTAACTGATATGACATCCTATGCGTCCTATCCTAGGTGCCAGAAGCGCTCTAGAGACATGTAACTGATATGACATCCTATGCGTCCTATCCTAGGTGCCAGAAGCGCTCTAGAGACATGTAACTGATATGACATCCTATGCGGCCTATCCTAGGTGCCAGAAGCGCTCTAGAGACATGTAACTGATATGACATCCTATGCAGCATATCCTATGTGCCAGAAGCGCTCTAGAGACATGTAACTGATATGACTCCCTATGCGTCCTATCCTAGGTGCCAGAAGCGCTCTAGAGACATGTAACATATATGACATCCTATGCGGCCTATCCTAGGTGCCAGAAGCGCTCTAGAGACATGTAACTGATATGACATCCTATGCGTCCTATCCTAGGTGCCAGAAGCGCTCTAGAGACATGTAACTGATATGACATCCTATGCAGCATATCCTAGGTGCCAGAAGCGCTCTAGAGACATGTAACTGATATGACACCCTATGCGTCCTATCCTAGGTGCCAGAAGCGCTCTAGAGACATGTTACTGATATGACACCCTATGCGTCCTATCCTAGGTGCCAGAAGCGCTCTAGAGACATGTAACTGATATGACATCCTATGCGTCCTATCCTAGGTGCCAGAAGCGCTCTAGAGACATGTAACTGATATGACACCCTATGCGTCCTATCCTAGGTGCCAGAAGCGCTCTAGAGACATGTAACTGATATGACATCCTATGCGTCCTATCCTAGGTGCCAGAAGCGCTCTAGAGACATGTAACTGATATGACACCCTATGCGTCCTATCCTAGGTGCCAGAAGCGCTCTAGAGACATGTTACTGATATGACATCCTATGCTTCCTATCATAGGTGCCAGAAGCGCTCTAGAGACATGTAACTGATATGACATCCTATGCGTCCTATCCTAGGTGCCAGAAGCGCTCTAGAGACATGTAACTGATATGACACCCTATGCGTCCTATCCTAGGTGCCAGAAGCGCTCTAGAGACATGTTACTGATATAACATCCTATGCGTCCTATCCTAGGTGCCAGAAGCGCTCTAGAGACATGTTACTGATATGACATCCTATGCGTCCTATCCTAGGTGCCAGAAGCGCTCTAGAGACATGTAACTGATATGACACCCTATGCGTCCTATCCTAGGTGCCAGAAGCGCTCTAGAGACATGTAACTGATATGACATCCTATGCAGCCTATCCTAGGTGCCAGAAGCGCTCTAGAGACATGTAACTGATATGACATCCTATGCGTCCTATCCTAGGTGCCAGAAGCGCTCTAGAGACATGTAACTGATGTGACATCCTATGCAGCCTATCCTAGGTGCCAGAAGCGCTCTAGAGACATGTAACTGATGTGACATCCTATGCGTCCTATCCTAGGTGCCAGAAGCGCTCAAGTGACATGTAACTGATATGACATCCTATGCGTCCTATCCTAGGTGCCAGAAGCGCTCTAGAGACATGTAACTGATATGACATCCTATGCAGCCTATCCTAGGTGCCAGAAGCGCTCTAGAGACATGTAACTGATATGACATCCTATGCGTCCTATCCTAGGTGCCAGAAGCGCTCAAGTGACATGTAACTGATATGACATCCTATGCGTCCTATCCTAGGTGCCAGAAGCGCTCTAGAGACATGTAACTGATATGACATCCTATGCAGCCTATCCTAGGTGCCAGAAGCGCTCTAGAGACATGTAACTGATATGACATCCTATGCGTCCTATCCTAGGTGCCAGAAGCGCTCAAGTGACATGTAACTGATATGACATCCTATGCGTCTATGCGTCCTATCCTAGGTGCCAGAAGCGCTCTAGAGACATGTAACTGATATGACATCCTATGCGTCCTATCCTAGGTGCCAGAAGCGCTCTAGAGACATGTAACTGATATGACATCCTATGCGTCCTATCCTAGGTGCCAGAAGCGCTCTAGAGACATGTAACTGATATGACATCCTATGCGTCCTATCCTAGGTGCCAGAAGCGCTCTAGAGACATGTAACTGATATGACATCCTATGCGTCCTATCCTGGGTGCCAGAAGCGCTCTAGAGACATGTAACTGATATGACATCCTATGCGTCCTATCCTAGGTGCCAGAAGCGCTCTAGAGACATTTAACTGATATGACATCCTATGCGTCCTATCCTAGGTGCCAGAAGCGCTCTAGAGACATGTAACTGATATGACATCCTATGCGTCCTATCCTAGGTGCCAGAAGCGCTCAAGTGACATGTAACTGATATGACATCCTATGCGTCCTATCCTAGGTGCCAGAAGCGCTCTAGAGACATGTAACTGATATGACATCCTATGCGTCCTATCCTAGGTGCCAGAAGCGCTCAAGTGACATGTAACTGATATGACATCCTATGCGTCCTATCCTAGGTGACAGAAGCGCTCTAGAGACATGTAACTGATATGACATCCTATGCGTCCTATCCTAGGTGCCAGAAGCGGTCTAGAGACATGTAACTGATATGACATCCTATGCGTCCTATCCTAGGTGCCAGAAGCGCTCTAGAGACATGTAACTGATATGACATCCTATGCGTCCTATCCTAGGTGCCAGAAGCGCTCTAGAGACATGTAAATGATATGACATCCTATGCGTCCTATCCTAGGTGCCAGAAGCGCTCTAGAGACATGTAACTGATATGACATCCTATGCGGCCTATCCTAGGTGCCAGAAGCGCTCTAGAGACATGTAACTGATATGACATCCTATGCGGCCTATCCTAGGTGCCAGAAGCGCTCTAGAGACATGTAACTGATATGACATCCTATGCAGCATATCCTAGGTGCCAGAAGCGCTCTAGAGACATGTAACTGATATGACACCCTATGCGTCCTATCCTAGGTGCCGGAAGCGCTCTAGAGACATGTAACTGATATGACATCCTATGTGGCCTATCCTAGGTGCCAGAAGCGCTCTAGAGACATGTAACTGATATTACACCCTATGCGGCCTATCCTAGGTGCTAGAAGCGCACTAGAGACATGTTACTGATATGACACCCTATGCGGCCTATCCTAGGTGCCAGAAGCGCACTAGTAACATGTTACTGATATGACATCCTATGCGTCCTATCCTAGGTGCCAGAAGCGCTCTAGAGACATGTAACTGATTGTAACTGATATGACATCCTATGCGTCCTATCCTAGGTGCCAGAAGCGCTCAAGTGACATGTAACTGATATGACATCCTATGCGTCCTATCCTAGGTGCCAGAAGCGCTCTAGAGACATGTAACTGATATGACATCCTATGCGTCCTATCCTAGGTGCCAGAAGCGGTCTAGAGACATGTAACTGATATGACATCCTATGCGTCCTATCCTAGGTGCCAGAAGCGCTCTAGAGACATGTAACTGATATGACATCCTATGCGTCCTATCCTAGGTGCCAGAAGTGCTCTAGAGACATGTAAATGATATGACATCCTATGCGTCCTATCCTAGGTGCCAGAAGCGCTCTAGAGACATGTAACTGATATGACATCCTATGCGGCCTATCCTAGGTGCCAGAAGCACTCTAGAGACATGTAACTGATATGACATCCTATGCGGCCTATCCTAGGTGCCAGAAGCGCTCTAGAGACATGTAACTGATATGACATCCTATGCAGCATATCCTAGGTGCGAGAAGCGCTCTAGAGACATGTAACTGATATGACACCCTATGCGTCCTATCCTAGGTGCCAGAAGCGCTCTAGAGACATGTAACTGATATGACATCCTATGCGGCCTATCCTAGGTGCCAGAAGCGCTCTAGAGACATGTAACTGATATTACACCCTATGCGGCCTATCCTAGGTGCTAGAAGCGCACTAGAGACATGTTACTGATATGACACCCTATGCGGCCTATCCTAGGTGCCAGAAGCGCACTAGTAACATGTTACTGATATGACACCCTATGCGTCCTATCCTAGGTGCCAGGAGCGCTCTAGAGACATGTTACTGATATGACATCCTATGCGTCCTATCCTAGGTGCCAGAAGCGCTCTAGAGACATGTAACTGATATGACACCCTATGCGTCCTATCCTAGGTGCCAGAAGCGCTCTAGAGACATGTAACTGATATGACATCCTATGCGTCCTATCCTAGGTGCCAGAAGCGCTCTAGAGACATGTAACTGATATTACACCCTATGCGGCCTATCCTAGGTGCTAGAAGCGCACTAGAGACATGTTACTGATATGACACCCTATGCGGCCTATCCTAGGTGCCAGAAGCGCACTAGTAACATGTTACTGATATGACATCCTATGCGTCCTATCCTAGGTGCCAGAAGCGCTCTAGAGACATGTAACTGATTGTAACTGATATGACATCCTATGCGTCCTATCCTAGGTGCCAGAAGCGCTCAAGTGACATGTAACTGATATGACATCCTATGCGTCCTATCCTAGGTGCCAGAAGCGCTCTAGAGACATGTAACTGATATGACATCCTATGCGTCCTATCCTAGGTGCCAGAAGCGGTCTAGAGACATGTAACTGATATGACATCCTATGCGTCCTATCCTAGGTGCCAGAAGTGCTCTAGAGACATGTAACTGATATGACATCCTATGCGTCCTATCCTAGGTGCCAGAAGTGCTCTAGAGACATGTAAATGATATGACATCCTATGCGTCCTATCCTAGGTGCCAGAAGCGCTCTAGAGACATGTAACTGATATGACATCCTATGCGGCCTATCCTAGGTGCCAGAAGCGCTCTAGAGACATGTAACTGATATGACATCCTATGCGGCCTATCCTAGGTGCCAGAAGCGCTCTAGAGACATGTAACTGATATGACATCCTATGCAGCATATCCTAGGTGCGAGAAGCGCTCTAGAGACATGTAACTGATATGACACCCTATGCGTCCTATCCTAGGTGCCAGAAGCGCTCTAGAGACATGTAACTGATATGACATCCTATGTGGCCTATCCTAGGTGCCAGAAGCGCTCTAGAGACATGTAACTGATATTACACCCTATGCGGCCTATCCTAGGTGCTAGAAGCGCACTAGAGACATGTTACTGATATGACACCCTATGCGGCCTATCCTAGGTGCCAGAAGCGCACTAGTAACATGTTACTGATATGACATCCTATGCGTCCTATCCTAGGTGCCAGGAGCGCTCTAGAGACATGTTACTGATATGACATCCTATGCGTCCTATCCTAGGTGCCAGAAGCGCTCTAGAGACATGTAACTGATATGACACCCTATGCGTCCTATCCTAGGTGCCAGAAGCGCTCTAGAGACATGTAACTGATATGACATCCTATGCGTCCTATCCTAGGTGCCAGAAGCGCTCTAGAGACATGTAACTGATATGACACCCTATGCGTCCTATCCTAGGTGCCAGAAGCGCTCTAGAGACATGTTACTGATATGACATCCTATGCGTCCTATCCTAGGTGCCAGAAGCGCTCTAGAGACATGTAACTGATTGTAACTGATATGACATCCTATGCGTCCTATCCTAGGTGCCAGAAGCGCTCTAGAGACATGTAACTGATATGACATCCTATGCGTCCTATCCTAGGTGCCAGAAGCGCTCTAGAGACATGTAACTGATATGACATCCTATGCGTCCTATCCTAGGTGCCAGAAGCGCTCTAGAGACATGTAACTGATATGACATCCTATGCGTCCTATCCTAGGTGCCAGAAGCGCTCTAGAGACATGTAACTGATATGACATCCTATGCGTCCTATCCTATGTGCCAGAAGCGCTCTAGAGACATATAATTGATATGACATCCTATGCGTCCTATCCTAGGTGCAGAAGCGCTCTAGAGACATGTAACTGATATGACATCCTATGCGTCCTATCCTAGGTGCCAGAAGCGCTCTAGAGACATGTAACTGATATGACATCCTATGCAGCCTATCCTAGGTGCCAGAAGCGCTCTAGAGACATGTAACTGATATGACATCCTATGCGTCCTATCCTAGGTGCCAGAAGCGCTCAAGTGACATGTAACTGATATGACATCCTATGCGTCCTATCCTAGGTGCCAGAAGCGCTCTAGAGACATGTAACTGATATGACATCTTATGCGTCCTATCCTAGGTGCCAGAAGCGCACTAGTGATATGATACTGATATGACACCCTATGCGGCCTATCCTAGGTGCCAGAAGCGCTCTAGAGACATGTAACTAGTATGACATCCTATGCGTCTTATCCTAGGTGCCAGAAGCGCTCTAGAGATATGTAACTGATATGACATCCTATGCGTCCTATCCTAGGTGCCAGAAGTGCTCTAGAGACATGTAACTGATATGACATCCTATGCGTCCTATCCTAGGTGCCAGAAGCGCTCTAGAGACATGTAACTGATATGACATCCTATGCGTCCTATCCTAGGTGCCAGAAGCGCTCTAGTGATATGTTACTGATATGACACCCTATACGACCTATCCTAGGTGGCATAAGCGCTCAAGTGATATGTTACTGATATGACACCCTATGCGGCCTATCCTAGGTGCCAGAAGCGCACTAGTGATATGATACTGATATGACACCCTATGCGGCCTATCCTAGGTGCCAGAAGCGCTCTAGAGACATGTAACTGATATGACATCCTATGCGTCCTATCCTAGGTGCCAGAAGCGCTCTAGAGACATGTAACTGATGTGACATCCTATGCGTCCTATCCTAGGTGCCAGAAGTGCTCTAGAGACTAGAGACATGTAACTGATGTGACATCCTATGCGTCCTATCCTAGGTGCCAGAAGCGCTCTAGAGACATATAACTGATATGACATCCTATTCGTCCTATCCTAGGTGCCAGAAGCGCTCAAGTGACATGTAACTGATATGACATCCTATGCGTCCTATCCTAGGTGCCAGAAGCGCTCTAGAGACATGTAACTGATATGACATCCTATGCGTCCTATCCTAGGTGCCAGAAGCGCTCTAGAGACATGTAACTGATATGACATCCTATGCGGCCTATCCTAGGTGCCAGAAGCGCTCTAGAGACATGTAACTGATATGACATCCTATGCAGCATATCCTAGGTGCCAGAAGCGCTCTAGAGACATGTAACTGATATGACACCCTATGCGTCCTATCCTAGGTGCCAGAAGCGCTCTAGAGACATGTAACTGATATGACATCCTATGCGGCCTATCCTAGCTGCCAGAAGCGCTCTAGAGACATGTAACTGATATTACACCCTATGCGGCCTATCCTAGGTGCTAGAAGCGCACTAGAGACATGTTACTGATATGACACCCTATGCGGCCTATCCTAGGTGCCAGAAGCGCACTAGTGACATGTTACTGATATGACATCCTATGCGTCCTATCCTAGGTGCCAGAAGCGCTCTAGAGACATGTAACTGATATGACACCCTATGCGTCCTATCCTAGGTGCCAGAAGCGCTCTAGAGACATGTAACTGATATGACATCCTATGCGTCCTATCCTAGGTGCCAGAAGCGCTCTAGAGACATGTTACTGATATGACATCCTATGCGTCCTATCCTAGGTGCCAGAAGCGCTCTAGAGACATGTTACTGATATGACATCCTATGCGTCCTATCCTAGGTGCCAGAAGCGCTCTAGAGACATGTAACTGATATGACACCCTATGCGTCCTATCCTAGGTGCCAGAAGCGCTCTAGAGACATGTTAATGATATGACATCCTATGCGTCCTATCCTAGGTGCCAGAAGCGCTCTAGAGACATGTAACTGATATGACATCCTATGCGTCCTATCCTAGGTGCCAGAAGCGCTCTAGAGACATGTAACTGATATGACATCCTATGCAGCCTATCCTAGGTGCCAGAAGTACACTAGTGATATGTTACTGATGTGACATCCTATGCGTCCTATCCTAGGTGACATCCTATGCGTCCTATCCTAGGTGCCAGAAGCGCTCAAGTGACATGTAACTGATATGACATCCTATGCGTCCTATCCTAGGTGCCAGAAGCGCTCTAGAGACATGTAACTGATATGACATCCTATGCGTCCTATCCTACGTGCCAGAAGCGCTCTAGAGACATGTAACTGATATGACATCCTATGCGGCCTATCCTAGGTGCCAGAAGCGCTCTAGAGACATGTAACTGATATGACATCCTATGCAGCATATCCTAGGTGCCAGAAGCGCTCTAGAGACATGTAACTGATATGACTCCCTATGCGTCCTATCCTAGGTGCCAGAAGCGCTCTAGAGACATGTAACTGATATGACATCCTATGCGGCCTATCCTAGGTGCCAGAAGCGCTCTAGAGACATGTAACTGATATGACATCCTATGCGTCCTATCCTAGGTGCCAGAAGCGCTCTAGAGACATGTAACTGATATGACATCCTATGCAGCATATCCTAGGTGCCAGAAGCGCTCTAGAGACATGTAACTGATATGACACCCTATGCGTCCTATCCTAGGTGCCAGAAGCGCTCTAGAGACATGTAACTGATATGACATCCTATGCGGCCTATCCTAGGTGCCAGAACCGCTCTAGAGACATGTAACTGATATTACACCCTATGCGGCCTATCCTAGGTGCTAGAAGCGCACTAGAGACATGTTACTGATATGACACCCTATGCGGCCTATCCTAGGTGCCAGAAGCGCACTAGTGACATGTTACTGATATGACACCCTATGCGTCCTATCCTAGGTGCCTGAAGCGCTCTAGAGACATGTTACTGATATGACATCCTGGCCTATCCTAGGTGCCAGAAGCGCTCTAGAGACATGTAACTGATATGAGACCCTATGCGTCCTATCCTAGGTGCCAGAAGCGCTCTAGAGACATGTAACTGATATGACATCCTATGCGTCCTATCCTAGGTGCCAGAAGCGCTCTAGAGACATGTAACTGATATGACACCCTATGCGTCCTATCCTAGGTGCCAGAAGCGCTCTAGAGACATGTTACTGATATGACATCCTATGCGTCCTATCCTAGGTGCCAGAAGCGCTCTAGAGACATGTAACTGATATGACATCCTATGCGTCCTATCCTAGGTGCCAGAAGCGCTCTAGAGACATGTAACTGATATGACACCCTATGCATCCTATCCTAGGTGCCAGAAGCGCTCAAGTGACATGTTACTCATATGACACCCTATGCAGCCTATCCTAGGTGCCAGAAGCGCACTAGTGACACGTTACTCATATGACACCCTATGCGGCCTATCCGAGGTGCCAGAAGCGCTCTAGTGACATGTTACTCATATGACACCCTATGCGGCCTATCCTAGGTGCCAGAAGCGCACTAGTGACACGTTACTCATATGACACCCTATGCGGCCTATCCGAGGTGCCAGAAGCGCTCTAGTGACATGTTACTCATATGACACCCTATGCGGCCTATCCTAGGTGCCAGAAGCGCTCAAGTGACATGTTACTGATATGACACCCTATACGACCTATCCTAGGTGCCAGAAGCACACTAGTGATATGTTACTGATATGACACCCTATACGACCTATCCTAGGTGCCATAAGCGCTCAAGTGATATGTTACTGATATGACACCCTATACGTCCTATCCTATGTGCCAGAAGCGCACTAGTGATATGTTACTGATATGACACCCTATGCGGCCTATCCTAGGTGCCAGAAGCGCACTAGTGACATGTTACTGATAAGACACCCTATGCGGCCTATCCTCGGTGCCAGAAGCGCTCTAGTGACATGTTACTGAAATGACACCCTATGCGGCCTATCCTAGGTGCCAGAAGCGCTCTAGTGATATTTTACTGATATGACACCCTATGCGGCCTATCCTAGGTGCCAGAAGCGCACTAGTGATATGTTACTGATAAGACACCCTATGCGGCCTATCCTAGGTGCCAGAAGCGCACTAGTGACATGTTACTGATATGACACCCTATGCGGCCTATCCTAGGTGCCAGAGGCGCTCTAGTGACATGTGACTGATATGACACCCTATGCGGCCTAACTGAGGTGCCAGAAGCGCTCTAGTGACATGTTACTGATATGACACCCTATGCGGCCTATCCTAGGTGCCAGAAGCGCTTGAGTGACATGTTACTGATATGACACCCTATGCAGCCTATCCTAGGTGCCAGAAGCGCTCTAGTGACATGTTACTGATATGACACCCTTACGGCCGATCATAGGTGCCAGAAGCGCACTAGTGATATGTTACTGATATGACACCCTATGCGGCCTATCCTAGGTGCCAGAAGCGCACTAGTGATATGTTACTCATATGACAACCTATGCGGCCTATCCTAGGTGCCAGAAACGCACTAGTGACATGTTACTCATATGACACCCTATGCGGCCTATCCTAGGTGCCAGAAGCGCACTAGTGACATGTTACTCATATGACACCCTATACGACCTATCCTAGGTGCCAGAAGCGCACTAGTGACATGTTACTGATATGACACCCTATGCGGCCTATCCTAGGTGCCAGAAGCGCACTAGTGACATGTTACTCATATGACACCCTTTACGACCTATCCTAGGTGCCAGAAGCGCTCAAGTGATATGTTACTGATATGACACCCTATACGGCCTATCCTAGGTGCCAGAAGCGCTCAAGTGATATGTTACTGATATGACACCCTATACGGCCTATCCTAGGTGCCAGAAGCGCACTAGTGATATGTTACTGATATGACACCCTATGCGGCCTATCCTAGGTGCCAGAAGCAAACTAGTGACATGTTACTGATATGACACCCTATGCGGCCTATCCTAGGTGCCAGAAGCTCTCTAGTGACATGTTACTGATATGACACCCTATGCGGCCTATCATAGGTGCCAGAAGCGCACTAGTGATATTTCACTGATATGACACCCTATGCGGCCTATCCTAGGTGCCAGAAGCGCTCTAGTGATATGTTACTGATATGACATCCTATGCGGCCTATCCTAGGTGCCAGAAGTGCACTAGTGACATGTTACTGATATGACACCCTATGCGGCCTATCCTAGGTGCCAGAAGTGCTCTAGTGATATGTTACTCATATGACACCCTATACGACCTATCCTAGGTGCCAGAAGCGCTCAAGTGATATGTTACTGATATGACACCCTATACGGCCTATCCTAGGTGCCAGAAGCGCTCAAGTGATATGTTACTGATATGACACCCTATACGGCCTATCCTAGGTGCCAGAAGCGCACTAGTGATATGTTACTGATATGACACCCTATGCGGCCTATCCTAGGTGCCAGAAGCAAACTAGTGACATGTTACTGATATGACACCCTATGCGGCCTATCCTAGGTGCCAGAAGCTCTCTAGTGACATGTTACTGATATGACACCCTATGCGGCCTATCCTAGGTGCCAGAAGCGCTCTAGTGATATGTTACTGATATGACACCCTATGCGGCCTATCCTAGGTGCCAGAAGCGCACTAGTGACATGTTACTGATATGACACCCTATGCGGCCTATCCTAGGTGCCAGAAGTGCTCTAGTGATATGTTACTGATATGACACCCTATGCGGCCTATCCTAGGTGCCAGAAGCGCACTAGTGACATGTTACTGATATGACACCCTATGCGGCCTATCCTAGGTGCCAGAAGCGCACTAGTGATATGTTACTGATATGACACCCTATGCGGCCTATCCTAGGTGCCAGAAGCGCACTAGTGATATGTTACTGATATGACACCCTATGCGGCCTATCCTAGGTGCCAGAAGCGCACTAGTGACATGTTACTGATATGACACCCTATGCGGCCTATCCTAGGTGCCAGAAGCGCTCTAGTGACATGTTATTGATATGACACCCTATGCGGCCTATCATAGGTGCCAGAAGCGCACTAGTGATATTTTACTGATATGACACCCTATGCGGCCTATCCTAGGTGCCAGAAGCGCACTAGTGATATGTTACTGATATGACACCCTATGCGGCCTATCCTAGGTGCCAGAAGTGCACTAGTGATATGTTACTTATATGACAACCTATGCGGCCTAACACTAGTGATATGTTACTGATATGACACCCTATGCGGCCTATCCTAGGTGCCAGAAGCGCTCTAGTGACATGTTACTGATATGACACCCTATACGGCCCATCCTAGGTGCCAGAAGTGCACTAGTGATATGTTACTTATATGACAACCTATGCGGCCTAACACTAGTGATATGTTACTGATATGACACCCTATGCGGCCTATCCTAGGTGCCATAAGTGCTCAAGTGATATGTTACTGATATGACACCCTATGAGGCCTATCCTAGGTGCCAGAAGCGCTCTAGTGACATGTTACTGATATGACACCCTATACGACCTATCCTAGGTGCCATAAGTGCTCAAGTGATATGTTACTGATATGACACCCTATACGGCCTATCCTAGGTGCCAGAAGCGCACTAGTGATATGTTACTGATATGACACCCTATGTGGCCTATCCTAGGTGCCAGAAGCGCTCTAGTGACATACTGATATGACACCCTATACGGCCTATCCTAGGTGCCAGAAGCGCACTAGTGATATGTTACTGATATGACACCCTATGCGGCCTATCCTAGGTGCCAGAAGTTTTCTGGTGATATGTAACTGGCATGAGACCCTCGGTGACCTATCCTGGGTGCCAGAAGTGTTCTGGTGATATGTAACTGGCATGAGACCCTCGGTGACCTATCCTAGGTGCCAGAAGTGTTCTGGTGATATGTTACTGATATGACACCCGAGGTGGCCTATCCTAGGTGCCAGAAGTGCTCTAGTGATATGTTACTGATATGATACCCTAGGTGGCCTATCCTAGGTGCCAGAAGTGCTCTAGTGATATGTTACTGATATGATACCCTAGGTGGCCTATCTGTGGTGCCAGAAGTGCTCTGGTGATATGCAACTGGCATGAGACCCTATGTGACTTATCCTAGGTGCCAGAAGTGCTCTGGTGATATGTTACTGATGGTATCCAGTCATTTTCTCAAAAACGTATTTTCGAAACACCATTTTGTCAAAAGCATTTTGCCGAAATGTATTTTTCGAATGTATTATTTTTTTATTTTATATGTTTTTTTTTTGGTTTCGTAAGTTAAAAAAAGGGTTTACAAAAAAGAGGGGTTTCGGGGGGAACCCCCCATTTTAAAAAAAAAACATTAAAAAAAACATTTTCGGCAAAATTGTGTCGAGAAAATGGCATTCTAAAATATGCCATTCGAAAAAATCACTCTAAACTGATACTGATATGACACCCTAGGTGGCCTATCCTAGGTGTCAGACGTGCTTTGTTGATATGTAACTGGCATGAGATTCTATGTGACCTATCCTAGGTGCCAGGAGTGCTCTGGTGATATACAACTGGCATGAGACCCTATGCAGCCTATCCTAGGTGCCAGAAGTCATCCAGTCTGCTCAGTGCTAGGGTTATGAGACCATATGGTTCTATTCCTAGGTGCCAGAAGTCATCCAGTCTGCTCAGTGCTAGGGTTATGAGACCTTATGGTTCCTATCCTAGGTGCCAGAAGTCATCCAGTCTGCTCAGTGCAGGGTCAGAAGTCATCCAGTCTGCTCAGTGCTAGGGTTATGAGACCCTATGGTTCCTATCCTAGGTCCCAGAAGTCAGCCAGTCTGCTCAGTGCTAGGGTTATGAGACCCTATGGTTCCTAACCTAGGTGCCAGAAGTCATCCAGTCTGCTCAGTGCTAGTGTTATGAGACCCTATGGTTCCTATCCTAGGTGCCAGAAGTCATCCAGTCTGCTCAGTGCTAGGGTTATGAGACCCTATGGTTCCTATCCTAGGTGCCAGAAGTCATCCAGTCTGCTCAGTGCTAGGGTTATGAGACCCTATTGTTCTTATCCTAGGTGCCAGTTGTCATCCAGTGTGCTCAGTGCTAGGGTTATGAGACCCTATGGTTCCTATCCTAGGTGCCAAAAGTCATCCAGTGTGCTCAATGCTAGCGTTATGAGACCCTATGGATCCTATCCTAGGTGCCAGATGTCATCCAGTGTGCTCCGTGCTAGGGTTATGAGACCCTATGGTTCCTATCCTAGAGGCCAGAAGTCATCCAGTGTGCTCAGTGCTAGTGTTATGAGACCTTATGGTTCCTATCCTAGGTGCCAGAAGTCATCCAGTCTGCTCAGTGCTAGGGTCAGAAGTCATCCAGTCTGCTCAGTGCTAGGGTTATGAGACCATATGGTTCCTATCCTAGGTGCCAGAAGTCATCCAGTCTGCTCAGTGCTAGGGTTATGAGACCCTATGGTTCCTACCCTAGGTGCCAGAAGTCATCCAGTCTGCTCAGTGCTAGGGTTATGAGACCCTATGGTTCCTACCCTAGGTGCCAGAAGTCATCCAGTCTGCTCAGTGCTAGGGTTATGAGACCCTATGGTTCCTACCCTAGGTGCCAGAAGTCATCCAGTCTGCTCAGTGCTAAGGTTATGAGACCCTATTGTTCCTATCCTAGGTGCCAGAAGTCATCCATTCTGCTCAGTGCTAGTGTTATGAGACCCTATGGTTCCTATCCTAGGTGCCAGAAGTCATCCAGTCTGCTCAGTGCTAGGGTTATGAGACCCTATGGTTCCTATCCCAGGTGCCAGAAGTCATCCAGTCTGCTCAGTGCTAGGGATATGAGACCCTATTGTTCTTATCCCAGGTGCCAGATGTCATCCAGTGTGCTCAGTGCTAGGGTTATGAGACGCTATGGTTCCTATCCCAGGTGCCAGAAGTCATCCAGTGTGCTCAGTGCTAGGGTTATGAGACCCTATGGTTCCTATCCCAGGTGCCAGACGTCATCCAGTGTGCTCAGTGCTAGGGTTATGAGCCCCTTTGGTTCCTATCCCAGGTGCCAGAAGTCATCCAGTCTGCTCAGTGCTAGGGTTATGAGACCCTATGGTTCCTATCCCAGGTGCCAGAAGTCATCCAGTCTGCTCAGTGCTAGGGTTATGAGACCCTATGGTTCCTATCCTAGGTGCCAGAAGTCATCCAGTCTGCTCAGTGCTAGGGTTATGAGACCCTATGGTTCCTA
This sequence comes from Ambystoma mexicanum, assembly GCF_040938575.1. Classification (NCBI taxonomy): domain Eukaryota; kingdom Metazoa; phylum Chordata; class Amphibia; order Caudata; family Ambystomatidae; genus Ambystoma; species Ambystoma mexicanum. The sequence goes on from NC_090928.1 coordinate 1,254,142,406, forward strand.
TCCTAGGTGCCAGAAGTCATGTGTGCTCAGTGCTAGGGTTATGAGACCCTATGGGGCTTATCCTAGGTTCCCCAAATTACAAATACCCCCTTTAAGACACACAAGGCTCCCTTTGAATTAAAAATGTCACTGAAAACCTCAGTGCATCAAATAATTAGCAATTCAGAACACTTACCCCTACCGAGCCCCCACCCCCCGCATACCGCCTTCATACCGCTGGCACTGTGCTCACTACAACATTTCTGGCACCTGCGATAGGTCACATAGGGTCTCATAACCCTAGCACTGAGCAGACTGGATGCCTTCTGGCACCTAGGATAGGAACCATAGGGTCTCATAACCCTAGCACCCTTCGCTCATGAGCGTGAGCTTCAGTCTTTAGAAAAAAAGCCCTTCCCAAGCAGAATACCGTCTCAGACTTATATTTTGGAGACTGTCGGCCCTGGCTAACCCCAGCCCACTTAAAGCCCTGGGACTAACACTGAACACATCTCGATGTGCCTGGATTGCTTAAGTCACGCGACGTCCCTGTAAAGATGAGAGGCTAGAGTCACTGTGTGGGGGTGGGGGAGCACACTGTAGAGTCTGCAGGGTAGCAGTGCCCCCACAGTGCAGCACTGGGCATGGCATCCTTAGAGGCTGCTGAATGCATTGTGTGCTTTCCAGAGGCTGAGAGAATGGGAGGGGTTGAAAAGGCGACCAGTCCAAACAAATGTTTACCTGCAAAAAAGTACCAAGTCCAAAAAAGGAATAAGGAGGATTTATTCTACGCACTTCAGAGGTCATCTCACATATGAGGTGACCTCATCAGCCTCCTTATTCCAGATGACCTCACACGCTGCCTCATTGCTCATGGTCTCTCACTTGTCTACACTCCAGATGACCTCACATTCTCCCCCATCTGTGTGACCTCAGACTCTTCCTCATTGCTCATGGTCTCTCACTTCTCCACACTCCAGATGACCTCACATTCTCCCCCATCTGTGTGACCTCAGACTTTTCCTCATTGCTCATGGTCTCTCACTTCTCCACACTCCAGATGACCTCACATTCTCCCCTTCTCTGGGTGATCTCACAGACTTCCTCGTGCTCAGGGACCTCATACTTTTTCCTACTGCAGTTAACCACACACTCTTTCACACTCCAGTTGACATCACATCCTTGCTCACTTCGTGTGACCTTAGACTGTGACACTCTTTTTCTCTCATGTCGCCAGCAGACTCTTCCTCCAGCCATGTTTCCCCAAACATTTCATCATTCAGGGTAGTATAATACACTTCCTCCACATGACCTCGCACTCTTCCTTATTCCAGGTGAGCACACACTCTTCTTTATCCCAGGTGAGCACACACTGTTCCTTATGCCAGGTGACCTCACACCCTTCCTCACTACACATGACCTCACACTCTTCCTTATCCCAGGTGAGCACACACTCTTCCTTATCCCAGGTGACCTCACACTACATGACCTCGCACTCTTCCTTATTCCAGGTGAGCCCACACTCTTCCTTATCCCAGGCGAGCACACACTCTTCCTTATCCCAGGTGACCTCACACTCCTTCTCACTACACATGACCTCACACTCTTCCTTATCCCAGGTGAGCACACGCTCCTCCTTATTCCAGGTGACCTCACACTCTTCCTCATTCGAGGTGACCTATTACTCTTCCTTGTTCCATGTGGCCTCACATTCCACGTCATTCCCGGTGGCCTCACATTCCTCCTCATTCCACATGACTTTGCACTCTTCCTTACACCCGGTGACCTCACACTCTTCCTTATTTCAAGAGACCTTACACTCTTCCTTATCCCAGGTGACTCGCACTCTTCCTTATGCCAGGTGACCTCAACCTCTTCCTTATCCCAGGTGACCTCACACTCTTCCTTGTTCCAGGTGACCTCACACGCTTCCTTATCCCAGGCGACCTCACACTCTTCCTTATTCCAGGTGAACTCACACTCTTCCTTATCCCAGGTGAGCACACACTCTTCCTTATTCCAGTTGACCTCACACTCTTCCTCACTCCACATGACCTCACACTCTTCCTTATCCCAGGTGACCTCACACTCTTCCTTGTCCCAGGTGACCTCACACACTTCCTTATCCCAAGTGACCTCACCCTCTTACTTATTCCAGGTAACCTCACACTCTTCCTTATCCCAGGTGAGCACATACCCTTGCTTATCTCAGGTGAGCACACACTCTTCATTATCCCAGGTGAGCACACAATCTTGCTTATCCCACTTGAGCGCACACTCTTCCTTATTCCAGGTGACCTCACTCTCTTCTTTATCCCAGGTGAGCACATACTCTTCCTTATTCCAGTTGACCTCATACACTTCCTCACTCCACATGACCTCACACTCTTCCTTATCCCAGGTGAGCACACACGCTTCCGTATCCCAGGTGAGCACGCACTCTTCCTTATTGCAGGTGACCTCACACTCTTCCTCATTCCAGGTGACCTCACACTCTTCCTTATTGCAGGTGACCTCACACTCTTCCTCATTCCAGGTGACCTCACTCTCTTCCTTATCCCAGGAAACCTCACACTCTTCCTTATCCCAGGTGACCTCGCATTCTTCCTTATGCCAGGTGACCTCACCATCTTCCTTATCCCAGGTGACCTCACACTGTTCCTTATCCCAGGTGACCTCACACTCTTCCTTATTCCAGGTGACCTCACACTCTTCCTTATCCCAGGTGAGCACATACTCTTCCTTATTCCAGTTGACCTCACACTCTTCCTCACTCCACATGACCTCACACTCTTCCTTATCCCAGGAGAGCACACACGCTTACGTATCCCAGGTGAGCACGCACTCTTCCTTATTCCAGGTGACCTCACACTCTTCCTCATTCCAAGTGACCTCACACTCTTCTTATTGCAGGTGACCTCACACTCTTCCTCATTCCAGGTGACCTCACTCTCTTCCTTATCCCAGGAAACCTCACACTCTTCCTTATCCCAGGTGACCTCACACTCTTCCTTATGCCAGGTGACCTCACCATCTTCCTTATCCCAGGTGACCTCACACTCTTCCTTATGCCAGGTAACCTCACATGCTTCCTTATTGCAGGTGACCTCACACTCTTCCTCATTCCAGGTGACCTCACTATCTTCCTTATCCCAGGAAACCTCACACTCTTCCTTATCCCAGGTGACCTCGCACTCTTCCTTATGCCAGGTGACCTCACCATCTTGCTTATCCCAGGTGACCTCACCATCTTCCTTATCCCAGGTGACCTCACACTCTTCCTTATCCCAGGTGACCTCACACTCTTCCAGGTGACCTCACACTCTTCTTTATCCCAGGTGAGCACATAGTCTTCCTTATTCCAGTTTACCTCACACTCTTCCTCACTCCACATGACCTCACACTCTTCCTTATCCCAGGAGAGCACACACGCTTCCGTATCCCAGGTGAGCACGCACTCTTCCTTATTCCAGGTGACCTCACACTCTTCCTCATTCCAAGTGACCTCACACTCTTCTTATTGCAGGTGACCTCACCATCTTGCTTATCCCAGGTGACCTCACCATCTTCCTTATCCCAGGTGACCTCACACTCTTCCTTATCCCAGGTGACCTCACACTCTTCCTCATTCCAGGTGACCTCACTATCTTCCTTATCCCAGGAAACCTCACACTCTTCCTTATCCCAGGTGACCTCGCACTCTTCCTTATGCCAGGTGACCTCACCATCTTGCTTATCCCAGGTGACCTCACCATCTTCCTTATCCCAGGTGACCTCACACTCTTCCTTATCCCAGGTGACCTCACACTCTTCCAGGTGACCTCACACTCTTCTTTATCCCAGGTGAGCACATAGTCTTCCTTATTCCAGTTTACCTCACACTCTTCCTCACTCCACATGACCTCACACTCTTCCTTATCCCAGGAGAGCACACACGCTTCCGTATCCCAGGTGAGCACGCACTCTTCCTCAGTCCAGGTGACCTCACTCTCTTCCTTATCCCAGGAAACCTCACACTCTTCCTTATCCCAGGTGACCTCACACTCTTCCTTATGCCAGGTGACCTCACCATATTCCTTATCCCAGGTGACCTCACACTCTTCCTTATGCCAGGTGACCTCACACGCTTCCTTATCCCAGGTGACCTCACACTGTTCCTTATTCCAGGTGACTTCGCACTCTTCCTTATCCCAGACGAGCACACACTCTTCCTTATTCCAGGTGACCTCACACTCTTCCTCACTCCACATGACCTCACACTCTTCCTTATCCCAGGTGAGTACACATGCTTCCTTATCCCAGGTGAGCACGCACTCTTCCTTATTCCAGGTGACCTCCCACTCTTCCTCATTCCAGGTGACCTCACACTCTTCCTCATTCCAGGTGACCTCACATTCTTCCTTATTCCAGGTGACCTCACACTCTTCCTCACTCCAGCTGACCTCACTCTCTTCCTTATTTCAGGTGACCTCACACTCTTCCTTATTCTAGGTGACCTCACACTATTCCTTATCCCAGGTGAGCACACACTCTTGCTTATCCGAGGTGAGTACACACTCTTCCTTATCCCAGGTGAGAACAAAAGCTTCCTTATCCCAGTTGAGCAGACACTCTTCCTTATTCCAGGTGAGTACACACTCTTCCTTATTCCAGGTGACCTCACACTCTTACTTATCCCAGGTGAGCACACACTCTTCCTTATTCCACGTGACCTCACACTCTTCTGTATCCCAGGTAAGCACACACTCTTCCTTATTCCAGGTGCCCTCACACTCTTCCTCATTCCAGGTGACCTCAGACTCTTCCTCATTCCAGGTGACCTCACAATCTTCCTCATTCCAGATTTCCTCACACTCCTTATCCCAGGTGAGCACACACTCTTGCTTATCCCAGGTGAGCACACACTCTTCCTATTCCAGGTGAGCACACACTCTTTCTTATCCAAGGTGAGCACACACTCTTCCTTATCCCAGGTGACCTAACACTCTTCCCCACTACACATGACCTTACACTCTTCCTTATCCCAGGTGAGCACACACTCTTCCTTATTCCAGGTGACCTCACACTTTTCCTTATTGCAGGTGACCTCACACTCTTCCTCATTCCAGGTGACCTCACAATCTTCCTGATTCCAGATGACCTCACACTCTTTCTCATTCCAGGTGACCTCACTCTCTTCCTTATCCCAGGAGACCTCACACTCTTCCTTATCCCAGGTGAACTCACCCTCTTCTTTATCCCAGGTGACCTCACACTCTTCCTTATCCCAGGTGACCTCACACGCTTCCTTATCCCAGGAGACCTCACACTCTTCCTTATTTCAGGTGACCTCGCACTCTTCCTTATCGCAGATGAGCATACACTCTTCCTTATTCCAGTTGACCTCACACTCTTCCTCACTCCACATGACCTCACACTCTTCCTTATCCCAGGTGAGCACACATGCTTCCTTATACCAGTTGAGCATGCACTCTTCCTTATTCCGGGTGACCTCACACTCTTCCTCATTCCAGGTGACCCCACACTTTTCCTCATTCCAGGTGACCTCACATTCTTCCTTATTCCAGGTGACCTCACACTCTTCCTCATTCCAGGTGACCTCATTCTCTTCCTTATTCCAGGTGACCTCACACTCTTCCTTATCCCAGGTGAGCATACACTCTTGCTTATCCCCAGGTGAGCACACACTCTTCCTTATCCCAGATGAGCACACAATCTTCCTTATCCCAGTTGCGTACACACTCTTCCTTATTCCAGGTGACCCCACACTCTTCCTTATCCCAGTGAGGACACACTCTTCCTTATTCCAGGTGATCTCACACTCTTACTTATCCCAGGGGAGCACACACTCTTCCTTATTCCACGTGACCTCGCACTCTTCTGTATCCCAGGTGAGCACACACTCTTCCTTATCCCAGGTGAGCACACATTCTTCGTTATTCCATGTGCCCTCACACTCTTCCTCATTCCAGGTGTCCTCACACTCTTCCTTATTCCAGGTGACCACACACTCTTCCTTATTCCAGGTGAGCACACACTCTTACTTATCCCAGGTGACCTCACAATCTTCCTCACTACACATGACCTCACACTCTTCCTTATCCCTGGTGAACACACACTCTTCCTTATTCCAGGTGACCTCACACTCTTACTCATTCCATTTGGCCACACATTCCACCTCATTCCTGGTGGTCTCACATTCTTCCTCATTCCACATGAATTCGCACTCTTCCTTATCCCGTTGACCTCACACTCTTCCTTATCCGAGGAGACCTCACACTCTTCCTTGTCCCAGGTGACCTCACACGCTTCCTTATGCCAGGTGACCTCACCCTCTTCCCTATCCCAGGTGACCTCACACTCTTCCTTGTCCCAGGTGAGCTCACACCCTTCCTTATCCCAGGTGACCTCACACTCTTCCTTATTCCAGGTGACCTCACACTCTTTCTTATCCCAGGTGAGCACACACTCTTCCTTATTCCAGTGGACCTCACACTCTTCCTCACTCCACATGACCTCAAACTCTTCCTTATTCCAGGTGAGCACACATGCTTCCTTATCCCGGGTGAGCATGCACTCTTACGTATTCCAGGTGACCTCACACTCTTCCTCATTCCAGGTGACCTCACACTCTTCCTTATTCCAGGTGACATCACACTTCCTCATTCCAGGTGACCTCACTCTCTTCCTTATTCCAGGTGACCTCACACTCTTCCTCATTCCAGGTGACCTCAAACTCTTCCTCATTCCAAAGTAACCCCACACTCTTCCTTATCCCAGGTGAGCACACACTCTTCCTTATCCCAGGTGAGCACACAATCTTCCTTATCCCAGTTGAGCACACACTCTTCCTCATTCCAGGTGACCTCACACTGTTCCTTATTCCAGGTGACCTCACACTCTTCCTCATTCCAGGTGACCTCACACTCTTCCTCATTCCCGGTGGCCTCACATTCCTCCTCATTCCATATGACTTCGCACTCTTTCTTATCCCAGGTGACCTCACACTCATTTTCATTCCAGGTGACCCCACACTCTTCCTTATCCCAGTGAGTACACACTCTTCCTTATTCCAGGTCACCTCAGACTCTTACTTATCCCAGGTTAGCACACACTCTTCCTTATTCCACCTAACCTCGCACTCTTCCGTATCCCAGGTTAGCACACACTCTTCCTTATCCCAGGTGAGCACACACTCTTCCTTATTCCAGGTGCCCTCAAACTCTTCCTCATTCCAGGTGACCTCACACTCTTCCTTATTCCACGTGACCTGCACTCTTCCGTATCCCAGGTAAGCACACACTCTTCCTTATTCCAGGAGCCCTCACACTCTTCCTCATGCCAGATGACCTCAGACTCTTACTCATTCGAGGTGACCTCACACTCTTCCTCATTCCAGGTTTCCTCACACTCCTTATCCCAGGTGATCACACACTCTTGCTTATCCCAGGTGAGTACACACTCTTCCTTATCCCAGGTGAGCACACACTCTTCCTATTCTAGGTGAGCACACACTCTTTCGTATCCCAGGTGAGCACACACTGTTCCTTATCCCAGGTGACCTAACACTCTTCCTCACTACACATGACCTCACACTATTCCTTATCCCAGGTGAGCACACACTCTTCCTTATTCCAGGTGACCTCACACTCTTCCTTATTCCAGGTGACCACACACTCTTCCTCATTCCAGGTGACCTCACACTCTTCCTTATTCCAGGTGACCTCACTCTCTTCCTTATCCCAGGTGACCTTGCACTCTTCCTTATGCCAGGTGAACTCACCCTCTTCTTCATCCCAGGTTACTTCACACTCTTCCTTATCCCAGGTGACCTCACACGCTTCCTTATCCCAGTTGACCTCACACTCTTTCTTTTTCCAGGTGACCTTGCACTCTTCCTTATCGCAGATGAGCACACACTCTTCCTTATTCCAGTTGACCTCATACTCTTCCTCACTCCACATTACCTCACAATCTTCCTTATCCCAGTGAGCACACGTGCTTCCTTATCCCAGTTGAGCACACACTCTTCCTTATTCCAGGTGACCTCACACTCTTCCTCATTCCAGATGACCTCACACTTTTCCTCATTCCAGGTGACCTCACATATTTCCTTATTCCAGGTGACCTCACACTCTTCGTCATTCCAGGTGACCTTACTCTCTTCCTTATTCCAGGTGACCGCACACTCTTCCTCATTCCAGGTGACCTCACACTCTTCCTTATCCCAGGTGAGCATACACTCTTGCTTATCCCCAGGTGAGCAAACACTCTTCCTTATCCCAGATGAGCACACAATCTTCCTTATCCCAGTGAGGACACACTCTTCCTTATTCTAGGTGACCTCCCACTCTTTCTTATCCCAGGTGAGCACACACTCTTCCTTATTCCACGTGACCTCACACTCTTCTGTATCCCAGGTGAGCACACACTCTTCCTTATCCCAGGTGAGCACACACTCTTGCTTATTCCATGTGCCCTCACACTCTTCCTCATTCCAGGTGTCCTCACACTCTTCCTGATTCCAGGTGACCTCACACTCTTCCTCATTCCAGGTGACCTCACACTCTTCCTCATTCCAGGTGTCCTCACACTTCTTATTCTATGTGAGCAAACACTCTTGCTTATCCCAGGTAAGCACACACTCTTCCTTATTCCAGGAGCCCTCACACTCTTCCTCATGCCAGATGACCTCAGACTCTTCCTCATTCGAGGTGATCTCACACTCTTCCTCATTCCAGGTTTCCTCACACTCCTTATCCCAGGTGATCACACACTCTTGCTTATCCCAGGTGAGCACACACTCTTCCTTATCCCAGGTGAGCACACACTCTTCCTATTCTAGGTGAGCACACACTCTTTCGTATCCCAGGTGAGCACACACTGTTCCTTATCCCAGGTGACCTAACACTCTTCCTCACTACCCATGACCTCACACTATTCCTTATCCCAGGTGAGCACACACTCTTCCTTATTCCAGCTGACCTCACACTCTTCCTTATTCCAGGTGACCACACACTCTTCCTCATTCCAGGTGACCTCACACTCTTCCTTATTCCAGGTGACCTCACACTCTTTTTCATTCCAGGTGACCTCACTCTCTTCCTTATCCCATGAGACCTCACACTCTTCCTTATCCCAGGTGACCTTGCACTCTTCATTATGCCAGGTGAACTCACCCTCTTCTTCATCCCAGGTTACTTCACACTCTTCCTTATCCCAGGTGACCTCATACGCTTCCTTATCCCAGTTGACCTCACACTCTTTCTTTTTCCAGGTGACCTTGCACTCTTCGTTATCGCAGATGAGCACACACTCTTCCTTATTCCAGTTGACCTCACACTCTTCCTCACTCCACATGACCTCACAATCTTCCTTATCCCAGGTGAGCACACATGCTTCCTTATCCCAGTTGAGCACACACTCTTCCTCATTCCAGATGACCTCACACTTTTCCTCATTCCAGGTGACCTCACATTCTTCCATATTCCAGGTGACCTCACACTCTTCGTCATTCCAGGTGACCTTACTCTCTTCCTTATTCCAGGTGACCGCACACTCTTCCTCATTCCAGGTGACCTCACACTCTTCCTTATCCCAGGTGAGCATACACTCTTGCTTATCCCCAGGTGAGCAAACACTCTTCCTTATCCCAGATGAGCACACAATCTTCCTTATCCCAGTTGAGCACACACTCTTCCTTATTCCAGGTGACCCCACACTCTTCCTTATCCCAGTGAGGACACACTCTTCCTTATTCTAGGTGACCTCCCACTCTTTCTTATCCCAGGTGAGCACACACTCTTCCTTATTCCACATGACCTCGCACTCTTCTGTATCCCAGGTGAGCACACACTCTTCCTTATCCCAGGTGAGCACACACTCTTCCTTATTCCATGTGCCCTCACACTCTTCCTCATTCCAGGTGTCCTCACACTCTTCCTGATTCCAGGTGACCTCACACTCTTCCTCATTCCAGGTGACCTCACACTCTTCCTCATTCCAGGTTTCCTCACACTTCTTATTCCATGTGAGCAAACACTCTTGCTTATCCCAGGTGAGCACACACTCTTCCTTATCCCAGGTGAGCGCACACTCTTCCTTATTCCAGGTGAGCAAACAATCTTCCTTATCCCAGGTGAGCACACACTCTTCCTTATCCCAGATGACCTCACACTCTTCCTTACTACACATGACCTCACACTCTTCCTTATCCCAGGTGAGCACACACTCTTCCTTATTCCAGGTGAGCACACACTCTTCCTTATTCCAGGTGACCCCACACTCTTCCTTATCCCAGTTGAGCACACACTCTTCCTTATTCCAGGTGACCCCACACTCTTCCTTATCCCAGTGAGTACACACTCTTCCTTATTCCAGGTGAGCACACACTCTTCCTTATTCCACATGACCTCACACTCTTCCGTATCCCAGGTGAGCACACACTCTTCCTTATCCCAGGTGAGCACACATTCTTCCTTGTTCCAGGTGCCCTTACACTCTTCCTCATTCCAGGTGACCTCACACTCTTCCTTATTACAGGTGACCTCACACTCTTCCTCATTCCAGGTGACCTCACACTCTTCCTCATTCCAGGTGACCTCACACTCCTCATCCCAGGTGAGCACACACTCTTCCTTATCCCAGGTGAGGACACACTCTTCCTTATTCTAGGTGACCTCCCACTCTTTCTTATCCCAGGTGAGCACACAATCTTCCTTATTCCACGTGACCTCGCACTCTTCTGTATCCCAGGTGAGCACACACTCTTCCTTATCCCAGGTGAGCACACACTCTTCCTTATTCCATGTGCCCTCACACTGTTCCTCATTCCAGGTGTCCTCACACTCTTCCTGATTCCAGGTGACCTCACACTCTTCCTCATTCCAGGTGACCTCACACTCTTCCTCATTCCAGGTTTCCTCACACTTCTTATTCCATGTGAGCAAACACTCTTGCTTATCCCAGGTGAGCACACACTCTTCCTTATCCCAGGTGAGCGCACACTCTTCCTTATTCCAGGTGAGCAAACAATCTTCCTTATCCCAGGTGAGCACACACTCTTCCTTATCCCAGATGACCTCACACTCTTCCTTACTACACATGACCTCACACTCTTCCTTATCCCAGGTGAGCACACACTCTTCCTTATTCCAGGTGAGCACACACTCTTCCTTATTCCAGGTGACCCCACACTCTTCCTTATCCCAGTTGAGCACACACTCTTCCTTATTCCAGGTGACCCCACACTCTTCCTTATCCCAGTGAGTACACACTCTTCCTTATTCCAGGTGAGCACACACTCTTCCTTATTCCAGGTGACCCCACACTCTTCCTTATCCCAGTGAGTACACATTCTTCCTTATTCCAGGTGAGCACACACTCTTCCTTATTCCACATGACCTCACACTCTTCCGTATCCCAGGTGAGCACACACTCTTCCTTATCCCAGGTGAGCACACATTCTTCCTTGTTCCAGGTGCCCTTACACTCTTCCTCATTCCAGGTGACCTCACACTCTTCCTCATTCCAGGTGACCTCACACTCTTCCTCATTCCAGGTGACCTCACACTCCTTATCCCAGGTGAGCACACACTCTTCCTTATCCCAGGTGAGGACACACTCTTCCTTATTCTAGGTGACCTCCCACTCTTTCTTATCCCAGGTGAGCACACAATCTTCCTTATTCCACGTGACCTCGCACTCTTCTGTATCCCAGGTGAGCACACACTCTTCCTTATTCCAGGTGAGCACACACTCTTCCTTATTCCATGTGCCCTCACACTGTTCCTCATTCCAGGTGTCCTCACACTCTTCCTGATTCCAGGTGACCTCACACTCTTCCTCATTCCAGGTGACCTCACACTCTTCCTCATTCCAGGTTTCCTCACACTTCTTATTCCATGTGAGCAAACACTCTTGCTTATCCCAGGTGAGCACACACTCTTCCTTATCCCAGGTGAGCGCACACTCTTCCTTATTCCAGGTGAGCACACAATCTTCCTTATCCCAGGTGAGCACACACTCTTCCTTATCCCAGATGACCTCACACTCTTCCTTACTACACATGACCTCACACTCTTCCTTATCCCAGGTGAGCACACACTCTTCCTTATTCCAGGTGAGCACACATTCTTCCTTATTCCAGGTGACCCCACACTCTTCCTTATCCCAGTTGAGCACACACTCTTCCTTATTCCAGGTGACCCCACACTCTTCCTTATCCCAGTGAGTACACACTCTTCCTTATTCCAGGTGAGCACACACTCTTCCTTATTCCACATGACCTCACACTCTTCCGTATCCCAGGTGAGCACACACTCTTCCTTATCCCAGGTGAGCACACATTCTTCCTTGTTCCAGGTGCCCTTACACTCTTCCTCATTCCAGGTGACCTCACACTCTTCCTTATTACAGGTGACCTCACACTCTTCCTCATTCCAGGTGACCTCACACTCTTCCTCCTTCCAGGTTTCCTCACACTCCTTATCCCAGGTGAGCACACACTCTTCCTTGTCCCAGGTGAGCACACACTCTTCCTTATCCCAGGTGAGCACACATTCTTCCTTATTCCAGGTGACCTCACACTCTTCCTGATTCCAGGTGACCTCATACTCTTCCTGGTTCCAGGTGACCTCACACTCTTCCTTATTCCAGTTGACCTCACACTCTTCCTCATTCCAGGTGACCTCACACTCTTCCTCATTCCAGGTTTCCTCACACTCCGTATCCCAGGTGAGCACACACTCTTCCTTATCCCAGGTGATCACACACTCTTCCTTATCCCAGGTGAGCACACCCTCTTCCTTGTTCCAGGTGACCTCATACTCTTCCTCATTCCAGGTGACCTCACAATCTTCCTTATTCCAGGTGGCCTCACACTCTTCCTCACTCCACGTGACCTCACACTCTTCCTCATTCCACATGCCCTCACATTCCACCTCATTCCAGGTGGCCTTGCATTCCTCCTCATTCCAGGTGGCCTCACATTCCTCCTCAATCCAAGGCTTAACACTCCTCCTTATTGAAGGTGACCTTACACCCTTCCCTCGCCCAGGTGACCTTACACTCTTCCTTAATAATGGTGACTGTATGCTCATCCTCTGAGCCAGTTGACCTCATGCCTCTCCTCACTATGGCTGACCTTACACCCTTCCTTACTCAAGGAGAACGCATGATCTTCCTGACCCCAGGTACCAGTTGACCACACACTCTTTCACACTCCACTTGATCTCACACTCTTCCTCACTCCACGTAACTGCACACTCATCGCCACTCTGTGCGACCTCACACCCTTCCTTAGCTCAGGTTAAGCCACGCTTCAGGTGACCTCCCAATCGTCCTCACTCTGAATGACCTTGCACTCTTGCTTAGCCCTGGTGATCGCTCACTCCTCACTACTCCAGGCGCTCTCACACTCTTCCTCACTCCAGGTGACCTCACAATCATCGTCACTGTGGGTGATCTCACACTCTTCCTTAGCCCAGGGGACCTCACACTCCTCCTCACTCCAGGTGATCTCACACTCCTCCTCACTCCAGGTGATCTCACATTCTTCCTTAGCCCAGGGGATCTCACACTCCTCCTCCCTGCAGGTGAACTCACATTCTTCCTCACTGCAGGCGACCTCACCACTTTTCCTCACTCTAAGTGACCCCTAGGGGACTTGTCCTCACTCTGGTTGACCCACACTCTTTCACGCTGCAGGTGATCTCACGCTCTTCCTCACTCCAGGCGACCTCACAATCATCCTCACTCTGGGAGAAGTCACACTCTTCCTTAGCTCAGGTGACCTCACACTCCACCTGACTCCAGGTGATTTCACACTCTTCCTCACGGCAGGTGATCTCACACTCTTTCTCTCTCCCTTCCAGATGTTGGATGTGACAGTGTCTCAGCTCATCAGCCTCCATCCAGAGCTGGCCCAGAGAGTTACCCAGAAGCACCGGCAGGTGAAGGAAAGCTGGGGGGTGCTTCAGCAGGCTGTCAGGTAAACAGAGAACTCCACTTCCGGTTCTGATCCATATAGATGCCTGAGGAAGAGGCGCGTGTGGTCTTGAAAGCTAGCAAAAGAAAACTATCGAGTTAGCCTTACAGCGGTCAGATTCCTGTGTAGTGCTGTTCGTCTGGCCATTTAAGCGGGTGTTTACTGTGGCAGCGCAGCAGGGGTGCCAGGGAATATAACAGGGGGAACATGAAACTCTGAGGGGAGAGCAGGGAAGATTAGCGAAGGGAGCAGAAGCTGTTGATGGGACAGCCCCGCAGCCATCTTGTAGGACTTCAAATTCTGCCTCATTATGAACACTTTTGCATGATACATTAATTTCTTTCCTGGTCGCTCAAGCCCATAAACATTGAAATAATAGGTGGCGTTTAAATACAGGCATATTGGAAGTGGTTCCAATGTCCACCTATGTGGGCTTTACATGGGTGCAAGGGTCAAGCAATGTGGAGGCGTATCTGCTTTAAAATAAAAGGTCACCTGCTTAGCTGCTCAGGCAGAGCTGATAAAAGAGGTTATAAATAAGCAATCACAGGGATTCCATGTCATAAGGTTCTTGGCAATCCCCCCAGGGATTCCATGTGATAAGGTTCTCAGAAATCCCAGGGATTCCATGTCATAGGGTTCACGGCAATCCCAGGGATTCCATGTCATAGGGTTCTCTGCAATCCCCCCAGGGATTCCATGTGATAAGGTTCTCGGCAATCCCAGGGATTCCATGTCATAAGGTTCTCGGCAATCCCAGGGATTCCATGTGATCAGATTCTCAGCAATTCCAGGGTTTCCATGTGATCAGGTTCTCAGAAATCCCAGGGATTCCATGTCATAAGTGTAAGGTGGCACCACTCCTGACATGTGCTTTACACTTGTGTATTCCCTGTAAGTGGTTTGAGGGGAAGGGTGCTCCAGCTACCACTGGGTGCTCCATCGGTAATTATACGATACGAGTGGAGCCTTACATCCTTAGCAGCCAGGGTGAACTGGAACATGTTATCCCTCTTTAGGAAGCGCATCCTGGCAGAAGTGGGCACCTTGCTTGAGTTGAGTGATTAATAAGGAAATGACGAAGAAAGGCGATATGACCCTGAATCTGTGCTGATGACGCTCAATGAGGATAATAACACTCTCATGGGGTACTCAGAGGCTGGGAAGATTAGAGGACTCGATCAATACCACTGATGATTGTAGGACGTATACATGAGTCCACCCTGTTGGCATGGACGCGAGAGTTCTCAGTACCATTCCATCTAATATTAGGAAATGTCCTAATGCTGCGATGAGAGCGCAATTCCCCGGCTTCTGCTTCAATTTCATTCCCAATAATGAGGCTTTGGGCGTGCGCATTGGGCTTCCCAGAAGTAGCATCTCAAATTGCAATTTTGAAGCCTATCACGGTAGCATGTTTCGGTTCATCCCATCCCAGGCAAAGGCATATCTTAAAGAGTACAGAGCTAGGACTTGGGGTGACCGGTGGCATACGTGGGGAGGCTGACCTCCTTACCATCAGCTGTTCTTGGATGTTTGTATGCTGTGTTTCCCAAACTTGATGATGTGCAGAATAAGTAGATTCTGGAAATGAATAATGCCAAATTGGGTATTATGACGTTTAATCACATTTTTAGATTCTAGAGGGAGTTTTAAATTGATTTTATGGAATTAGGAAGTCGAGAAGACTAATTAATATAGTTATCATTTCTTTTTTTTTCTTTTTGTTTTCCAACACAATTTATTAGGTTTACAATAAAAAAACAATAAGAACTGTACATCAACTACATAATGCCTCACAGAAAGTAGCATAACATAATGAGTTCAACATATTAAATATCACATAATATCAAACCCATCAAAAGAACGATTATCCTGTGAAACACAATATTCCAA
The DNA here is from genome assembly GCF_040938575.1 of Ambystoma mexicanum. Taxonomy (NCBI): domain Eukaryota; kingdom Metazoa; phylum Chordata; class Amphibia; order Caudata; family Ambystomatidae; genus Ambystoma; species Ambystoma mexicanum. The sequence goes on from NC_090928.1 coordinate 1,254,158,268, forward strand.
CCCACAGGCATACACAAAGCAGCACAATAGACAACACAAATGGGAAGAAAAAGAAAGAAGACAAAAAGAAGACAAAAAAAACACATTTGAAACCCCCTTCACCCTATTCCCCATCCCCCAAATGACATATCCAACAAACCAGATCCACAATCATATCAATCATAAAGGGCCAAGAAAGGTCCCCCTATTCTCACGTACTCCTCGTTTTTATCTTTACACTCCATTGAAACCTTATCATATTGTGATAAAACATGCCATTCGGTTAGCCACCCATCAACATTAGGCTTTATTCCTCTTTTTCCAAGTTCTGAGAATCATCTTAGTTGCTACCACCATAGCTCTATCAATCCAATTAGTATGCTTCCGAGCACGCACACATCTATCAACATGAGATAACCAAATTATGCTCGCTGCGGATCTCTGTAAGGATATTCCATAAATCAAATCAATCCTGCCAATAACCTCCTTCCAAAACAATTGCACTCTAGGGCACTCCCACATCAAATGTAAAAGTGTGCCTCTACCAATACCACAACACCAGCATAAATCACCCGATTGAAGCCCTAATTTAAACATCTTAACAGGTGTCCGAATCAGACGTAATCCCATGTCTGTTCCCAAGTTCAAATTCACCCTCAGGATACCATTCCAATCCACATCGGTAATGACCCTACCAATGTCATTTGACCAATCTTCCTTCAATCTAGTCCATGCTGAATGGAAATTCTTGTTAAAAGGCATAAATTGCATATACGTTCTCACACAAAATTCCTGATCTTCCAATAATTTGCTAATTTCCGGTTTCTTCCCTACAGAACCACCAGCCATAACTATCCTCAAATCAATCGTAGAAGCCAGAGCCAGGAATCTATTCAATTCTCTTCGATGCAACCCATATCTTCCCTGTAGTGCCTCAAATCCCACCAACTGGTTCCCATCCATCACATCTCCTATCTTCAGAATTCCCTTATTAATCCAACTGATCCAATTCAGACATTTGTTATTTACTTGAAGAGCTTCATTATACCATAGAGAAGCTTCTGGGCTGAAACCATAACACTGTCCATTCTCACTAAACCACAACCCAACCACCTGTCTAGTTACCACTACGGGGATCAGTTTCAACTTTTTGTTCGGCATTTTACCCATAGTATAAATATTCCCAAGATCATACGGTGCACACACACCCCTTTCCATACTCAGCCAAATCGGTTCCTTCTCAAATCTTTCCCTAAAATAATATGAACTCTTTTTAAGTAAAAAACCTTTATAATACTTCATCAAGTCTGGCTATCCAAACCCCCCTGTGTCCACACTTTGCATCAGTACATAGTTTGGAATACGAGGTCTCTTCCCAGGGCCCCATAAAAAGGATTTAAAGATTTTTATCAACCTTTATCAAATGTCTTTTAAATAAAAATAAAGGAATGGATTGCATAACATATAAAAGTTTGGGCAAGAGAACCATTTTGATCGCATTAATTTTTGCCCACAAAGTCAACGTCAACCTCTCCCACCTCTTTATTATTAATGACATATTCGCAGTTACCCGGTCTATATTGTGTTGCAACAATTTACTCAAATCCCCAATAATATGAATTCCTAAATACATGACCCCACCTGGTGACCACTTACAATTCCATGAGTGCAAGATGTTACTATCACACGTTTTGTCCAAGTTGACTTTATTACCAGACAGTCGACCCACTTCTTCAAACATACCTTTAATTATATCCCCACATGCCTCCGGATTCGACAACAAAAGCAGCATATCATCCGCATATGATAACATTTGAACTTCCACCCCTCCAACCATAATTCCTTTAATGAGTTCACATTGCCTAATGTATGCTGCAAGAGGCTCCAACGCCAAGTCAAATAAAAAAGCCGACAATGGGCAACCCTGTCGTGTACCTTTCATCAATGAAAATGAACTCGAAATAACTCCATTTACCAATACCTGAGCCTTAATATCATGGTGTAAACAATCTATCATCGTCATGAAAATTGGCCCGAATCCCATCTTTTTCTAAGTATATTCCATACATTTCCAATTAACCCTATCAAACGCCTTATCAGCATCAAAGAAGCCAATCACCTTATTCGAGTCCACACCATAATGTTCACCAACCACATTCAACACAGTCCTAACATTATCACACCCATATCTTCCCGGAATAAAAGCCACCTGAGACTCATCAATCAGATCCTTCACAATTAACTTTAATCTATTAGCCCACATTTTTGTAAACATTTTTAAATCAACATTAAGCAAAGAAATGGGTCTGTAATTTCCACAATTCCTATGATCTTTATTTGGCTTCGAAATCACTGCAATCAATGCTTCTTTCATTGAATCACACAGTAGTCCAGACGCAATAAATTCATTGTAAAGTTCACATAAAATCGGCGCCAATTGAGTATCATGTTTCTTATAGAACTCTGAAACCATCCCATCCGGGCCCGGTGATTTCCCATCTTTCATTTGAGATATGGCAGTACACGCCATGATAATTTTGAGAACTGCTCTGATACACAACCCTTGCCATCCTTTTCTCTTTTGATAATTGGAGCACACATTATAAATGCTAATGGTATTTATGAAATGCATTATGACTTGTTTCTGTGTGAATTCGATGTTTTAATTGAATGGTGTATGTTCTATGCATGTGAAAGATTCATTTGAACTCTTAACACAATAAATAAATAAATGCAATAGGTGGCTTTATGTATTATAAACCCCATCTCTTTTCAAGGCACTCACAATGAATTAAATACAGTATTTCAAACTTTCAATATTTTTCACCAATTTGAAGTACTTATGCACAGCTGTACTCAGTGCAGAGAGGTGTGGCTGATGCAGACTAATCTCTGAAGGGAGAGTGTCCTCCACTGAGTGAGACCCATCTGTGGCTTGCAGGGGTGCCGTGTATGCGAATACTCTGGGGCCCAGCCACCACCCCCACACCAGGAAACAGCCATCTGTGTTACAAGTCCCTATACCTTCAATGGAACATCCTAAAAATCGGCCCTCCGGCACCTCCCTGGAAAACCGAAAGTCAGCTCTCCTTGTGGCCACAGTGGCCAGAGTGGCTAGAGTGGCCATCGTGGCTAGAGTGGCCAGGGTGACCAGAGCGTGCTCTCTTCTCCCGTGCACATCATAATCACTCGAATCTCATGCCTTTCAAGTTAATTACTGGGCCTTCAATAACGGCCCTTCTGAGCGTTTATGAGCAATAGGTTACAGCTTCATGAATAGGCAATACTGTCTGCCAAAATAAGGACCATACTTCATATTTTCAGGATTTTTCGTGGTGATTGTCGGCATATTTAAAATGAACACAACAATTATAATTTCCATCGACATTCTACGCCCTGTATGTATTTAGTCTTTCTTCTACAAACAGCCTACAATGTAGAAACCTTTTTTACTTATGCACTTCAGTCATTCAAAAATACTTTAAAACGCGTACATTTTTAATCTTAAATTCATGATTCATAATATCACAAAAACAAAGTTAAATTATTACTTCTCCTCCCTGGGATACAGTAGATCCTTTGGGTTCCATTTTTAGATCACTTTTAACACATGATCTCCAGCTCAGCCTAGACGTGTTTTGCTCTTCATGCGGAAACATATAATACCTGCAATGCGAGCTTCTTCAGGGCTCATTTCTATCTATCGAAGGGTTGTAGCCCTCCTGAGTTTCCCTAGCCATCATGACTGTTGCCTTATCAGCAGCCCAGTCTGGATATAGCTTGAGTGCGTTTCTCTCAGTCTTCGAGGCTCTATAGCACCCATACTGGTCCTGTTGGATTGACAGGCATCGGCAAAATGGTGCCACTTTAAACTGGCATCACTGCTTGGCAAAGGATACACGTGCAAGTACTTTATTAACAAACCCTAGAAAACCTCACCCTGGATCTATATTAGACCAAATGCACCCCACTCCTGCTTCTATTCCTTCTCTATCCCCACTAAGGTGGCCTGGACCACTAGGCTGGGAGCCTTAAGTCTGGTCACCTGCCTCCCTAGGGTGCCAAAGTCCCTCCGGCGTCCCTGGAAGGACAGTCTCTCTCCCTTGGGAGGCTCTCCAAACAGGACAGATTACTGCTTTCTGTAACTTAGTGTTATAGCAAAGTGGGGGTCTGGCTGAGAGGTGTACTGAAGAACTCCTTTATAGAGGTGGTACTGAGTCAGTCACTCAACTGCATCGACATTCCCCTGTCACTCACACACCTGCGTCATTATTCTCCTGAGCTGCCACTCACTCACTCACTTGCATCGACATTCCCCTGAGCTGTCACTCACACACGTGCATCAAAGTTCGCCCGAGCTATCACTCACTCAGCTGCATCATTACTTTCCAGTGCTGTCACTCACTCACTCACTTGCATCGACATTCCCCTGAGCTGTCACTCACTCACCTGCCTCATTATTCGCCTGAGCTGTCACTCACCTGCATCGACATTCCCCTGAGATGTCACTCACTCACTTGCCTCATTATTGGCCTGAGCTGTCACTCATCTGCATCGCCATTCCTCGGAGCTGTCACTCACTCACCTGCATCGCCATTCCCCTGATATGTCACTCACTCACCTGCACCGGCATTCCCCTGAGCTGTCACTCACTCACTTGCCTCATTATTGGCCTGAGCTGTCACTTACCTGCATCGCCATTCCTCGGAGCTGTCACTCACTCACCTGCATCGCCATTCCCCTGAGATGTCACTCACTCACTGGCATCATTATTCTCCTGAGCTGTCACTCACTCACTGGCATCATTATTCACTTGAGCTGTCACTCACTCACCTGCATCAGCGTTCCCCTGAGCTGTCACTCACTCACCTGCATCAGCGTTCCCCTGAGCTGTCACTCACTCACCTGCATCAGCGTTCCCCTGAGTTGTTGCTCACTCATCGGCATCATTATTCACCCGAGCGGTCACTCACTCACTGGCATCATTATTCACCCGAGCGGTCACTCACTCACCGGCATCATTATTCACCCGAGCGGTCACTCACTCACCGGCATCATTATTCACCCGAGCGGTCACTCACTCACCGGCAACATTATTCACCCGAGCGGTCACTCACTCACCGGCATCATTATTCACCCGAGCGGTCACTCACTCACCGGCATCATTATTCACCCGAGCGGTCACTCACTCACCGGCATCATTATTCACCCGAGCGGTCACTCACTCACCGGCATCATTATTCACCCGAGCGGTCATTCACTCACCGGCAATATTATTCACCCGAGCGGTCACTCACTCACCGGCATCATTATTCACCCGAGCGGTCACTCACTCACCGGCATCATTATTCACCCGAGCGGTCACTCACTCACCGGCATCATTATTCACCCGAGCGGTCACTCACTCACTGGCATCATTATTCGCCCGAGCGGTCACTTGTATCAGCATTCTGCCAGCATTCATAGATGGCCAGCGGTGCAGGACACCATTCAGCCAGACACTACACCATCCTCTGTAGTTGCTGAGGGAACAGATACATGGCTAGCAGGGGGGCTCTATACAGGGTTAACACCCCTTTGAGGGGAGATATATATACGGTAGTGGCTGTCAGTGAGTGTCCTGAGACCCATTCTAGGAGCTCAGTAGAACGGTCAGTGGCAGTGCAAGGGGCACAGAATACCCACAGCACCACCATTGTGTGCAGCCACAACCACACACTGTGGCTACCCAGGCAACCTTGCTGAAGGTCACACATTAGAGGGCAATACAAAAGCACTAACTACAGGCTTCCAGAGGGTGGAACCCTCCAGGTAACCGCCACTTCTGTGCTGCAACTTCTCCAAAAGGATCTGATAATGATGACCTGAAGTAGTCTTGGTGGCTGGTGTCGCCAGTGATATAGGACTCATAGAGTCTGATTCATAAAAAACGCACATACGTCCCGCAAAGTCCCTCACTCTGAACCCCACTTTGCGCGTCCCTGTATGCAAAGGATTCTGTGCGTGCTCTGCGTATTCATGGAATTTCGACCGCAAAGTAACCCTATGCGCAAGTAGCGGCCGGAACAGCCATAACATGCCCTCACGCAAAGCAAATCCAGCCACGTATACCAACCTTTGCGCCCTTGTCGTCCGCAAAGTAATGCACCTGGGAAATACTGCATGCGAACCCCCCACCCCCAGCCAAGGCAGCACCCAAGGACAATGCGTGGGGACCCCCGTAACTATTTACAGCACCCCGTCACTATGCTTACCATTTTTCGTAACTGGAGTCAGTCTCTGGTAAATCTGCATGCGAACCCCCGTAAACCGCAGCTGCACTCTGCTACTCTGTATATGCACACCCCTAACTGCGATCGCCACCCCTACTGCGTATGCACCCCCCTAAATTCCCGATCTGACCCTACCTTTGCACGGGGATTCCTATGCGTTTGGGGCCTTGTGCATGCTTTCACGGGGCAATGTGATTGGGAGCTTTGCGTGCTGATTTCCCCGACGTGAAGTTGCGCGGTCAGATCCATGAATATGCGTGGCTTTGCGTGGTGTTGGCCGTGTAATTTCCTCGCGCAGGCCGTCCCTCGGCAAGCTCACATCATTCCCTGGTCTTCCTCATTCTGAGTGGAGAATGGTTAATAAGCATGTTCCACCCCTTATTTAAATCTCTGAGGAGGCCCAACCCACACTCTGCGTGGAGTCTGGCGCACCGCACTCTACTGCATGCAGAGATGTGCGAGACCACAGCGAAATCCACGCAATGTCCCGAAAAGGCCTGCTAAGCCGATTCCATGAATCAATGAATGGCGTTTAGCCTGCAGAGTCGCTATTCAGCATGCAGAAAATGCCACGAGTGGGTACAGGGGTAAGCAGAGCTACCCGCCTGAGGGGGGGTGGGGCACCACTGCATAGATTTCAGGCCCATTTTGAATGGGGTGGTAACAGTGAAAGTTGACATTTTACACATCAATATTTGTAAAAAAAATACCACCTAAATATTATTTAGGATTATGTGAAATGTACCACAAGGGGTGCATAGAAAATACCACATGGGGTAACTCTGGGTTATTTACTCCGTGCAGTGATACCTCCAGGTCTGGGCGTACAATAAATAAATAAATAAATAAATGTGTCTCTATACCGGCCACACAGTAAATATCTAATGAGACACCATCTCACATGTAGGTGATTTCAAAAGCTGTGCGGTATTTAAAAGAGCACATGCTTTTTCTGTCACCAGTGCTACCATCCCTCTACCGCAATGAGGCCCTCGGAGACCCCCACGCAGGATGTACATTCTGGGCCATATCCAGTCACGGACTGCGCTGGACTTCCTACTCCGCAGCCATCAGTACTTTAGTTACATCCTATCCCCCCACCATAAATCATAGCCCCCCCCCCCTAAACCATGACCGCTCCCCATGGAGCTACGCTTCCGTTTCTCACCATCTCGCCTTCTCTCTCTCTCTCTCTCTTTCTCCCCCCAGGGAGGATAAGTCGGCGCTGCGCGGGCTGCACCCCTCTGTTCCCAGGGAAGGGGGCCCTGCAGTGACCGCTGGCAGTGAAGGGTCGTCTAGCCTGGGAAAGCAGCAGCCCGGAGCCTCAGCCAATGGGAACCGGCCAGAACAGAGGGACATGGACGCCATTGGGGTCAGTATGGTCATTCGCCTTGCCAGGCTGTTCTCAGTGTACGCATGTGTCGGGCTTTCTATTGCAGTGCCATTCCCCAGCAAGGGACACTTCATTCCACTTCCCAGGGATCTTCCCTTCCACTTCCCAGGGATCTCCCGTTCCACTGCCCAGGGATCTTCCCTTCCACTGCAAATGATCCGTACAGTCCACTGCCCAGGGATCTTCCCTTCCACTGCCCAGGGATCTCCCATTCCACTGCCCAGGGATCTTCCCTTCCACTGCCCAGGGATCTTCCCTTCCACTGCACAGATTATCCCATTCCACTGCAAGGGACACTTCATTCCACTTCCCAGGGATCTTCCATTCCACTGCAAGGGACACTTCATTCCACTTCTCAGGGATCTTCCATTCCACTGCGATTCCACAGCAAGGGGCACTTCATTCCACTGCCCAGGGATCTTCCCTTCCACTGCCATTCCCCAGCAAGGGGCACTTCATTCCACTGCCCAGGGATCTTCCCTTCCACTGCCATTCCCCAGCAAGGGGCACTTCATTCCACTGCCCAGGGATCTTCCCTTCCACTGCCATTCCACAGCAAGGGACACTTCATTCCACTGCTCAGGGATCTTCCCTTCCACTGCCATTCCCCAGCAAGGGGCACTTCATTCCACTGCCCAGGGATCTTCCCTTCCACTGCCATTCCACAGCAAGGGACACTTCATTCCACTGCCCAGGGATCTTCCCTTCCACTGCCATTCCCCAGCAAGGGACACTTCATTCCACTGCCCAGGGATCTTCCATTCCACTGCCCAGGGATCTCCTGTTCCACTGCAAGTGATCATTACAGTCCACTGCCCAGGGATCTTCCGTTCCACTGCAAATGATCCGTACAGTCCACTGCCCAGGGATCTTCCCTTCCACTGCCCAGGGATCTTCCGTTCCACTGCAAGTGATCATTACAGTCCACTGCCCAGGGATCTTCCCCTCCACTGCCCAGGAATCTTCCATTCTACTGCCATTCCACAGCACGGGACACTTCATTCCACTGCCCAGGGATCTTCAATTCCACTGCACAGAATAGTCAATTCCACTGCAAGTGATTCTTACAGTCCCCTGCCCAGGGATCTTCCATTCCACAGCCATTCCACAGCCATTCCACAGCAAGGGATACTTATTTCCACTGCCCAGGGACCTTCCATTCCACTGCAAGTGATTCTTACAGTCCACTGCCCAGTGATCTTCTGTTCCACTGCAAATGATCTGTACAGTCCACTGCCCACGGATCTTCCCTTGCACTGTCCAGGGATCTCCCGTTCCACTGCAAGTGATCATTACAGTCCACTGCCCAGGGATCTTCCGTTCCACTGCAAATGATCCGTACAGTCCACTGCCCAGGGATCTTCCCTCCCACTGCCCAGGGATCTTCCGTTCCACTGCAAGTGATCATTACAGTCCACTGCCCAGGGATCTTCCCCTCCACTACCCAGGAATCTTCCATTCTACTGCCATTCCACAGCACGGGACACTTCATTCCACTGCCCAGGGATCTTCAATTCCACTGCACAGAATAGTCAATTCTACTGCAAGTGATTCTTACAGTCCCCTGCCCATGGATCTTCCATTCCACAGCCATTCCACAGCAAGGGGTGCTTCATTCCACTGCCAATCCACAGCAAGGGACACTTCATTCCACTGGCCAGGGATATTCCGTTCCACAGAGTTTTCCATTCCACTGCAAGTGATTCGTACAGTCCACTGCCTAGGGATCTTCCGTTCCACTGCACAGAGTTTTCCATTCCACTGCAAGTGATTCGTACAGTCCACTGCCTAGGGATCTTCCGTTCCACTGCACAGAGTATTCCATTCCACTGCAAGTGATTCGTACAGTCCACTGCCTAGGGATCTTCCGTTCCACTGCACAGAGTATTCCATTCCACTGCAAGTGATTCGTACAGTCCATTGCCCAGGGATCTTCCCTTCCACTGCCCACGGATCTCCCGTTCCACTGCAAGTGATTCTTACAGCCCACTGCCCAGGGATCTTCCATTTCACTGCCCACCGATCTTCCATGCCACTGCACAGATTATTCCATTCCACTGCAAGTGATTCTTAGAGTCTACTACCCAGGGATCAACTATTTAACTGCAGAGTTTCTTCCATTCCAGTGTTTAAGTTTCTTCAATTCCACTGCAAGTGATTCTTCTATTGAACTGCCCATGTATCTTCCATTTCACTGCAGAGTTTCTTCCATTCCAGTATTTAGGTTTCTTCCATTCCACTGCAATTGATTCTTGCAGTCCACTGTCCATGTATCTACCATTTCATTGCACAGCCTCTTCCATTCCAGTGTTTAGGTTTCTTCCATTTCACTACAAGGGATTCTTACAGTTCACTGCCCAAGGATCTTCCATTTCACTGCACAGTTTCTTCCATTCCAGTGTTTAGGGTTCTTCCATTCCACTGCAAGTGATTCTTACATTCCACTGCCCAGGCATCTACCATTTCAGTGCACCTTGTCTTCTATTCCAGTGTTTAGGTTTCTTCCATTCCACTGCAAGTGATTCTTTCATTTCACTGCCCAGGGGTCTTCCATTTCACTGCATCAAAGTCTTCCATTTCACTTCAAGGGTTAATGCACAGATTCTTTCATTCCAGTGTTTAGGTTTCTTCTAACCCACTGCAAGTAATTCCTACATGCCACTGCTTGGTAATCTTACATTCAACTGTGTAGAATCTTCCAATCCACTGCATGACATCATTTAATTCCAATTCATTAAATAATCAATGCTACTTCAAGGGATGTGCTCTTTACAGTGCATGGGTGATTCTATTTCACTGCACAGAATCTCCCTTCTGCTTCAAGGGGTCCTTACATTCTATGACACACTGACTCTTCCATCCCACTGCATTCAACTCATAAATTCCTTCCTTAAATGCACTGGATTACTTCATACCACTGCACAGCATTTGTTTATTTCACTGCACTGGATTCTTTCATTCCACTACACAGAATTTGTCATTACACTGCACTGGATTCTTTCATTACACTGCACAGAACTCATTCATTACACTGCACTGGATTATTTCATTTGTTTGCACTGGATTCTTTGATTCCACTGCACTTGATTCTTTTGTTATTATGCACTAGATTCTTTATTCTGCTGCACTGGATTCCTTCATACCACTGCACTGAATTCTTTCATTCAGTTGCACTGGATTCTATGATTCCGCTGCACGCGATTCTTCCATTCAACTGCAATTGATTTTTACATTCTAATGTGTGGAATTCTTAATGTGCACTGCTTGGAGTAATCAATGCTACTGCAAGGGATTTGCATTTCCAGTGCATAGGTGATTCCATTCCAGTGCACAGAATCTCCTGCTTCTTCAAGTGATTCTTCCATTCCACTGCATTCAACTCCTCCATTCCTTCATTGCACTGCACCAGATAATTTTATTTTTATAATATTTTATTAAATGTTTATGGTTTCAAACAAAACTTTACATATAATACAAAAATATTTGCAGATTCTTTCAGAATGTAACAATTTTAAACAAATATCATAGTTGCGCATTTCATTTAAAAACATGTACTTTGTATCATATTTAAAGAGGGATGATTAAATGAATACACACCTTGCGATTCATCATTCTGATAATTTAGAGGCATTTAAAAACGACGCAACTGCCAAGCGATCAGAAATCATAGGTCATCATCGTTTTAACCCTTCTGTCTCGCTACGCATTGCAGCGAGACCCTTCATTCTTATTCTTTCAACTGCGCTACAGTACAGGATTCGGTGTTTGGTTGTTTCAATACCGCCTTTGGCATTACAGAATCTGCTACGAACTGCTTCTCTGGTGATCATTCACCTTCTTAATAGAACACTGCTAGGCGGTAATAAATCCCATCCGAATCGCAAATACATAGAACGATGGCATCAGTTAGGGAACAGACTTAACTGAGGTGCCATAACTCCTCTTTCCTTATGTTCATGGACCAAATGTCTAAGAGAGGAGTAACCATGGAAGCTCTCTGCCATAATTACCCAATCAGTGTCATATAATGCCGCCTTTACTTTAGTCAGTGTTTTAACCAATTCTTCGATATCAAAATTTAACTCCTTCAAAATTGTACTTTTCTCCTTTAATTGGGTCACACATTTTTGGGGTCCCACTGGGGGAGAATTGTCCATACATTTATAAAGTTCAGAGTACAGTGTATCCTTCATTGGAGTGACAATACTTCTAAACAAGGAGAGCCGTCCCCAGAGTATTCTCAGACGTAATGAGAGTAATCCCAATTCAAACCGTATGAATGCCAGCGGCACTGTATTCGGACCTTTAAAATACGTCTCCACATCATAGCTTCCACACGGTCTAACATGAGCAAAACATCACCCAATCAAAGTTCCCTACCATTTGTCATCTTTGGCGCAACCTTTCCTTCATAAAAGGCGATGGCGGGTTTAAGTTAAAATCTTCCTAATTTACGATCAACTTTTAAAAGTTGATTAGTAAGGCTACTTGCCTTCTGCCATAAAACTGTGCAAATGTCGATTAGCGACGGCCGTGCTGGAATATTAAATCCTACATACACTACACTCGAACTGTATTTTACGATCGTATTCTCACGCAACCATGAATTAGATAATGAGGTGCTACTCTTAGGGAACATCAGAATTTTTCTCTTGGCTGGATTTGTTTTCAAACCATTGATGCAGCACAACACGGAAATGCTTTTAGAAGTCTCTGGACCCAATCTTAGTATTATCTAACAGAAGAAAATCACCAGCATCTCCTATGAGAGGAATAACAAATTGGCCTAATTTCGGGGGAACAAAAGAACGGGGAGATGGATAGTCTAAAATGACCGATACATCCAAATTAATGAGGACAGGGGCAAGCGCGCACCCCTGTCTCAGACCGGAACTAGTTCCAATATGTACTGACATATCTCCTTCCTTATTAAATCTAACCCTTATGCCTGAATCTTCATAAAGGCCCTTAATCAGTAGCAGCAAACCTTTAGGCACACCCCAAGAGTCAAGCTTGGACCGAAGTCTCTTACGATCGACCAAATCAAAGGCAGTGGTTAAATCAATAGATGCCATATAAGTGCATCGAGTTGGATCATACTCCTGAAGAGCCCTAATAATAAAATCGTTAAGATTTGTGGAATGACCCCGTCAAAACCCTATTTGCAATTTGGAAATCCTGCCCCTAGATTGTGCCCAATTTTCTAGATGCATCAGTAATAGTGATGCAAATACTTTACTGTCTGCGTCAATTAATGAAATTGGGTGATAGCGAATCGCCTCAATCTTTGAACCCTTCTTATAGATGGGAACTGCATAAGCTGCACTCCAAGATGGGGGAATTTGAAGAGTTTTAACAATGCTATCAGACAGGATCGATAATACATTAGCCCAGTTTTTTTAATCCCATTTTTAAGTATTATTGGTGAGACCGTCGGCTCCAGCAGTTCTGGAGTTACTGAATATCGTACTAATCTCATAGACCTCCTAACATCAATATTCAACCTCCAATCTATACCCACAGGTATATCACCAGGGGACTTAATTACTCTTTGAATACTCTCATTCAGTGAATACAGTTTTTTAAAATGTTGAATCCATATATTATCAGCAACCGGGTTTAACTGACCCGTGGTGCTAAGGACGTCTTGTCTATTAGCTAAAGTAAAACATGAGGCAGCATCCCACTTAATAAGTGTATGCAGCATGTTTTCCTCGTCCTGCGGCATCAGGAAAGCATTGCTTTATTTGTAATAATTCCTATAGTCTTGTTTAACCTTTTTACATTTTTTCATTTTTACTTCCAGATCCTTATTTAGGAGCTTTATCTGTCGAATCTGCCTCCTCATTATTTGTTTCTTAGGTGCCAAGGACTCATTGTAAATATGCCGATAACATCTCCTCAATTTTCTAAGTCGTACTCCACCACTACCAACCATTTTTAGTCATTAAATCACCTACAGTAGAGTCATACTGGACTACGTTAAATTGTTCCATTTTCCAGTCTAAACTAGAGCTATTCATCATGTGGCCAAGGCCAGTGTTAAATAACTCAATATTATGAGGGGTCCAGCAAACACGATTGTTCCCCCATTTACTTGACTTCCTGTTGCTCCACCCATATTCTGAGCATAAAATGCCATTTTACAAAACATCTTTAAGATACAATGATCGCTCCACTTACTTTCTAAAATACATCTTGATCCACAAAAATATAGTCCAATGTGGACGTAATCTGTCCCCGATGCCCGGTGAACTGCCCCTTTGGTGCATCACAGACATTTCCATTTAGTATGTCCAACCTAGGCTAAACAGTTAGCCCCCTTTTGACCTGCTTCAATTTTAAAATTGAAAGAATTTGTGCCTGGAAGGCAGTCCCAGATTTCCCCCTCAATATCCGGAATGATACAAGTCACATTCAAATCTCCTGCCAAAAGTACTAGTCAATTGGGAACCTTCATACGCCATGGCATGATACAATCACTGATAGTCTATTGGGAACCTTCATACGCCATGACATGATACAATCACTGATGGTCCATTGGGAACCTTCATACGCCATGACATGATACAATCACTGATGGTCCATTGGGAACCTTCATACGCCATGACATGATACAATCACTGATGGTCCATTGGGAACCTTCATACGCCATGACATGATACAATCACTGATGGTCCATTGGGAACCTTCATACGCCATGGCATGATACAATCACTGATAGTCTATTGGGAACCTTCATATGCCATGACATGATACAATCATTGATGGTCCATTGGGAACCTTCATACGCCATGACATGATACAATCATTGATGGCCCATTGGGAACCTTCATATGCCATGACATGATACAATCACTGATGGTCCATTGGGAACCTTCATAAGCCATGATATGATACAATCCCTGATGGTTTGCAAAAAAACATTTAAGTTCCCCACTTCTTTGTGCCAATAAACATTGATGATGCATACATCAATATGAAGTAACGGTCTCGTTATAACCACTGCTAACAAACCATATGGAAGTTCTGGGATCAGCTCAAAGACCAAACCCGAACCCGAGTGAATAGCCGTGACCAGGCCACCTGCTGAGTGACCCCGTCTACTAGAATTTACTGATTGAAAAAAGACCTGAAAACCACTCAGAATAGGGGCAGATCACTACTTGTAACAAAATACACATAGAATCCTTAATTCTCACCATAACCTCTGGGCTAGTCAAAAGCTTAAGATTACCCCTTGAGTTCCACGATATTACAGAAAGAAATTGTTTCTAATTTTTTCTAATTCCATTCTTAGTATTAGCTTCAGACTCTTAGTTCAGTGGTGCCCCCAAATTCTTAATGTCACTAATGTGCTGTTCTCCACAGAGAGGAGGTAACTTGGACCAGTCAGTTTGATTTATATCAGATTTAGGCAAATCATGGATTGCCTCTCCCTGTTTACCCTACCATGTCTCTCACAGGCACTTTTCCCATTACCAACCTCACTCCTCAGATCTTCCCCCTATGATGGATCTAAAAGTTAAAAGCAAGATCACTTTGTTTCTGCCTTTCAGAGAGGAGTAATTCGAATACCAATTTTGAATTAGAGTGAAGTATATAGCAGTTTGTATATTCCTTGTCAGGGAATTCGACTCCCTCTTTGTCCACCGTAGACCACGCCCTAACGTTTGGTACATCAGCAAAGATCGTAAGAATGTTACTTCTGTTCAGACACAGATTGTATTTATTTCCCAAAATATTAGTAAACATTCATTGATTCCCTTTTATTTTATTTTGGGGTACCTCCTGATCCATACAGGATTGGTAACCAGAAATAATACGTTCAATTCTAGCCCTATTTGATTCGTGCTATCGGAACCCTTCGCATTTCCTAGTATACTAAAGGGCATATTATTTCTAGTGAAGCTTGATTTTCCACTAAAGAGGAGATGTTCTCTGTATCGGAGGTGCTGGAATATTGCTCAGCAAATTGCCCAGTTGACTGTTCGGCAGTATATTCCACCACAGGTGGTTTAGACAAATGTTGTAAGAGATCATTGTGGCTTACACCTACATTTGAGTGTTGGGTATTGTACTCCGCCAAAGGGGGTTTATACATACGTTGTAAGAATTCGTTCTGGTTTACACATACATTGCACATGATTAAAACAAGTTTGTAGAGGAGGGAACTCTCTAATAGTATCAGTCACAGGATTCGGTCTGGACCTAGTTCTATTTGAGGGGAAACATTCACTCTGCCCTCCTTCCTACTAAGTAAGGATGATGCCAAGGTTGGATTCTGTATAGAATTAGGATTGTTTTGCCTTATTTCATCCATTCGTAACTCACTGTAACACCAGTTCATCTGAGAACCCACATTACATTGTGATGGAGGAGATTGACTCCCATTCTTCTGGGAGTCAGTGACCAGAATGCCTTTGGTCCTCATTTTACTACATTCAGTATTTATTGCTAAATCTCCCCCCACCCCCTCAACACTCTGTACACATTTGCGATTCTTATTATCCACAGCAAGTAACTGCTTCGTGTAGATGTGTTAAACCAGACGACTCTAACCTTGTCTGAGCTGCCGTGCTCACAGCAAATTGATTTCCCCCACCCGTCTCTACATCATGAGTAGTGCCATTATCAATCATATGGACATGGTTATTACATTCCATAGGATTATGCATCGTGTCTGTTTCCACCTACGCAGTTATTTATTGTAGTCTTACTAACACGGAAAGTGAGGGCAGAATTACCAACAGGCTGACTCACTTTCCCCTCAATCAACGGTAATGGGTATCCGACTACGGGCCCGCCCTGTAGTGATTCCATTGCTATCAGGTAATATTGTCCCCATCAATGATGTATAGTCGCCGGGAAACGGCACAGGTGACATTATTTAGGGGGATAATATATGGCGTAAATGGGAGCAGGGGTTGCAGGGGTGTCCTCTGCTCCATTTAACAAAAAGTGGGGGTTGCGGGGGTGTCCCCCGCAGGATCCATGTGGTGGTATCGCCGCAAACAAAACGGTGCCATTCTTGTATTGCAACATTTCTGCGGGGATATAATCACATGGAACCATTGCATTATGGTCAGGATTTTTAAAAATGTGCAAGAGGAAGCATTTTTCTTTTTCATCATTCTCAGATTTTTTGTTTTCTGTACATGAGAAATCATGCCCACAGAGTCTTGGACCGTCGTCTTTTTATCCTTCTGGGATCCGACATTGCGTATCTCGGAATTCATTTGAGCAGAGTATGTAATCTTGTCATTGCCCAAGCATACAGTCTTATCATTGCCAGGGGGATTCCTTGTCATTGCCCAAACCTACAGTCTTATCATTGCCAGGGGGATTCCTTGTCATTGCCCAAACCTACAGTCTTATCATTGCCAGGGGGATTCCTTGTCATTGCCCAAACCTACAGTCTTATCATTGCCAGGGGGATTCCTTGTCATTGCCCAAACCTACAGTCTTATCATTGCCAGGGGGATTACTTGTCATTGCCCAAACCTACAGTCTTATCATTGCCAGGGGGATTCCTTGTCATTGCCCAAACCTACAGTCTTATCATTGCCAGGGGGATTCCTTGTCATTGCCCAAACCTACAGTCTTATCATTGCCAGGGGGATTCCTTGTCATTGCCCAAACCTACAGTCTTATCATTGCCAGGGGGATTCCTTGTCATTGCCCAAGCATACATTCTTATCATTGCCAGGGGGATTCCTTGTCATTGCCCAAACCTACAGTCTTATCATTGCCAGGGGGATTCCTTGTCATTGCCCAAATCTACAGTCTTATCATTGCCAGGGGGATTCCTTGTCATTGCCCAAACCTACAGTCTTATCATTGCCAGGGGGATTCCTTGTCATTGCCCAAGCATACATTCTTATCATTGCCAGGGGGATTCCTTGTCATTGCCCAAACCTACAGTCTTATCATTGCCAGGGGGATTCCTTGTCATTGCCCAAGCATACATTCTTATCATTGCCAGGGGGATTCCTTGTCATTGCCCAAACCTACAGTCTTATCATTGCCAGGGGGATTCCTTGTCATTGCCCAAACCTACAGTCTTATCATTGCCAGGGGGATTCCTTGTCATTGCCCAAACCTACAGTCTTATCATTGCCAGGGGGATTCCTTGTCATTGCCCAAGCATACATTCTTATCATTGCCAGGTGGATTACAATCTTTATTCACAACTGAAATGTTAGCTTCATTTGCAACAGTAGTCGTTCCGACTTCTCCGTCGCACTCCAGTGGGATCAGAATTGGCGAATGGTTTTAATTAATTAAAAAATGTAATATAATTAAAAAAAGAAATAAAAAAAATATTAGGCTTCATAGATGGTTCATTTACATGAGCGTTTCAAGCAGCAATTAGGGGGCGTTCTGTACTAGCCCGTTCTTCTATCGTAACATTGATATTGGCCAGCGTGATCGTACGAGCTCTTACCTCATCCCTTATGTTCTCATAAAGTGCAACGAAGGAACTTAAAACCACATTGAGTGCAGATAAAGTTGGTGAGGTAAGGCGAATACGGTCATCCCCCTCTTTAAGAGGAGAATGAATGTTCTCTACCCCATACGAACCAAGGAATTTGATGTTAAATCATCCGCTATTGCATTTTCAATGAGATTCGTACGTTCGATCGGGGGACTTCGACGGGATGGGTCGCAAGTATGTTGTACCGCGCTATTGCCATTTCGCCTAGCATCGTCAGGAATTATAGAATCTACAAGCTCAATTAGACTAAGATCATTGTAATTGTAGTTGTAATTCATTATTTATAACATGCTTAATACCCAGAGGTTTCGAAGTGCAGATCTGGGGATCAAACCTGTCTTGCTCGCGTCGTCTTGCTTCCAAGGTGAGCGCGTTGCCCCTGAGCTATCCTCTCGAGGCAGTCAACCCATTCATGTGAGTAGAGTCTACAGTAGCAACCGCTTTAACACAGGAAGATGGATTTGCTTCGTGTACATCTGATACTTTCAGAAAGTCAGTAATAGTCTGACCTGCAATTGGGTGCAGAGATGGATGCAGTGATGAACTGTATCGTTGAGACAGTTTCAAGGGCTTTGTTGCTACCCTTCCCCGTTTGGGGCGAGCACCAGTATTCATCGTGTGTTACCATATTATTTAGCGAGCCGTGCATGCAAAGGCAGTCATCCCCCAAATATTTCCTCAGTATAGCCACGATTTCTGCTTCTTCATGGGGTTCACCAACTGGAAAAGGTGCATGCTCAATACATTTAGACGCTTCACTTAATTGAACCAAATTTTCTGTACTATTTTCCGGGGAGGTAGAGGAACCGGGGACAGAGGCATCGGTTGAGAACCCCGATCTGGCTTCTCAACCGCGATCGCAGTGCCATAATTCACCACACATCTGTTTACCTACATGGTTAGCCCCCGCAGCTCAAAGGGTGAACAGACCCAACAGTCACCGCAATAAATGTCTCAAAGTTTACAGTAATCTTTCCAAATTATGAGAGTTCCAATATTTAACTTCCACGGCTTAATGTGTTAATAAACCCAGCAGTCACTGTGGCGATGGCGTAGTCTCTCCTAAATCCCTCCTAAAAACAAAGCGCAAGGTTACAGTGTTACAAAACCAGCGGCTCAAAGGGTAAGAGAACCCCACAGTCACCGCAGGTCTTAGTTCCTTTAGCTCCAGTTTCCCTTGCACGAAGGTAGAATCGCTCAGCATTCGCGTATAATGCACGTTAAATGCAGTCACTCAGGGAGGTAGAAGGTATTTAAATATTCACTTTACCAGTGTTAAGATCCTCAACCTTGAATGAGCAAAACACCTCCATGGCCCCACGGCCGCCCACGGCCACCACAGATCACTTGCACACAATTCGGCGCGCGCTCCGCGCCCTATGAGGTTTTTATATTGGTTTGCGTCTTCTTCCTGATTGCACCGTCTGGCTGACTCTGTGGTTAATGGAACAGCACCACAGAAACCACAGAACAGGCACTGTAAGCAGGGTACCATAATTCCTCCAGGCATGGTTTCCCTATATGTAAGCACAGGGAGCCTCCACAGTCACCACAGACCACGCCCTGCACTGGATTCTTCCATTCCACTGCACAGAATTCCTTCATTACACTACGCTGGATACTTTCATGCAGTTGCACTGGATTCTAGGATTCTACTGCACTAGATTGTTTAATTCCACTGAAAAGGATTTGTTAAATCCACTGCACTGGGTTATTTCATGCCATTGCACAGAATTCGTTCGTTCCACTGCACTGGATTCTTTGATTACGCTGTACTTGATTCTTTATTCTGCTGCACTGGAGGCTTTCATTCTACTACATAGGATTTGTTTTTTCCACTGTACTGGTTTCTTTCATTCAGTTGCACTGGATTCCTCATTTTGTTGCACTGCATTCTGTAAGTCCCCTGCATCGGATACATTGCACTGCATCCCTGCATGTTATTCTTTATTCTTCTGGACTTGAGTCCACTGCACTGGATTCTTTAATTCCACTGCAGTGGATTGTGTATTCCAGGGCACTGGAGTCTTTCATTCCACACTGCACTGGATTCTTTGCACCTCATCCCTGCACTGGATTCTGTGTTCTCCATCCCTGCACTGGATTCTATGCACTGCATGCCCGCACTGGATTATTTGCATTGCACCCCTGCACTGGATTATTTGCACTGCATTTCGGCACTGGATTCTTTGTACGGTGACAATGAGGGGGATTCCACTCTTCTGCTGGCCTCTGCATGTTGTAGCTTGTATTCGCTCAGGTGCCTCCCTCTGGTAGTGTTTAAAATAGCTGCTGTACTTTAGAGGCCCACCTGGCCACCTGTGAACGATAAGCACCTCCCTTTCTGCTGCCAAGCCGATTCACGTTTATCCTTTTCCGCATTTGGTGCAACGTCGCTCAACTGTTTGTGTTTTGCACCTTTTCTGTTCTCTCTCATGTTACTTGTGATGAATCTGCGTCTTTCTTTCCCACAGCTTCAAAGAGAGAGTGACGCTGGTACTGAAGCAAGGGCAGCTTTGAAGGAACCGGCTGGGCTCCACCCTGCAAAGGTTGTACAGGAAACAGGAAGTGATGTCATGGGCGGCCGGCACAATGACCACAAAAGGTAATTATAATAGTGAGGCAAGTAGCACTTATCATGTTAACAGGCCGATTCATGTAATCCCTCACAAAAGTGTCGCACGTGGCTGGCGCACAGCGTACCCGTGCGAATGTCTGCACCAGCCGCGTGCTATAAAATCAATTTCTGCGCACAGCGTATTCATGGATTCTCACCTCCAAAAGCAGACGTGGCGCAGAGTGGCGCAGCGACCCTGCAGCAGCGCCAGCTACGCCCCCAAGAACGCCCTCGCGCAAGGAAAAGCCATCAAGATCGCAAAACCATTGCAAAGGGCTGCGCCAACCCTGTACCAGTTTACCGGACTGGCAAACAGCAAACGCAAAGCGGGGAACGCGTATTACGGGTGTCGGGAACACGCGTGCGCGAGAAGCTTCACACGCGATCTGGCCTGGGGGAGCATGTGCGTGTATTTCAGGGGTGCGCGAGAAGTATTACACGCGAATGGCCTGGGTGCGTGTATTTCAGGGGTGCGCGAGAAGTTCCACATGCGAATGGCCTGGGCGTGTGTATTTCAGGGGTGCGCGAGAAGTTCCACACGCGAGTGGCCTGGGTGCTTGTATTTCAGGGATGCGCGAGAAGTTCCACACGCGAATGGCCTGGGCGCGTGTATTTGAGGGGTGCGCGAGAAGTTCCACACGCGATTGGCCTGGGCGCGTGTATTTCAGGGGTGCGCGAGAAGTTCCACACGCGATTGGCCTGGGCGCGTGTATTTCAGAGGTGCGCGAGAAGTTCCACACACGATTGCCCTGGGCGCGTGTATTTCAGGGGTGCGCGGGACGTTTCACACGTGATTGGGCTGCGTGCAGGTATTTCAGGGGTGCGCGAGAAGTACTACACGCGAATGGCCTGGGTGCGTGTATTTCAGGGGTACGCGAGAAGTTCCACACGCGATCTGGCCTGGGGGAGCCTGTGCGTGTATTTCAGGGGTGCGCGAGAAGTCTCACACGCGATCGGGCCTGGGGGAGCGTGAGCGTGTATTTCAGGGGTGGTGAGAAGTTCTACACACGAATGGCCTGGGTGCGTGTATTTCAGGGGTGCGCGAGAAGTTCCACACGCGATTGGTCTGGGCGCGTGTATTTCAGGGGTGCGCGAGAAGTTCCACACGCGATTGGCCTGGGCGCGTGTATTTCAGAGGTGCGCGAGAAGTTCCACATGCGATTGCCCTGGGCGCGTGTATTTCAGGGGTGCGCGGGAAGTTTCACACGCGATTGGGCTGCGTGCAGGTATTTCAGGGGTGCGCAAGAAGTCTCACACGCAATCGGGCCTGGGGGAGCGTGTGCGTGTATTTCAGGGGTGCGCGAGAAGTACTACACGTGAATGGCCTGGGTGCGTGTATTTCAGGAGTGCGCGAGAAGTTCCACATGCGATTGGCCTGGGCGCGTGTATTTCAGGGGTGCACGAGAAGTTCCACACGCGATTGGCCTGGGCGCGTGTATTTTAGAGGTGCGCGAGAAGTTCCACACGCGATTGGCCTGGGCGCGTGTATTTCAGGGGTGCGCAAGAAGTTCCACACGCGATTGGCCTGGGCGCGTGTATTTCAGAGGTGCGCGAGAAGTTCCACACGCGATTGCCCTGGGCGCGTGTATTCCAGAGGTGCACAAGAAGTTTCACACGCAATTTCCCTGGGCGCGTGTATTCCAGAGGTGCGCAAGAAATTCCACACGCGATTGGCCTGGGCGCGTGTATTTCAGAGGTGCGCGAGAAGTTCCACACGCGATTGCCCTGGGCGTGTGTATTCCAGAGGTGCGTGAGAAGTTCCACACGCGATTGGCCTGGGCGCGTGTATCTCAGGGGTGCGCGAGAAGTTCCACACGCGATTGGCCTGGGCGCGTGTATTTCAGGGGTGCGCGAG
The DNA here is from genome assembly GCF_040938575.1 of Ambystoma mexicanum. Taxonomy (NCBI): domain Eukaryota; kingdom Metazoa; phylum Chordata; class Amphibia; order Caudata; family Ambystomatidae; genus Ambystoma; species Ambystoma mexicanum. The sequence continues at coordinate 1,254,180,882 of NC_090928.1, forward strand.
AAGTTCCACACGCGATTGGCCTGGGCGTGTGTATTTCAGAGGTGCGCGAGAAGTTCCACACGCGATTGGGCTGCGTGTGGGTTTTTCAGGGGTGCCGGGGAGTCCTACATGTGATTTGGCAGTGTGGGTCCTCCCAGGTGTTCCCTGTACACCCTCCACGGCCCCTGCAGGCAGCCCACACCACAGGGGACTACCCTGCATCCCTGGCCATGTCCCGCAGGCAGCCCACCCAACATGGGCATGCCCCCCAGCAAAGGCACATGTCTCCTTGCACTAATGATCACCAACTCATGTCCCCTTGCACCCCCACCCCCAGCATTGCGGGGCACCTGCCAGCAGGCCCCCACTCATGTCCCACTCATGTCCCCCTGCACCCCCACCCCCAGCATTGCAGGGCACCTGCCAGCAGGCCCCCACTCATGTCCCCCTGGACCCCCACCCCCTAGCATTGCGGGGCACCTGCCAGCAGGCCCCCACACATGTCCCCCAGCCAACATGTCATCATAATCTAGGTCCCTGGCCCTTATGGTCAGCCTCCAAATGCCAAACACCCACCCGAGTATTGCATCCACCCACTTAGAAATGGCAATGACATGATGGAACCCCAATTGCAAGTTTGGAAATGAACACATGTCCCTCACATACACCCAATGGGTGTCAGTGAATCTCAAAACCCATATCATGATATGCATGAAACCAATGAGATGATACTACACATTGAAGTCTGATGAAAATAAATGTATTAAAAACAGCATAAATGGAATTAAAAATAAACAAATGACAATGGGAATAAAAAACCAAAAGCAGCATGTCCGTAAAATAATGAAAAACCACAAATCATAATCCAAAGGAAAGGTGTCCAAGTTCAAGAAAGTAAATCCAAGGTAAAAACAAAACCGAAAACCATTGATCCGTGGGTAAATCCAAAAAAACCCACTAAAATCCAACAGTCAACTATATACAGCTAAACAATCCAGGGTCCATGATCCCAACTGAAGAAATGAAACCTATATAAAAATCCTACCTAATATAAAAAGTATTTACAAAAATGTGGTCCATAGTCCAAAAGGTCCAAAATAAATAAAAAAGCAAAGGAAACCTGACACTAACTACATAACTATTTACAAGGGCAGCGGGCTAGTCCGACGGCTCACTGGTTGTTGGCATGGGCCAGGGCATCATCGAACTCCTGTTCAATGGCTTGGAGGCGGGCATGTTCCCTGGCCCCGAGGTCTCGCAGGGATAATGCAGTGTCCAGCTCCAACTCCCTGCGAAGACCCTCGAGGCACTCAGCCCGCCTCAGCGCCCTCTGCATGGAGTCCTCCGCCCTGACCATTGTGAGCCGTTCCTCCTCTGCCCGCTCCGCACCTATCTGCTGGCCCAACCGCTCCCACACGGAAGCCACTCCCATTCCAGGGTTCTCCTGCCCTCCGGCCGATGCCTGCACCCCTGATGTTGATGGCCCCGAGCCATGATGCCTCCCACGTCGAGCCTGCCGCTGCCTCCGACGCAACTGCCTGTGCCAGCACGACGGCATCCAGGCTGATGGAAACCACCGACGCCGTCGTGCACGTGCCCTGCCCGATGATGCCGTCACATCCTCCATCTGCTGGGGTCCAGTTGCTGGTGTGTCCACCCCTGCTGGACCTCCGACTCCCGACTGTGGCAGGGATGGGATCCCCACCGAGGTGGCTGCATTGGTCGGGGCAGGTCCACAGGGGGCCCTGGTGGCATCTGGGCCGGAAGACGGCATGGAGTACGACTGGCACATAGTCTCCACAGAGGAGGAGAGGGTCGCCAGATTGGCCGACACATGCAGGAAACCCCCGACCATGGCCGTTCCCAACTGGGCCACGTCGGCACAGTGCTCTCCGTGATGACGTGCATGCTCCTCCCGGGAAGCACGCACCTCATCACGAATTGCACCTGTGCGCAACGCGACACCAATCAGGACCTTCTCCATACGGCCAGGGGTCCCCTCGTCCGCAGGTGGAGGGGAGTCAGATGACATGGACATCCCCCCTACCTGCGGATGGGCCTGGGATGGGGCATCCCTGCTGATGCATGGTGGTGCAGTCACAGTGTCAGGGACAGTGACATGCACGGCGACCTGTGCTGCCTCCTGCCCCTGCCCCTGGACTGCACCACTTGCACCAGCAGAGACTGGCATGCTCTTATGTGTCCATTCCGCATAGAGCTCCCCATGTTACATTTAAACACATACACCAACCGTGTGCTTCACACATTACTGGTCTCACATGCATGACCATGATGTCCCTGCACACACACACGCGTACATGGCCTATGTCACACATACAGGCAAGTATCAGACAACCAGCACGCTGCAACATGCCCTGTCTCACACAGCAATGCTTGGCCACTTACCGCTCGACTCCAGACGGGTCTGCCTCTCAAGGATCTGGGCATGGAGCGCTGGGCGTATGCATTCCAGGACCTTCAGCTGGATGGTACTCATGCTGCCCCGGCCCCCCTCCACGAGGCGCCGGGCCTTTATGAGGGTCCTGGACCTGAAGTCCTCCCAGCGCTTCTTGACTTGCTTGATGTTGCGGGTTTCCACCCCCTCCGCGTTGATGGCAACCACAAAGTCGTCCCAGATCCTGTCCCGTCCTTCCTTGTCGGCGCGTGGTGATCCGAAGAGGGCATCATAATGCCCCAGGACAAGCTCCACCAGGACACCAACTTCCTTCTGACTGAAGCTGGTGGCCCTCTGCCCCTCTGGCTGGGGGTCGCCAGTGGTCTCGGATGGTGTTTGCCCTGACATGGCGACCCCCGAGGCAGGCGTGGGTGGGCAGCTGGGTCCTGGGGCTGGGCTGTGGAGCGATGGTATCCCAGTCGGGAGTCTTCTGTTCAAGCAGGGGTGGACACAGCAATTGGACCCTGCAGATGGCTGATGTGCAGGCACCAAATGGCAGGGCACGGTGACAGCAGGCAGGCAGGCAGCAGCAGGTGGCTCGTGGGAGGCTGCTCGGGGGTCTGGGGGGCAGTAATTCGGCCTTTTGGGTAGGAGCGTGGTTTTCCGTGTGCTTACGCGTGGCCAGCTTGATACGGAGTGATTTGGCACGTGAAAATTCTGCACGTCAGCGTGTAATTCGAGGAAAGGCCTTAGCGCGTAAGCGCGTCAGCCGCATACGCGATTCCATTGGACTAAAGGCCCTTAGCGCGTATGCGTGTCTGTGACGTATCGCGCACGGGCAGTGCTTTTCGTAGGGTACGGTGCGTGTGTTTTGCAGGCGTTGGGGTTCACACGCTATCACTTCCCAGCGGCTGGGTGTTGGCTGCGCGTTCTTCTACACGCAAGGCAGACGGTGAGTGGTACCCCGCTCCCCCAGGCCTGATTGCTTTTAAACCACCCGTGAGCCCCTGAAATACACGCGCCCAGGCCAATCGCGTGTGGAAATTCTCGCGCACCTCTGAAATACACGCGCCCAGGCCAATCGCGTGTGGAACTTCTCGCGCACCCCTGAAATACACGCGCCCAGGCCAATCGCGTGTGGAACTTCTCGCGCACCCCTGAGATACACGCGCCCAGGCCAATCGCGTGTGGAACTTCTCGCGCACCCCTGAAATACACGCGCCCAGGCCAATCGCGTGTGGAACTTCTCGCGCACCCCTGAAATACACACGCCCAGGCCAATCGCGTGTGGTACTTCTCGCGCACCTCTGAAATACACGCACACGCTCCCCCAGGCCCAATCGCGTGTGGTACTTCTCGCGCACCCCTGAAATACACGCGCCCAGGCCAATCGCGTGTGGAAGTTCTCGCGCACCTCTGAAATACACGCACAAGCTCCCCCAGGCCAATCGCATGTGGAACTTCTCGCGCACCTCTGAAATACACGCGCCCAGGCTAATCGCGTGTGGAACTTCTCGCGCACCCCTGAGATACACGCGCCCAGGCCAATCACGTGTGGAACTTCTCGCGCACCCCTGAAATACACGCGCTCAGGCCAATCGCGTGTGGAACTTCTCGCGCACCCCTGAAATACACGTGCCCAGGCCAATCGTGTGTGGATCTTCTCGCGCACCTCTGAAATACACGCACACGCTCCCCCAGGCCCAATCGCGTGTGGTACTTCTCGCGCACCTCTGAAATACACGCGCCCAGGCCAATCGCGTGTGGAACTTCTCGCGCACCTCTGAAATACACGCACATGCTGCCCCAGGCCAATCGCATGTGGAACTTCTCGCGCACCTCTGAAATACACGCGCCCAGGCCAATCGCGTGTGGAACTTCTCGCGCACCCCTGAGATACACGCGCCCAGGCCAATCGCGTGTGGAACTTCTCGCGCACCCCTGAGATACACGCGCCCAGGCCAATCGCGTGTGGGACTTCTCGCGCACCTCTGATATACACGCACACGCTCCCCCAGGCCCGATCGCATGTGGAACTTCTCACGCACCCCTGAAATACACGCACCCAGGCCCTTCACGTGTAGAACTTCGCGCGCACATTTTTTTCCTGTGCAGGGACGCTACCGCCTGCTTTCGTGTGGCGGACATGTATGGGCCTGTGCGCGTCTTTGGCCGTGCGCTGTTTTTCCCTATTCCATTCCATGAATACGTGTTGTAGGCGAGCGTGTGGGCGTTCCACGCACTTGCCTCCTGTACTTCCCCCGTGACGCCCACATTTTCACGAGTTGTTCCCCATTCTGTGTGTGACGCCCCGTGTTACGCCTACTTTTGTTGTGTGCGCCGCGCTATGTGCGAATTCGCTGTGGCCTTATCGCATGGCGTTCAATGACCTGTGCGCCAGCGTGCGCCAGCGTGCGCCAGCGTGCGCCGCACACTTTCTCAGCGCACATCCCACATTTTGCGCGTGCACGGACTTCCATGAATAGGTGTGCGCTGTTTTCAATGCGATAATCGCACTTGCCCTGCGATTTTCGCTATTTCACTGCGAGTCGCACGTTTTCGCACGCGTGCGCCGTTTTTTCGGCGCTCATTCATTCCATGAATCGGCCTGTGTGTATACAGGGAACTGGCCATGTCTAAGCCGCACATCAGAAAGTAAATAGTGTATTGAAGCATCAATTCAACACTACTCCTTTCCCGTCATGCATTTCATCCTCTTCCAGTAAATCACCAACCCATGACCCTCATGTTCCCCATTGCCCTTGAACACCCTCTTCCAAGAGGACTGCTCCCTCTTTTCAACAGGGGTGTGAGTCACTTTAAGCATACTCCACTGCTCCACCGGGGTGAGAGTCACATTAATCATACTCCACCAGGGTATGAGTCACTTCAAGCATGCTCCACCAGGATGCAAGTCACTTCAGGCATACTCCACGGGGTGTGCATCACTTCAACCATACTCCAGAGGGGTGCGAGTCACTTTATTCATACTTCACCAGGATGAGAGTCACTTCAAGCTTACTCCACCAGGGTGTGAGTCACTTCAAGCATACTCCACCGGGGTGTGATTCACTTCAAGCATACTCCAGAGGGGTGCAAGTCACTTCAATCATACTCCAACGGGGTGTGAGTCACTTCAAGCATACTCCAGCGGGGTGAGAGTCATTTCAAGCATACCCCAGAGGGGTGAGAGTCATTTCAAGCATACTCCAGAGGGGTGTGAGTCACTTCAAGCATACTCCACATGGGTGTGAGTCGCTTCAAGCATACTCCACGGGTTGTGAGTCACTTTGAGCATACTCCACTGAGGTGTGAGGTACTTTAAGCATACTCCACTGGGTTGTGAGTCACTTCATTCATACTTCACCAGGGTGGGAGTCACTTCAGGCATACCCCAGTGGGGTGTGAGTCACTTCAAGCATACTCCACCGGTGTGTGAGTCACTTCAAGCATGCTCCACCGGGGTGTGAGTCACTTCAAGCATGCTCCACCGGGGTGTGAGTCACTTCAAGCATGCTCCACCAGAGTGTGAGTCACTTCAAGCATACTGCAATGGGGAGTGAGTCACTTTCATGCATACTCCCCTGGGGTGTGAGTCACATTACGAACGTACTCCAACGGGGTGTGAGTCACTTCAAGCATACTCCAGTGGGGTGGGAGTCACTTCAGGCATATTCCACCAGGATGTGAGTCACTTTGAGCGTAATCCACGGGATGTCAGTAGCTTCGAGCATACTCCACCAGGGTGAGTCATTTCAAGCATAGGTGGGGCAACTCTCAGCCATCAGACCAAGAAAATACAACCCGCTAGGGAAAAACAGTAGTGCACCCTCTTTTGAGAAAGAGAAGAGCTTTATATAAGGAGACAGGGTATTACAAATCCAGTGCCAAAGTGCTCTCTGACATCTTTCGTACAAAGTTCAGGTTATAAACACACAAATCGTCACTCATGATGCACTTGATATAGTGTGTTAATCCCCAGCCTCATTGGTTGCCGCCTATATACCTGCTAATGACTACATATAGCCCATCCTCCAATTGGTTCCACTGTCCTCTCACTCATCTTCACCACACGTGAGTAACGTCCTCGTTCATCATGGAATGCTGCAAAGCAATTGGTTAACATCAACTGGCGCCACCCTGCCTTCGATCCTAACCACGTGACATGCACCTGCTTATCAATGTGCACTCAGTGGGGAACTTCGAGGTCAGCCTGGTCCTTGCAAGCAAAGCAGCCTTTTTCTCATCCAAGAAATGTTGGGCCCCCATCACCCCCTCCCAACTGTATGGGCTTCATTCTTAGCTCTCCTTGGCACAAAACATAGGTCATGTCAATCTCTGCTTTCCCCTTTATCAGTTCCCCTCCCCAAAGCGAACTTTACATCCCACTAGTCAATCCAGTTCACAAAGGATTTCCCTGCACATCTGGTAGTTCAAATAGAGTGACCATCATTCTGGGGGGGGCGCTAGTGTCCTAAATCTTGGTTCATGTGTTGGCATCCGAAGACTTCTGCCTTCGCTCCCAGGAATACGACCTTGGTGCCAGGCCAGAGCCCTTCACTTCTTCGGCTGAACACATTCCTACCTAATTAGATCAAAGGCCAAACTGATGTGGGGGCATATGTGTGTTCTTTGCCGCGCCTGGGAATCCGGGCTCAATGATGAGGCAAGGGATAAGGCCTTGTTGTTATGTGTTTCTGTGAAAACACGGCCTGCGAGGATTCAGGCCTACTCGTGAACATGGTGTTAGTTCTTTGTTATGACTGTTGTGTATATATATATAGGCTACCTCCTACATAGTTGAATTGCAACACTACTGGTTAACGTCCTGCTATATAATTTCCCACTCCAGCCAAATGTCCTTTCCCATGACACACACCCCTCATCCCTACACTGTCCGTGCTCATTTCCATATTTTAATATATTTTTCACAATCTAAATCGTCTAGGAGCGGCAGTGGTCTGTACGTGCATCCCAACACATACTCCACCGGGGTGTGAGTCACTTCAAGCATACTCCAGTGGGGTGTGAGTGACTTCAAGCATACTCACCGGGGTGGGAGTCACTTCAAGCATACTCCAGTGGGGTGTGAGTGACTTCAAGCATACTCACCGGGGTGGGAGTCACTTCAAGCATACTCCACTAGGATGTGAGTCACTTCAAGCATACTCCACCATGGTGTGGGTCACTTTAAACATACTCCACTGGGGTGTGAGTAATTTCAAGCATACTCCAGTGGGGTGTAAGCCAATACACGCATACTTCACCAGGGTGTCGGTCACTGCAAGCATACTCCACCGGGGTGTGAGTCACATTAAGCATACTCCACTGGGATGTGAGTCACTTCAGCATACTCCAACGGGGTGTCAGTCACTTCAGCATACTCCAACGGGGTGTCAGTCACTTCAGCATACTCTACCAGGGTGTCAGGCACATCAATCATACTCCAGTGGGGTGTGAGCCACTTCAAGAATACTACGCTGGGGTATGCAGTGGTGCAAGTGGAAAAAAGGAACCAGTGGTACTCTGGCTGCATCCAAAAAGGAGCAAGTGGGATGGTGGGACAGAAAGGTGGGGATAGGGCGGGGCAGGTCGGGGCTTGACCTTTCGTTTGCAATGTTCAATGGCTCTTTTTTGCGTTGTGGCCAGTCTAGACATTGAGAAAACCATTCTTTATGTATCCACGAAGAGCTGACAGCCTCTTGGGAGAGATCCCTGAAGAACGTGTGAAGACGGATGAAGGAAGAGTTTGGTGACGTCACATGAAGCAAGGTGACACCCCAAGAAGAAATGCCAAGAGAGGAGGTGAATAGACCATACAGAATCTGATGACAAAGTAAAGGATCAAGTGACCCTTTACATGCAGAATGAAGATTGCATGTGTAAAGAGCACAGAAGAAAATGCAAGCCGTTTTATAATTGTACAGATGCAGTAACGCAAGTAGATTAAATATTCTTGAAGGCTGGCTATACGTAGTGAATAGACAGCAGGCGATGCCGCCAATCTAAATATGTATAGAATCTGGATATTCCACTGCGTATTTTAGCAAACTGAGATCCCATGAGCAGAAGGGCTGAAAGTGTGGCGCAGTAGACTAAGAACGGCTGACGATGGAGGAAGAATCGAGAAGACTTGTCTGGCCCAGTGTCAAGGGTTGAAGTAGCTAAGAATTTGGTTATCTATCATGGAAAGATACAATGAACGTGAGAGCGAGACAAGCTCCTTTTAAGGTGTGACGGAAAGACAATGAGTGCCAAGTTTTATTCATTTTAATAGTATTAAATGCGAAGAAGAAGCTCAAAACACGGTCTCCAGTTACATGGTCTAGATAGAAATAGACTTGGGCAAGCTACATCGAGACTTGAAGATAAGAGTATGCTCACACTCCCTTCTATTCACAGGAGCAAGAAGCTACTACCAGGCCAAGTTCAAAGACTATTCGGACGGCAGACAGCTTGAGTAATGATGGATGATGGGCTAATTGGTGGGCAGGCATGGTCAAGTCCAACCCTCCAGCACCTGGGGTACCAGGTTGCGGGCTGCTAGCGAGTGGAATATTCCAGCAGGGTACAAGCATGCCAACCATTTGTAGAGGGCCATGTATCAAAGAGCCATATAGATTATGATAGAATGAAACATTGTGTAATTTATGACATAGTTGTCCACCAGACTTTATAGACCCAATCACAATTCTATCCCCCATAGAAAGTATACCTAGATGTTACCCGTTGTCAAACCACAATCCCAGTTTGGTTTTCTTACTTTGCCAGGTAGTATGGCGTCAAGGATGACACATTTCTGCTATATAAATGTAATTTCTTATGAAATGCCTCGAGTAAGCTTTGAAAGACTTGAGCGAACGTCCGTTGGTGTCCGTTTTACTCCCTATTTTAGATAATTGTTAATAAAACAGCTAATATTTGGAACTTCCTGAGTCGGTTTTATTATTGATGTTTGAGTAACTTCTGCATCCCCACCCACCCCATAGAGCGCTACCTCGCTTAAAAAAGGCCTACGGGTTCACGACGTTAGTGCACGCAAGGAACCATTTGATCATTTGTATTCGTTTACCCGGTACACTAAATTAGTACAGAGACAAAAGGTGCATTTTTGCATTTTGTTTTGATGTCCCATAAACTAGATATATGCAGAGGCGCAGGAAGAGGCTTGCAGTAATTTGATGATCCTGTAAACTCAACCAGGGCAGAAGCATAGCGAGTGAGCTGCATTTATTTGAATAACTGACGAGCTTCGTTTGTGCAGATAATGATGCTGAGAGTCTGTTAACACCATGGATTCAGATTTAACCTCTTAGTTAAGTTATGCCTCGACATTATATCAGGAATTGGTTTTGAAGAAGTCGTTTGCTCAGTTTGAAAACGGCCTAATGGTTGTAGGTGAAAGGATCTAAAACAAAAGAAATTAATGCCTTTTTTTCGACACCAAAATTGCTGGAAAAAAAACGTTTCATATGCTTTTATTTTAGTTTTTTTTTATGGGGGGTTGCCCCCCCAACTCCCATTTTTCGTTTTTCAAAAAATGTTTTTATGCATACTAAACAAAAACATATCTAAATAAATATATAAATGAATACATAAATTAATATAAAAACATTTGAAATTATTTCTCTGGTCCTTTTGGTTTCGAGCAAAAGGGCATTCGATCCTTTGTTTTCGATCCTTTGACTGGACACCGGCCTAAGGCAAGACGTATTTAGCAACACAGCACTCTTAATCAAATGATGCACAACAAACTGAAATGTTTTAAAATGAATTGAAGTAATTAACAGTACAATTGGGAATGTATAGTATAGAATGGTTCTTAAAAGGTTGAGATATTTTCTTGAAGTCGCATCATTCTGGATGCGTTGTTTTATTTGTGACGGTTGAAGAACACAGGTTTTTAATAGGTAACTTTTTAGCTATACCAACTAGATATACTTGTACATCTTCCAGAAACACCAGTATCTGGGGTAAAATGGATTTGCTTTGTTTTCAATAGAATGTTCTAATGTAAAATATCCAGGGACGGCTGTTTTAGAAAACTCCTTCCTACCCATTGCAGGAAGAGCCCAGAAGCATGACACAAGAGCAAGGAAGAGAAATACACATATTATAACTGCTTAACGTAACCACTTTCTATTTTTTTTGTCAGCTAGATTTTACATTCAGTCCACGATGGACCTTTCACTGAACAAAGCTCTCCGATAGGTTTGGCAGGTGAATGAATACATAGGAAGCCCACCTGGTCACAGCAAGGATCTTATTACTCTTAGCTCTAAAAAGAGCCTTTCTTTGGGGCAAGAGGTCTGGATCACCAGAGGTCAGAATAGAGGTCAGGAGCACATTACACAAGGGTTTTAGTCAGTTAGAACATGCCCCACTGGGGTGCAGGTCATTTAAAGCATACTCCACTGGGGTGAGTCAGTTTGAGCATACTTCACTGGTGTGAGTCAGTTGGAGCATACTCCACTTGGGTGAGTCAGTTGGAGCATACTCCACTTGGGTGAGTCAGTTTGAGCATACTCCACTGGGGTGTGAGTCAGTTGGAGCATACTTCACTGGGGTGTGAGTCAGCTGGAGCATACTTCACTGGGGTGTGAGTCAGTTGGAGCATACTCCACTGGGGTGAGTCAGTTGGAGCATACTTCACTGGAGTGAGTCAGTTGGAGCATACTTCACTGGTGTGAGTCAGTTGGAGCATACTCCACTTGGGTGAGTCAGTTTGAGCATACTCCACTGGGGTGTGAGTCAGTTGGAGCATACTTCACTGGGGTGTGAGTCAGCTGGAGCATACTCCACTGGGGTGTGAGTCAGTTGGAGCATACTCCACTGGGGTGTGAGTCAGTTGGAGCATACTTCACTGGGGTGTGAGTCAGTTGGAGCATACTTCACTGGGGTGAGTCAGTTGGAGCATACTTCACTGGGGCGAGTCAGTTGGCGCATACTCCACTGGGGTGAGTCAGCTGGAGCATACTTCACTGGGGTGAGTCAGTTGGAGCATACTCCACTGGGGTGTGAGTCAGTTGGAGCACACTTCACACTCAATGGGGTGAGTCAGTTGGAGCATACTCCACTGGGGTGTGAGTGAGTTGGAGCATACTCCACTGGGGTGTGAGTCAGTTGGAGCATACTCCACTGGGTGTGAGTCAGTTGGAGCATACTCCACTGGGTGTGAGTCAGTTGGAGCATACTTCACTGGGGTGTGAGTCAGTTGGAGCATACTCCACTGGGGAGTGAGTCAGTTGGAGCATACTCCACTGGGGTGAGTCAGTTGGAGCATACTCCACTGGTGTGAGTCAGTTGGAGCATACTCCACTGGGTGTGAGTCAGTTGGAGCATACTCCACTGGGTGTGAGTCACTGGGGTGAGTCAGTTGGAGCATACTCCACTGGGGTGTGAGTCAGTTGGAGCATACTCCACTGGGTGTGAGTCAGTTGGAGCATACTTCACTGGGGTGTGAGTCAGTTGGAGCATACTCCACTGGGGTGAGTCAGTTGGAGCATACTCCACTGGGTGTGAGTCAGTTGGAGCATACTCCACTGGGTGTGAGTCACTGGGGTGAGTCAGTTGGAGCATACTCCACTGGGGTGTGAGTCAGTTGGAGCATACCCCACTGGGTGTGAGTCAGTTGGAGCATACTTCACTTGGGTGTGAGTCAGTTGGAGCATACTCCACTGGGGTGGGTCAGTTGGAGCATACTCCACTGGGTGTGAGTCAGTTGGAGCATACTCCACTGGGTGTGAGTCAGTTGGAACATACTCCACTGGGAGTGAGTCACTGGGGTGAGTCAGTTGGAGCATACTCCACTGGGGTGTGAGTCAGTTGGAGCATACTCCACTGGGGTGTGAGTCAGTTGGCGCATACTCCACTGGGGCGAGTCAGTTGGAGCATACTTCACTGGGGTGTGAGTCAGTTGGAGCATACTCCACTGGGGAGTGAGTCAGTTGGAGCATACTCCACTGGGTGTGAGTCAGTTGGAGCATACTCCACTGGGGTGAGTCAGTTGGAGCATACTTCACTGGGGCGAGTCAGTTGGAGCATACTCCACTGGGTGTGAGTCAGTTGGAGCATACTTCACTGGGATGAGTCAGTTGGAGCATACTCCACTGGGGTGAGTCAGTTGGAGCATACTTCACTGGGGCGAGTCAGTTGGAGCATACTCCACTGGGATGAGTCAGTTGGAGCATACTCCACTGGGGTGTGAGTCAGTTGGAGAATACTCCACTGGGGTGTGAGTCAGTTGGCGCATACTCCACTGGGGCGAGTCAGTTGGAGCATACTTCACTGGGGTGTGAGTCAGTTGGAGCATACTCCACTGGGGTGAGTCAGTTGGAGCATACTTCACTGGGGCGAGTCAGTTGGAGCATACTCCACTGGGTGTGAGTCAGTTGGAGCATACTCCACTGCGTGTGAGTCAGTTGGAGCATACTCCACTGGGTGTGAGTCAGTTGGAGCATACTTCACTGGGGTGTGAGTCAGTTGGAGCATACTCCACTGGGGTGTGAGTCAGTTGGAGCATACTCCACTGGGGTGAGTCAGTTGGAGCATACTCCACTAGTGTGAGTCAGTTGGAGCATACTCCACTGGGTGTGAGTCAGTTGGAGCATACTTCACTGGGGCGAGTCAGTTGGAGCATACTCCACTGGTGTGAGTCAGTTGGAGCATACTCCACTGGGTATGAGTCAGTTGGAGCATACTTCACTGGGGTGTGAGTCAGTTGGAGCATACTCCACTGGGGTGAGTCAGTTGGAGCATACTCCACTGGGGTGTGAGTCAGTTGGAGCATACTCCACTGGGGTGTGAGTCAGTTGGAGCATACTTCACTGGGGTGAGTCAGTTGGAGCATACTCCACTGGGTGTGAGTCAGTTGGAGCATACTTCACTGGGGTGAGTCAGTTGGAGCATACTTCACTCGGGTGAGTCAGTTGGAGCATACTCCATTGGGTGTGAGTCAGTTGGAGCATACTTCACTGGGGTGTGAGTCAGTTGGAGCATACTTCACTGGGGTGAGTCAGTTGGCGCATATTCCACTTGGGTGAGTCAGATCGAGCATACTTCACTGGGATGAGTCAGTTGGAGCATACTCCATTGGGTGTGAGTCAGTTGGAGCATACTTCACTGGGGTGAGTCAGTTGGCGCATTCTCCACTGGGGTGAATCAGTTGGAGCATACTTCACTGGGGTGAGTCAGTTGGAGCATACTCCATTGGGTGTGAATCAGTTGGAGCATACTTCACTGGGGTGAGTCCGTTGGCGCATACTTCACTGGGGTGTGAGTCAGTTGGAGAATACTTCACTGGGGTGTCAGTCAGTTGGAGCATACTTCACTGGGGTGAGTCAGTTGGCGCATACTTCACTGGGGTGTGAGTCAGTTGGAGCATACTTCACTGGGGTGAGTCAGTTGGCGCATACTCCACTGGGGTGAGTCAGTTAGAGTATACTTCACTGGGGTAAGTCAGTTGGAGCATACTCCATTGGGTGTGAGTCAGTTGGAGCATACTTCACTGGGGTGTGAGTCAGTTGGAGCATACTTCACTGGGGTGAGTCAGTTGGAGCATACTCCATTGGGTGTGAGTCAGTTGGAGCATACTTCACTGGGGTGTGAGTCAGTTGGATCATACTTCACTGGGGTGAGTCAGTTGGGGCATACTCCACTTGGGTGAGTCAGTTTGAGCATACTTCACTGGGGTGAGTCAGTTGGAGAATACTCCATTGGGTGTGAGTCAGTTGGAGCATACTTCACTGGGGTGTGAGTCAGTTGGAGCATACTTCACTGGGGTGAGTCAGTTGGCGCATACTCCACTGGGGTGAGTCAGTTGGAGCATACTTCACTGGGGTGAGTCAGTTGGAGCATACTCCATTGGGTGTGAGTCAGTTGGAGCATACTTCACTGGGGTGTGAGTCAGTTGGAGCATACTCCACTGGTGTGAGTCAGTTGGAGCATACTCCACTGGGTGTGAGTCAGTTGGAGCATACTTCACTGGGGCGAGTCAGTTGGAGCATACTCCACTGGTGTGAGTCAGTTGGGGCATACTCCACTGGGTGTGAGTCAGTTGGAGCATACTTCACTGGGGTGTGAGTCAGTTGGAGCATACTCCACTGGGGTGAGTCAGTTGGAGCATACTCCACTGGGGTGTGAGTCAGTTGGAGCATACTCCACTGGGGTGTGAGTCAGTTGGAGCATACTTCACTGGGGTGAGTCAGTTGGAGCATACTCCACTGGGTGTGAGTCAGTTGGAGCATACTTCACTGGGGTGAGTCAGTTGGAGCATACTTCACTCGGGTGAGTCAGTTGGAGCATACTCCATTGGGTGTGAGTCAGTTGGAGCATACTTCACTGGGGTGTGAGTCAGTTGGAGCATACTTCACTGGGGTGAGTCAGTTGGAGCATACTCCATTGGGTGTGAGTCAGTTGGAGCATACTTCACTGGGGTGTGAGTCAGTTGGAGCATACTTCACTGGGGTGAGTCAGTTGGCGCATATTCCACTTGGGTGAGTCAGTTTGAGCATACTTCACTGGGATGAGTCAGTTGGAGCATACTCCATTGGGTGTGAGTCAGTTGGAGCATACTTCACTGGGGTGAGTCAGTTGGCGCATACTCCACTGGGGTGAATCAGTTGGAGCATACTTCACTGGGGTGAGTCAGTTGGAGCATACTCCATTGGGTGTGAATCAGTTGGAGCATACTTCACTGGGGTGAGTCAGTTGGCGCATACTTCACTGGGGTGTGAGTCAGTTGGAGAATACTTCACTGGGGTGTGAGTCAGTTGGAGCATACTTCACTGGGGTGAGTCAGTTGGCGCATACTTCACTGGGGTGTGAGTCAGTTGGAGCATACTTCACTGGGGTGAGTCAGTTGGCACATACTCCACTGGGGTGAGTCAGTTGGAGTATACTTCACTGGGGTAAGTCAGTTGGAGCATACTCCATTGGGTGTGAGTCAGTTGGAGCATACTTCACTGGGGTGTGAGTCAGTTGGAGCATACTTCACTGGGGTAAGTCAGTTGGAGCATACTCCATTGGGTGTGAGTCAGTTGGAGCATACTTCACTGGGGTGTGAGTCAGTTGGATCATACTTCACTGGGGTGAGTCAGTTGGGGCATACTCCACTTGGGTGAGTCAGTTTGAGCATACTTCACTGGGGTGAGTCAGTTGGAGAATACTCCATTGGGTGTGAGTCAGTTGGAGCATACTTCACTGGGGTGTGAGTCAGTTGGAGCATACTTCACTGGGGTGAGTCAGTTGGCGCATACTCCACTGGGGTGAGTCAGTTGGAGCATACTTCACTGGGGTGAGTCAGTTGGAGCATACTTCACTGGGGTGAGTCAGTTGGAGCATACTCCATTGGGTGTGAGTCAGTTGGAGCATACTTCACTGGGGTGTGAGTCAGTTGGAGCATACTTCACTGGGGTGAGTCAGTTGGCGCATACTCCACTGGGGTGAGTCAGTTGGAGCATACTTCACTGGGGTGAGTCAGTTGGAGCATACTCCATTGGGTGTGAGTCAGTTGGAGCATACTTCACTGGGGTGTGAGTCAGTTGGAGCATACTTCACTGGGGTGAGTCAGTTGGAGAATACTCCATTGGGTGTGAGTCAGTTGGAGCATACTTCACTGGGGTGTGAGTCAGTTGGAGCATACTTCACTGGGGTGAGTCAGTTGGAGCATACTCCATTGGGTGTGAGTCAGTTGAAGCATACTTCACTGGGGTGTGAGTCAGTTGGAGCATACTTCACTGGGGTGAGTCAGTTGGCGCATACTCCACTTGGGTGAGTCAGTTTGAGCATACTTCACTGGGGTGAGTCAGTTGGAGCATACTCCATTGGGTGTGAGTCAGTTGGAGCATACTTCACTGGGGTGTGAGTCAGTTGGAGCATACTTCACTGGGGTGAGTCAGTTGGCGCATACTCCACTTGGGTAGTCAGTTGGAGCATACTTCACTGAGGTGAGTCAGTTGGAGCATACTCCATTGGGTGTGAGTCGGTTGGAGCATACTTCACTGGGTGTGAGTCAGTTGGAGCATACTTCACTGGGGTGAGTCAGTTGGCGCATACTCCACTTGGGTGAGTCAGTTTGAGCATACTTCACTGGGATGAGTCAGTTGGAGCACACTTCACACTCAATGGGGTGAGTCAGTTGGAGCATACTCCACTGGGGTGTGAGTCAGTTGGAGCATACTTCACTGGGGTGAGTCAGTTGGAGCATACTCCACTGGGGTGTGAGTCAGTTGGAGCATACTCCACTGCGTGTGAGTCAGTTGGAGCATACTCCATTGGGTGTGAGTCAGTTGGAGCATACTCCACTGGGGTGTGAGTCAGTTGGAGCATACTCCACTGGGGTGTGAGTCAGTTGGAGCATACTCCACTGGGGCGTGAGTCAGTTGGAGCATACTCCACGGGGGTGTGAGTCAGTTGGAGCATACTCCACTGGGAGTGAGTCAGTTGGAGCATACTCCACTGGGTGTGAGTCAGTTGGAGCATACTTCACTGGGGTGAGTCAGTTGGAGCATACTCCACTGGTGTGAGTCAGTTGAAGCATACTTCACTGGGGTGTGATTCACTGGGGTGAGTCACTGGGGTGAGTCAGTTGGAGCATACTCCACTGGTGTGAGTCAGTTGGAGCATACTCCACTGGTGTGAGTCAGTTGGAGCATCCTCCGCCAGGGTATGAGCCAGTTAAAGCATACTCCACTGGGGTGTGAGTCAGTTGGAGCATACTCCACTGGGTGTGAGTCAGTTGGAGCATACTCCACTGGGGTGAGTCAGTTGGAGCATACTCCACTGGGTGTGAGTCAGTTGGAGCATACTCCACTGGGGTGTGAGTCAGTTGGAGCATACTCCACTGGGTGTGAGTCAGTTGGAGCATACTCCACTGGGTGTGAGTCAGTTGGAGCATACTTCACCGGGGTGTGAGTCAGTTGGAGCATGCTCCACTGGGGTGTGAGTCAGTTGGAGCATACTCCACTGGGGCGTGAGTCAGTTGGAGCATACTCCACTGGGGTGTGAGTCAGTTGGAGCATACTCCACTGGGGCGTGAGTCAGATGGAGCATACTCCACTGGGGCGTGAGTCAGTTGGAGCATACTCCACTGGGGTGAGTCAGTTGGAGCATACTCCACTGGTGTGAGTCAGTTGGAGCATACTTCACTGGGGCGAGTCAGTTGGAGCATACTCCACTGGGTGTGAGTCAGTTGGAGCATACTGCACTGGGTGTGAGTCAGTTGGAGCATACTTCACTGGGGTGAGTCAGTTGGAGCATACTTCACTGGGGTGTGAGTCAGTTGGAGCATACCTCACTGGGGTGAGTCAGTTGGAGCATACTCCACTGGGTGTGAGTCATTTGGAGCATACTCCACTGGGGTGTGAGTCAGTTGGAGCATACTCCACTGGGTGTGAGTCAGTTGGAGCATACTCCACTGGGGTGAGTCAGTTGGAGCATACTCCACTGGGTGTGAGTCAGTTGGAGCATACTCCACTGGTTGTGAGTCAGTTGGAGCATACTCCACTGGGGCGTGAGTCAGTTGGAGCATACTCCACTGGGGTGTGAGTCAGTTGGAGCATACTCCACTGGGGCGTGAGTCAGTTGGAGCATACTCCACTGGGGTGAGTCAGTTGGAGCATACTTCACTGGGGCGAGTCAGTTGGAGCATACTCCACTGGGTGTGAGTCAGTTGGAGCATACTCCACTGGGGTGTGAGTCAGTTGGAGCATACTCCACTGGGGTGAGTCAGTTGGAGCATACTCCACTGGGGTGAGTCAGTTGGACTGGGTGTGAGTCAGTTGGAGCATACTTCACTGGGGTGTGAGTCAGTTGGAGCATACTCCACTGGGGTGTGAGTCAGTTTGAGCATACTCCACTGGGGTGTGAGTCAGTTGGAGCATACTCCACTGGGGTGAGTCAGTTGGAGCATACTCCACTGGGGGGTGAGTCAGTTGGAGCATACTCCACTGGGGTGAGTCAGTTGGAGCATACTTCACTGGGGTGAGTCAGTTGGATCATACTCCATTTGGTGTGAGTCAGTTGGAGCATACTTCACTGGGGTGAGTCAGTTGGAGCATACTCCATTGGGTGTGAGTCAGTTGGAGCATACTCCATTGGGTGTGAGTCAGTTGGAGCATACTTCACTGGGGTGAGTCAGTTGGAGCATACGTTACTGGGGTGAGTCAGTTGGAGCATACTTCACTGGGGTGAGTCAGTTGGAGCATACTCCACTGGGGCGTGAGTCAGTTGGAGCATACTCCACTGGGGTGAGTCAGTTGGAGCATACTCCACTGGGGTGTCCACTGAAATGTGAGTTACTTGGAGAATTTGGCACCCATCCTCTGCTTACTTCACAAAGTTTCCAATTCATCGCAATGGAGCCCAAGTGGTCTGCTATGGGCAACCCATATACCCCGGCCCAGAGGCGGTGTAGCGTCAGAATTGGCTTGGCCCGGATGTCGGTGCTCAGGGCGCTGTCCTATCCTCGGGGCAATGAGGCTCACATGCAGTGGACCGGGCCCCTTCTTTTTCATGCCTGGTTTCCCGGGCTGGGTACTCTTTTCTGACCCTAGTGTCCAGGGCTTCTACAATATCTTGCACTCACCTTTTGCATTTCCCCTCCATGAGTGCCTTCCCATAGCTTTTAATGTCGTTTATAAATTGCCTTCACAGCTTTTCATTGTGCAGTTCTGTGTGTACTGATGCCTCATCGGATGCGTAGATATAGACATGGAAAATAAAATTGTAAAATGGCACTGGGACCTCCTAACCCCTGACCTTGGACATCAGACGGGCACAGTGGGTTGTGTAGCTCTACATTCATTGCAGAGTCCAGATGAACATGTTCTAGTAGTTCCCTGAATCTGCCTACCACATCCCTTGGCTCATGGCACACAAGCCCAGTGTATGGTGCAGCCTAAGAGCACCAGGACCGCGCTTGGAAGTCACAGGCTCCATATTGTAGCGCTAAGGCGCTTACAGCCGACCAGTCTCTAAAGTGTTTCCTTTGCTTGCAGGAAGAAGAAGGCTGTAGGAGAGACGGAAGCACCGAAGACGAGACCCCAGCCGGAAGCCCAGCTGCAGCACTTCTGCCACGCCGCTGCCCAGGTACCGACACTGGCAGGGCAGGCCTTAGGGGAACACTGCTCACCCTGGTTCTGCATCTAGTGTCAGGGAGAAGGGGGCACATTGGCCCTGCATCAAGGAGTGTCGAACACTGACTGCATTGGCCCTATGTACATCGGCAACTGCTGTTCATGGTCTGAATGGGCCCGTGGCATGTCATTTCTGGATCTACCCCTGCTGCTTGATATGTACAGCTCACTGGGTGGGTGGCTCCTTTCTCTGTAAGTGCCGCCGGAGGTGTATCCTTCCCAGGGCATGCGTGCACTGCCAGACCTGGTGTGGTGGCCTGCGACATGGAACACATTGAGAGCGTTGGCCGAGTAACAGGTCTAGAAGTTGTATGTTGTGATCCACGTGACCAACAAAATGAGTTCTGCTCACTTTTACTGAGAGCTGTTAGAGACGAGGGGATTCCCACAGAAAGGAATGTACAGAGCATCCGACAGGAGGGAACTGCCATTCCCAGGTGGCAGGAGCTCCTGGGATCAGGAAGAGGTAGAGGCTAATCAAATTGCGTGTAATATGTAGGCAAGCGCCTACAGTAGCATGGCAAGCGCCTTAAAGACGAGTGAGCAGTGATAAGTTACAAAGCGCTGAATGCTGTGTTTGCCCCCCCCCCCCCACTCTAGGCTCTCTGCTGGTTAAAGGAGAACATCTCGTCCAGTGCCCAGTGGGACCAGGCAGAAAGTGATGAAAATCTGGAGGAGATGCAGAGCCAGCAGGTGGCGCTGCAGCAGAAAATCTCAAGGCAGCAGGCCCGGATCGAAGCCGTGCAACAGGTGAGTGCTGCGGCCGGGGCAGCAGCGGCGGGCCAATATAATACAGGTCATGAGAACCCCCAGAACTCACCCTCTGGAGTCGACAGAATATACCTGCAAAAAGAAGAGACAGGGACAACACATTTCAACATTCCCGGTGACTGTCTCATATTCATTCCCAATGCTCAGTCCTGAAAGAATGGACCCAATAGCATACGCATAAAATCACGGTGCCAACTTCATTACAATTTTATATTAAATTTCAACATAGTATAAATCTAAAATATTCATATTAAAATGATCATCTAAGAACATCCACAGACGAATATTAAATGCAAAAAAATCACCAAACATACAACACATACACTTAGTATTAACAATAGAATCGTAGAAGCATGACCTCAAACACAATAGGACAAAAAAAATAATTATAATTGGTCCAGTTTGTGTCTGAATAATCATAGGCCCAACATGTTTCTGTCCCTAACACCCAAATGGCCGTACATTCATCAGGATGTCCACCGGAGATCTTTAGCAGAGCTTTCGATTCTTGTATCGTGGATGTTGTCAATCACATTGAAAAAGCTTTCGAACATTGCACCCCAAACATACAGGAGAACAAAAGAAATGGAAAGAAAAGAAAAACGTCATCAAATATTCTTTGAGGATATTAATTCATCTATATATCCCAGAAATTAACAAATCATGTTTCATCTGGTAAAAGTTTGTAAAACCACAAACTAAACAAAAAAGGGATCTGCTCATTATGCATGGCAACGCCTGTACACTGGAGAATTAGTTCCTCAATGGTGTGCAGCAGGTGGGTGCTGCAGCTGATGCAACAAGAGTGTGCAGAAGGTTGGTGCATCAATGGTTTGCAGAAAGTGGGTGCTGCAGCTGTGAATTACGGTTGTGCAGCAGGTGGGTGCTACAGCTGGTGCAACGGGTGCGTGCAGCAGGTGGGTGCTGCAGCTGGTGAATCAAGGGTTTGCAGAAAGTGGGTGGTGCATCTGGGGTATTAAGGATGTGCAGCATGTGAGTGCTTCAGCTGGTGGATCAAAGGTTTGCAGAAACGGGTGGTGCAGCTGGGAAATTAAGGGTGTGCAGCAGGTGGGTGTTGCAGCTGGTGCATCAAGTGTGTGCAGCAGGTGGGTGTTGTAGCTGGTGCATTAAGGCTGTGCAACAAGTTGGTGCTGTAGCTGGTGCATTAAGGGTGTGCAGCTGGTGGGTGCTGCAGCTGGTGCATCAAGTGTGTGCAGCAGGTGGGTTCTGTAGCTGGTGCATTAAGGCTGTGCAACAAGTTGATGCTGTAGCTGGTGCATTAAGGGTGTGCTACAAGTTGGTGCTGCAGCTGGTGCATTAAGGGTGTGCAGCAGGTGGGTGCTGCAGCTGGTGCATTAAGGGTGTGCAGCAGGTGGGTGCTGCAGCAAGTTCATAGAGGGTGTGCAACAGGTCTGGCTGCAGCAAGTTCATAGAGGGTGTGCAACAGGTGTGGCTGCAGCAAGTTCATAGAGGGTGTGCAACAGGTGTGGCTGCAGCATTTTCATAGAGGGTGTGCAACAGGTGTGGCTGCAGCAAGTTCATAGAGGGTGTGCAACAGGTGTGGCTGCAGCAAGTTCATAGAGGGTGTGCAACAGGTGTGGCTGCAGCATTTTCATAGAGGGTGTGCAACAGGTGTGGCTGCAGCAAGTTCATAGAGGGTGTGCAACAGGTGTGGCTGCAGCAAGTTCATAGAGGGTGTGCAACAGGTGTAAATGCGGCAAGTTCCTAGAGGGTGTGCAACAGGTGTGGCTGCAGCAAGTTCATAGAGGGTGTGCAACAGGTGTAGCTGCAGCACATCCATAGAGGGTGTGCAACAGGTGTGGCTGCAGCAAGTCCATAGAGGGTGTGCCTTCGATGTGGCTGCAGCAAGTTCATAGAGGGTGTGCAACAGGTGTAGCTGCAGCAAGTTCATAGAGGGTGTGCAACAGGTGTAGCTGCAGCACATTCATAGAGGGTTGCAACATGTGTGGCTGCAGAAAGTTCATAGAGGGTGTGCAACAGGTGTGGCTGCAGCAAGTTCATAGAGGGTGTGCAACAGGTGTAGCTGCAGCAAGTTCATAGAAGGTGTGCAACAGGTGTGGCTGCAGCAAGTTCATAGAGGGTGTGCAACAGGTGTGGCTGCAGCAAATTCATAGAGGGTGTGCAACAGGTGTAACTGCGGCAAGTTCCTAGAGGGTGTGCGACAGGTGTGGCTGCAGCAAGTTCATAGAGGGTGTGCAACAGGTGTAGCTGCAGCACATCCATAGAGAGTGTGCAACAGGTGTGGCTGCAGCAAGTTCATAGAGGGTGTGCATTAGGTGTGGCTACAGCAAGTTCATAGAGGGTGTGCAACAGGTGTAGCTGCAGCAAGTTCATAGAGGGTGTGCAACAGGTGTAGCTGCAGCACATTCATAGAGGGTTGCAACAGGTGTGACTGCAGCAAGTTCACAGAGGGTGTGCAACAGGTGTGGCTGCAGCAAGTTCATAGAGGGTGTGCAACAGGTGTAGCTGCAGCAAGTTCATAGAGGGTGTGCAACAGGTGTAGCTGCAGCACATTCATAGAGGGTTGCAACAGGTGTGGCTGCAGCAAGTTCATAGAGGGTGTGCAACAGGTGTGGCTGCAACAAGTTCATAGAGGGTGTGCAACAGGTGTAGCTGCAGCAAGTTCATAGAGGGTATGCAACAGGTGTGGCTGCAGCAAGTTCATAGAGGGTGTGCAACAGGTGTAGCTGCAACAAGTTCACAGAGGGTGTGCAACAGGTCTGGCTGCAGCAAGTTCATAGAGGGTGTGCAACAGGTGTGGCTGCAGCACGTTCATAGAGGGTGTGCAACAGGTGTGGCTGCAGCATTTTCATAGAGGGTGTGCAACAGGTGTGGCTGCAGCAAGTTCATAGAGGGTGTGCAACAGGTGTGGCTGCAGCAAGTTCATAGAGGGTGTGCAACAGGTGTGGCTGCAGCAAGTTCATAAAGGGTGTGCAACAGGTGTAACTGCAGCAAGTTCATAGATGGTGCGCAACAGGTGTAGCTGCAGCACATTCATAGAGGGTTCCAACAGGTGTGGCTGCAGCAAGTTCATAAAGGGTGTGCAACAGGTGTGGCTGCAGCAAGTTCATAGAGGGTGTGCAACAGGTGTAGCTGCAGCAAGTTCATAGAGGGTGTGCAACAGGTGTGGCTGCAGCAAGTTCATAGAGGGTGTGCAACAGGTGTGGCTGCAGCAAGTTCATAGAGGGTGTGCAACAGGTGTAGCTGCAGCAAGTTCATAGAGGGTTGCAACAGGTGTAGCTGCAGCAAGTTCATAGAGGGTTGTAACAGGTGTAAATGCAGCACGTTCATAGAGATTGTGCAACAGGTGTGGCTGTGTCTGATGAACAGCAACCGAACAACACATTGGTACTGTGGCAGATCCAGATAGAAGATGTGCCAAAGGTGGGTTCTGCAGGAGGTACATAGAGGGCATGCAACGGGTGAGGCTGCAGCTGGTTAATATAGGGTATGTATGCACCAGTGGGGTACTGTAGAATGCCCAGATAGAGGCTATGTAACATGTGGGTTCTCCAGCAGGTACACAGAGGCCGAGCAACAGGTGGGTACTGAAACAGGCACTTGGAGGTTGTATACAGGTGGGTGCTGTAGCAGCCCGAGACAGAAGTTATGCAACAGTTGGGTGCTGCAAGCAGCAGGTGCATCAGCCACCTCTCTACACACATGCATTTTTCACTAGCCCTCCTTTCTTTCCCCCCTGCACGCCACACTCATCACCCTTGGCATGCACTGAGCGTAGGATCAAAGGAAGGGCCATCTCTAAAGCATCACCCCTTATACGGAGCAAGGCAGGACTCAATCTATGACATAACGCACCTCCCCTTATAAGGAGCATGGCAGGACTCAATCTATGAGATAACGCATCCCCCCTTATAAGGAGCAAGGCAGGACTCAATCTATGACATAACGCACCTCCCCTTATAAGGAGCATGGCAGGACTCAATCTATGAGATAACGTATCCCCCCTTATAAGGAGCAAGGCAGGACTCAATCTATGACATAACGCATCTCCCCTTATAAGGAGCATGGCATGACTCAATCTATGACATAACACATCTCCCCTTATAAGGAGCAAGGCAGGACTTAATCTATGACATAACGCATCTCCCCTTATAAGGAGCATGGCATGACTCAATCTATGACATAACACATCTCCCCTTTTAAGGAGCAAGGCAGGACTCAATCTATGACATAACGCATCTCCCCTTATAAGGAGCATGGCAGGACTCAGTCTATGACATAAAGCATCTCCCCTTATAAGGAGAATGACAAGATGGCAGGACTCAATCTTTGACATGAAGCATCTCCCCTTATAAGGAGAATGGCAGGACTCAATCTTTGACATAAAGTATCTCCCCTTATAAGGGAGCAATGCAGAACTCAATCTATGACATAAAGCATCTCCCCTTATAAGGAGAATGACAGGATGGCAGGACTCAATCTTTGACATAAAACATCTCCCCTTATAAGGAGCATGGCAGGACTCAATCTATGACATAACACATCTCCCCTTATAAGGAGCAAGGCAGGACTCAATCTATGACATAACGCATCTCCCCTTATAAGGAGCATGGCATGACTCAATCTATGACATAACACATCTCCCCTTATAAGGAGCAAGGCAGGACTCAATCTATGACATAACGCATCTCCCCTTATAAGGAGCATGGCAGGACTCAGTCTATGACATAAAGCATCTCCCCTTATAAGGAGAATGACAAGATGGCAGGACTCAATCTTTGACATGAAGCATCTCCCCTTATAAGGAGAATGGCAGGACTCAATCTTTGACATAAAGTATCTCCCCTTATAAGGGAGCAAGGCAGAACTCAATCTATGACATAAAGCATCTCCCCTTATAAGGAGAATGACAGGATGGCAGGACTCAATCTTTGACATAAAGCATCTCCCCTTATAAGGAGCATGGCAGGACTCAATCTATGACATGAAGCATCTCCCCTTATAAGGAGAAGGGCAGGACACAATCTGTGACATAAATTATCTCCGCTTATAAGGAGCATGGCAGGACTCAATCTATGACGAAGTCTTTTTACTTGTTGGGGGCTTCCTCACCCTTGCAGACTTCCTCGCTCCTGGTGTTCAATGTCTCAGCGAGTTCCCACTCCCCTGCCCAGTTGGGCACCATGGCCTCCTTCCGCCCCTCCGGTGCAGTTCAGGATTCAAATGTTTTCATGCTCTTCTGCTTGGCTTCCTGTGTGGGTCTCATCTGCCACCTCTTGTTGGTTTCTTGCCTCTGCTCATAGTTCCTACTTCCCTTGGGTACATTGTAACCCTCTCAGTGTTCCGTGTCCTTCCATTATATGGCTACACACACGTGTTTCGGCAAAACTCATTGCCTTTTTCAAGTCAGACAAATCAAAATACATTTTGGTCAACACATATATCAAATACGTTGTTATTAAAGACAAATGGATGAAGGACGGGGCATGGGGGAGGATTAGTAGGGAGAGAAAACAAAAAACAGAAAAGACAAAAAATGGACAAAAAATAAATAAATTGGGAGACCTGAAATTCTCGAAATTTCTTCTTAACGGCAAAGTATGTTCACATCAGTGTAGAAACATATACTACTTGTTCTAGTTTGGTTATGTGTTTTATTTCTCTGTAGTTTTGGTTGGACTAAGATCATGGCTTCATTTCCCTTTATCCCATGTTTGCGAGTTACCATGTGTGTTTGGACTTAGAATGTTGTGCAAGCCACATAATCTTGCTCTGAAGGTCTCACAATTTATTTTATTTTTTGTCTTTTCTTTTTTTTGTTTTCTCTCTCGTTTTCTCTTCCTACTAATCCTCGCCTATGCCCCGCCCTTCACCTCTCTGTCTTTAATAACAACGTATTTGATATATGTGTTGACCAAAATGTATTTTGATTTGTCTAACTTTGTTGGTCGTAAATAACACTGATTATAATGTAAAAATAGCCCTGATTTGAAAAAGGCAATGAGTTTTGCCGAAACACGTGTTATCATAGGGCAGAGGTCTGCGGCCGCATCCCAGCGGGGGCGCCAGAGCCCAGCATGAAATGTAAAAAATAAAATAAAATTTTTAAAAAATATATATATATATATATATTTTTTTTTATATATATTGGAGGAAGTGAGAAGGGGCAGCTCACATGGCCATACAACGATCTTAGGCACCAATGAAAAAATGGCCAGCAGTTGCAAATGGATATTCAGTCCTTTAGTCACAGACTGTTTGAATAGCACCCAAGGGGTTGTTTTTTGTTCAAATGTAAGCAAATGGTGATATTTAAAGAATATGTATTCAGCAACAGTGGTCAAAACTTCTAGCTGCATAGTGAAGTAACTCCTCAAACTGGCCCACATTGGCCAAAAAAGTGGCCCATGTTTACTGGCCTACACTAGCATTTTGCATTTTTGGTACAGTCATCGCCCTATTGCCGTATAGGCCAGTCCAAGCCTGTTGGCTTATCCATTATCATTTTCCAGCTGAGGGAGTGCTCCTGGGATGGCTGAACTGTCAAAGGGAAACTCTGTTTGCCTTTGACAGTTCATTTCCCCAGCCACACATGATCACTGAGCCATGCAATGCTGGGGTGCTTTGCTTCGCCAGCCTTGCATAGCTCATTGGAAATGCTGGCTGGGGCACTGCATGTATGTATGTGCAAGGGGTGCTCCTGCGCCTCCTCGCACATACGGGCAGAGCAACCTGGAGCGGGGCATTTTAGCAACCACGCGAGGTACGTTTATGGTGATTTATTTTTTATTTAAATGTGTATGGATGTGTGTATGCTTGTGTTATGGGACTGTGGTGGGAGCAGGATGGGCGGCAGCACTGGGATAATGGTGGGAGTAGGGTGGAGAGAGCCCAGGGTCTGTACTGGGAGTAGCGTGCGGTGAGGGCACGCAAAAGTTCATAGCGATTTCTACATACTGTCCATCTGGCACTTTTGGGGGGCCTGGCCTGCCCAAACTTTACTCAGGGGGGGCCCAGGCCAAAACAGTTTGAAGACCACTGTCATAGGTCAATCCATGTTGCACGTGCAGAACTGTTTGTGCTAATAAATAACAGTTTGGAATCAATGAACTTTGAGTGTGGCGCATCAGCCGCCGGGAGGGCTCACTTGTGTGGGCAATCTTCTTCAAAGGTGGGGTTTTACCTCTGCCCCTCCTATTAATGCGACACCCATCCAGACAGGGAAATATATACAATTGGTTGCAGAGTACCTCGAAGTTGGTGCATAAAATCCCCATTCTTTTTACGTTCCATTATATGGTGGCACATGTTTGGGAGGGTTCTTTCACATCTCTATGGTTGCACCATACCGAGACGTGCCCCACTTTCAGCCTGTGAGGGTTGTTGTCTTTTGTGGAGCCTTAGTTCAGCTTTCTGCATGATCTGTTCTCTGTTCTCAATGATTCACTTCTTCCATATGTATGTATTACTTTGATCTTTCCCCTGCATTTTCTATGGGGTGCTAAACATGTTTCTTCTTTGAATCAGCTGAAATAACCACACCTCTGTGATGGTATTGGGAATGGTGTAAGGATCAATAGCACCGTTTTGGCCTCCTAGGAGTGCTGCCTATTTGGTCCCTTTCATGAAGCAGTTCGTTCGTTCATCCTGTCCATTGTATTGAGGATAGTGTCAAGCTGACTTGATGTGGTATGTGCCATTCTGTGGTTGAAGTGTTTTCTTCTAGCTCAAGGAAAACAGGACCCCATTGTCTGTTTCTATTTGGATGGCCATTCCGCTCCCTGAACACTGTGGTCAAGAAATATATGGAACGTCTTGCCTTTTTGTATGTCTTCAAGTAACTTTACTTACACCTATTTGGCTGTGTAACCCACCATCACCACTGCCTATTCCAGTGCCGGATCCCTGCACTGGAGTAATTTCTCCTGCATTCAGGTGGTGCTGCATCCTACCACCAGCCGGTCCTTCAGCACAGCGTCTCCATGTTCTTCTGAGGTGGTCACATGTGGAGACCCCTCAATCCGCCACTACCAGCGCATTTACTTGCCCGGCTGCTTTCCTACTGACTGGTGCATCTTGGTTCCCGCCCTGCTGTCGCTGTATTGAGGGGGCACATGGTGACAGCAGACATTGGGGTGGCGCTGTCGCATGCTATGCGAGTCCCACTTTGGGGGCCACTTGTTGAGGGCTGGCTCGTGCTTCTCACGGCTGCCACTAAGTTGTGTCCATGGTTCGTGGTGTTCTCTGGTCACCTCCTGTCTCATCCCATCCTCGCCGCCATGGTATGAAGCTGCCACACGCGCCTTGAGTTGCACGGAGTCACGTGCCCACACGGCTTCCTATATTTCTGTTTAGGTGGCTACAGGTCTTGTAGTCACTGGAGCCACCAGAGGCGTGGCTAGGGGGGTGCCTGTGGGGAGGGGGATATAGCCCCGGGTCTTTTGGTTGTAGCCCTGGATAGAAGCTCAGGGGCCAAATGGCCAGCTATTCGTGAGTCCCGACAGCCCCGACATTAGCACCGCCCCGGGTCTTTTCTAGACCTAGCAACACCCATGGGAGAAACCTACCTACTGGCACTGTGTGCCAGTACCACCTCTACACAGGCACCCTTTCCCCTCTGGCTTCTTTTGTTCCTCCTCGTGAGCCATGTTCGTTACCCAGTGCAGGTACTGAGCTCAGACACGAAAATAGGACAGCCACTATAGCTGGGAAACATGTGGCTGTGCGCGAAGGCCTGGGCAGAGTGCATTAAACAGATGGGAGATTACACTGGTATTTTGCTCGCCATTCTCAGAATTATGATTGATTAACATAGCTAACATAGCGCTCTGAAGTGCCCAATCTTGCATGTGGCACATTACAAAGCACACACAATAATGGTGCTAATGTTTTGGGGGAATTTCTGAAGGCCCTCTTGCAGGTGGACCAGCTGAGCCCGCTTGTGTGCTGATTTTCTTTTGGATCTGGTATTTTTGAGGCCACACAGTATGTTGTCCATAGCGTATGGACAGAAGTGGTTTTAAAGGCATACAGGTCATACCATCACTTTTTTTGGAAAGCGCTTCAAGACTGACACCCCCAAACATCTAAGCACTGTAATAGCAGATGTTATTTTATTGACCAATGTAATGATACGGAGTTTTCTGACTCCGGAAAAATGAAAGACTCTTTTGGCCTTGTTGGGGGGTTCCAACATATTCTTTGGGTGTAGCTGTCAGGTACCAGCGCTTAACTTCCTGAGCTGCCATGTATCGGAATGCGCTGGCTATTAAAGCAAATAGCATAATGTTGTGAAGTGCTTGTCTTTGCATGTTGGAAGCCTGTGATGTCACGTGGAAAGTTGCGCTGTGAATGAGAGAATGGTTGGTTGAGGGTTCCGAGCCCAGGCAGTTAGAGAGCCTCTGCCTGGGTGACGGGTGCCAGTGTTTATGTTCTATGTAACTTACATGTGTAACCGAAGAAGCTGTTAATAAACCTGAAGTAACCTACAAGAAGCCTAGAGGTCACTTCAATCACACATACGTGTTGCAGTGCATACGTCACCAGGAACCACGACTCTATCTGTCCACGGCCGCTGCTATATTGTGACCAGTGAACGCAAGGTCCCGGTGCCTAACAGCGCTCAGTGTAATGGTGGGCAGCTGTAGAAATATGCACGTGACCACCAGGGTCATCCATGAGCTTGAATTATTCATGCAATATGACCCCTTTCATCACAGAGGGATGGGGTGCCTGCCATCTCTAGGAAGCGTATTGTGATTGCAATAAGGCGAATGCGAGGCTCACACATGTCCATCCATGTTTCCCGCGCAAAGCCCTGAACCCTGCTTGTGTGTCTGTCCTCTGCAGGAAGGGAAGGGGCTGGTGAGACTTGCGCACCCCGGAAGTCCGCGCGTGGAAGGCATCCTCAGGGAGCTGGAGAGGCTGTGGGAAGCACTGAAGAGAAGGAACCACCACCGAGGGACCGTGCTGCGGGAGGCGCACCAGGTACTGCCAGGGGGTACAGGTCGGAAGGGGGCACACCGGGTGACACCAAGAGGCCCAGATCAGAAAGGCACACACCGCGTGCCACCAGAGGGCCCAGGCCAGCAAGGGGCTCACCAGGTGACACCAGGGGGCCCATGTCAGCAAGGGGCACACCGGGTGCCACCAAGGAGCCCAGATCAGGAAGGCGCGCACCGTGTGCCACCAGAGGGCTCAAGTCAGCAAGGGGCCCCGGGTGCCACCAGAGGGCTTAGCATGCCAGAGGTTCCCCGTGTATTAACAGGGGGCCCAGGTCAGCAAGGGGCCCCGAGTGCCACCAGAGGGCCCTGGTTAGCATGGTGCCCCGGGTGCCACCAGAGGGCCCAGGTCAGCAAGGGGCACCGGATGCCACCAGAGGGCCCAAGGTAGGAAAGGAGAACACTGGGTGCTGCCAGAGGGTCCAGGCCAGCAAGGGGCATACCGGGCAACACCAGAGGGCTTAGCACGCAGAGGGCCCAAGTCAGCGAGTGGCCCACCGGGCGACACCAGAGGGCTTAGCATGCAGAGGGCCCAGGTCAGCATGGGGCATACCGGGCGACACCAGAGGGCTTAGCACGCAGAGGGCCCAGGTCAGCAAGGGGCATACCGGGCGACACCAGAGGGCCCAGGTCAGCAAGGGGCACACCAGGCGACACCAGAGGGCTTAGCACGCAGAGGGCCCAGGTCAGCAAGGGGCACACCGGGCAACACCAGAGGGCTTAGCACGCAGAGGGCCCAAGTCAGCGAGTGGCACACCGGGCGACACCAGAGGGTTTAGCACGCAGAGGGCCCAGGTCAGCAAGGGGCACACCGGGCGACACCAGAGGGCTTAGCATGCAGGAGGGCCAGCAAGGGGCACTGGGTGCCACCAGAGGGCCCAGGCCAGCAAGAGGCTCACCGGGTGCCAACAGAGGGTCCAGGTCAGCAAGGGGCACACCAGGCGACACCAGAGGGCTTAGCATGCAGAGGGCCCAGGTCAGCAAGGGGCACACCGGGCGACACCAGAGGGCTTAGCATGCAGAGGGCCCAGGTCAGCAAGGGGCACACCGGGAGACACTAGAGCGCTTAACATGCAGAGGGGACAGCAATGGGCACTGGGTGCCACCAGAGGGCCCAGGCCAGCAAGGGGCTCACCGGGTGCCAAGAGAGGGTCCAGGTCAGCAAGGGGCACACCAGGCGACACCAGAAGGCTTAGCATGCAGAGGGCCCAGGTCAGCAAGGGGCACACCGGGTGACACCAGAGGGCTTTGCACGCAGAGGGCCCAGGTCAGCAAGGGGCACACTGGGTGACACAAGAGGGCTTAGCATGCAGAGGGCCCAAGTCAGCAAGGGGCACACAGTGCAACACCAGAGGGCTTAGCATGCAGAGGGGCCAGCAAGGGGCACCGGGTGCCAACAGAGGGCCCAGGTCAGCAAGTGGCACACCGGGCGACACCAGAGGGCTTAGCATGGAAGAGGTTCCCAGTGTATTAAGATAGGGCGGAGGTCAGAAAGGGGCACACTGAGTGCCACCAGAGGGCTTATCATGCAAGAGGTTCTCTATATATTAACAGATGGCCCAGGTCAGCAAGAAACCATGCTTGCCCCCCGGCGGGATGCTTGTTGAGAAACACTGCTCATGCTGTCTTCCTCGTCATCTTCCACTACCTCTCGCGGAAGGTATTCTTCATTTGGGTACACAAGGTCTAAACCATCCCCTTCTCCCCAAATGCCCTCGCTTCTACCCAAGTTTGGAGGCTGGTCAGCAACTCAGGTTTATTAAGCTTAGGGCTGTGGGGAAGTCCCCTCTCTTGATATAGGACGCACAGGACATCCTTGGTCATGCCTTTCACAGTCTCTATGTCAAGATCCATGATTATTACGATTAGCCAGCAGTGTCTAAACGTTGCCTGCAACAGTACCTTTATTGTTGGGTGACTAAGCTGTGCACAAGACTCCAACTAGAGCTGACCGCCTGCCACCAATGTGACGAATCAACCTCTGGGGTACCGGTGGTCCAGGGGTAAATATCAGTTTCTAAACCATCAATCAGCCCCCCCACACCTCTAGTACACCAGAAGAGATCCTAAGGGATTGGAAACACAAGCAAATTATAAACATTCTTGTCCTATTTTGGTAATGTGGACAGAACGGCAGGCTTATCCTCGGCCAGGTTGTGGATTGTTGGTTAGTTGCAACACAGAGAAAATACAATTATTACCCAATGATAAAAGGGACTGGCCAGTCAAGGATGAATAAAAATATCTACTTTATTATTATCACAACAAACAGTTCTAGCAACATTACGAAATACAACTCACCCTGTAAAGGAAAGCATAGGACAGACAGTTTCAAAGAAGGATTGGTCAACTAGGTGCAGGAGCTTCAGGAAGGTTTGGGCTCTCCAGAGGCACGAGCTGCAGGAATGTTTGGGTATTTCAGGTGCAGGAGTTGCACGAATGTTTGGGCTCTCCAGAGGCACGAGCTGCAGGAATGTTTGGGTATTTCAGGTGCAGGAGCTTCAGGAAGGATTGGGCTCTCCAGAGGCATGACCTGCAGGAATGTTTGGGTATTTCATGTGCAGGAGCTGCAGGAAGGTTTGGGCTCTCCAGAGGCACGAGCTGCAGGAATGTTTGGGTATTTCAGGTGCAGGAGCTGCAGGAAGGTTTGGGCTCTCCAGAGGCATGACCTGCAGGAATGTTTGGGTATTTCATGTGCAGGAGCTGTAGGAAAGTTTAGGATTTCAAGCTGCTGAAGATGAAGTGCGGTCTGAGTCCAACAGCATTAGAAACAATAGGTCTATTTGTTTTTCCCCGAGGCAAAAGTCACAGGAAAATTTGTTTTTCCCTGGGTCATTATCTGCAGGAAGGTCTATACTCTGAGACTCAGAAGATTCAGGAAAGTTTGTTTTTTTCCCACTGGAAAGGACTGAAGGAAGGGCTTGGTTTTCCAGGTGCAGGATCATTTGTGTTCCCAAGAGCCAGGTTCTGTCTAGAGTGATGAATTGTTCGTAACGATTTTCCAGAAACAAATGCATAAATGTGTGATTTTTCCAGAGGCATAAACCACACAACAATTTGGGTTTGAAGGGAAGCAGGGAGTTTTTATTTTCAATAGATGAAAGCTGCAATAAGATTTGTTGTTTTCCAGAGATAGAAGCGGCAGGGAGATTTCTTTCTAGATATAAGAGCTTCAGGACCATTTGTTTTTTTCCAGATATAGGTATGGCATGGAGATTTCTTTTTTTCTAGAGAAAGGAGAAGTAAGGAGAATTGCTTTTCCAGAGATAGGAGCGATTGGGAGATTTGATTTTTTGAGAGATAGGAGCATTAGGGAGATTTGTTTTTTCCAGAGATAGGAGAAGTAAGGAGATTTGCTTTTCCAGAGATAGCAGCAATAGAGAGATTTGTTTTTTCCAGAGATAAGCACTGCAGGAACATTTGCTTTTTTCCAGAGAATGGGATTCGTTTATTCCAGAGATAGGAGGTGCACGGAGATTTGTTTTTTCCAGAGATAGGAGAAATAGGGATATTTGTTTTTCCAGAGATAAGAGATGCAGATACATTTGTTTTTTTCCAGAGATAAGAGCAGCAAGGAGATGTGTTTTTTCCAGAGACAGGAGAAGTAAGGAGATTTGCTTTTCCAGAGATTGGAGCGATAGGGAGATTTATTTTTTTGAGATATAGGAGCATCAGGGAGATTTGTTTTTTCCAGAGATAGGAGAAGTACAGAGATTTGCTTTTCCAGAGATAGGAGCGATAGGGAGATTTGTTTTTTCCAGTGATAAGAGTTGCAGGAACATTTGTTTTTTTTCCAGAGAAATGAATGGCAATGAGATTAATTTTTTCCTGAGATAGGAGGGGCAAGGAGATTTTTTTTCTAGATATAAGAGCTGCAGGACCATTTTTTTTCCAGATATAGGCGTGTCAAGGAGATTTGTTTTTTTCTAGAGACAGGAGACGTAAGGAGATTTGCTTTTCCAGAGATAGCATCGATGGGGAGATTTGTTTTTTCGAGAGATAGGAGCATCAGGGAGATGTGTTTTTTCCAGAAATAGGAGAAGGAGATTTGCTTTTCCAGAGATATGAGCGATAGGGAAATTTGTTTTTTTCCAGAGATAAGAGCTGCAGGAACATTTGCTTTTTTCCAGAGAAATGAACGGCAATGGGATTCGTTTTTTCCTGAGATAGGAGGTGCAAGGAGATTTGTTTTTTCCAGAGATAGGAGCAATAGGGATATTTGTTTTTCTAGAGATAAGAGCAGCAAGGAGAAGTGTTTTTTCTAGAGACAGGAGAAGTGAGGAGATTTGCTTTTCCAGATATTGGAGCGATATGGAGATTTGTTTTTTTCGAGAGATAGGAGCATCAGGGAGATTAATTTTTTCCAGAGATAGGAGAAGTAAGGAGATTTGCTTTTCCAGAGATAGGAGTGATAGGGAGATTTGTTTTTCCCAGAATAAGAGCTGCAGGAACATTTGTTTTTTCCCAGAGAAAGGAACGGCAATGAGATTCATTTTTTTCTGAGATAGGAGGTGCAAGGAGATTTGTTTTTTCCAGAGATAAGAGCTGCAGGAACATTTGTTTTTTCCAGAGATAATAGCATCAAGGAGATTTGTTTTTTCCAGAGATAGGAGCGATAGGGATATTTGTTTTATCCTCAGATTGGAGGTGCAAGCAGATTTTCTTTTCTAGAGAGAGGAGCAATAGGGAGATTTATTTTTTCCAGAGATAGAAGCGGTAGGGAGATTTGTTTTTTCCTCAGATAGGAGGTTCAAGAAGATTTATTTTTTCCAGAGATAGGAGCGATAGGGAGATTTTCTTTTCTCCAGAGATAGGAGGTGCACAGAGATGTATTTTTCCGAAGACGGAGGTGCGGGTAGATGTGAGATTTCCTTCGTCAGGTGGGTTGGGGTCCTTGCAGCTGAAAGCCTTGACCTTAAACTATGATTAGGTATGTGGTAGTCATACTTTCCAATGCAAATGCCTCTGCCCTCACTAAAGCCCTCACCAATTCCACGGAGAGGTCACGCGAGGACAGAAAGACTCCAGGGCAAGTTGATGTCTTCTGACTGGCAGGTGTTACTATTGACCCTTGACTCCCCCACTCTCTTCACTTTCTCCCAGGCTCAGAAGGTTCTGGACGAGCTAGCCCAGATGGAGCAGTGGCTGCAGGACCTGACTTGCTTGCTCACAGAGCCAGCCGTGATGCGGGACCCTGAGCTGATCAAACGTGACCTTCAAGAGACCAGCAACATGGAGGCCGAGCTCTCTACCAGGGACACCTCGCTCCGTGCCCTACAGGAGAAAATGGGCAGGACCCCTGCAGAGGGCACGCTCTTCCTAGCTGAGAAGATCCAGAGAAAGATGGACACAGTGGAGGAAAGGTGGGTTCCTGGAGACTACTTACCCAAACAGGATGTGTCAGGAGTCGATGGTATGTTAGGATATTGGGTTTTATATAGCGCAGTGATGCCCTTTGCATGGTCTTTTGCCACCTGCAGGACAATGGGTTTGTTTAGTAGGAGTAAAGAGAGGAGTGTAATATTGCTTTGCTCTGGGTGTTTTTGGAACATAGTCTTTTGGGGCATGGCCTGGGTGTACCGGTGTTGATACGCATGTTGCATTCCTGGTCATTGCCTGTTATGGTACATTTGAGCATTATGGTCGTGTGTGGTGGTCTCTAGACTAGAGGACCATCCAACTAGAAATAGTGCCCTTGGCAGGAGACCGACTGGTAATAATAAGTAGCGTAAACATCTCAGGTCCTCTTGAGGGAAAAGTCATTTCCTTATGTTGAAAGCCAACACGGTCTACTGTCGATTGAACAGAGGTGTGAAGCTTGCACAAGAGGAAGCCTCTCACTACCCAGGAAGATCACCCTCCCTACATGATCAAGAATGCCACGGAGCACGTTGGCACCATGACGGATCCCAATCTTTGCTGCCGGCCTGGTGCATAGCATTTTGGAGCCAGATCCTGTTGGTGGATTGGCTGATGGACGTTGATGATGTTGCGTTGCCTGACTCTGTCCTTTTTAACAGCGATCACAATGCATGTTTCTGTTTCCAAAATGGCAGGTTCGCGTTGATGAGAGATGTCCTGAGGCGCAGAGCCTTAGATCTCCGGGACTCGCTGGTCCTCTCGGAGTTTCTTCAGAACGTGCAGATGGAGGAGACGCTGAGCCAGAAGAGCCTGTTACCGGTGAGGGAGCGTTCAAGGGAAACTGGTATAGAGGAATTAACAGTACACAAGACTCTCTAAGCATGTGCATGTATTTGTATTAACCACATGGGTAGAATTTCTAATAGAAATGACACACATAGGAAACAGTACATATGCCAGAGGCAGTCCCTGGGAGGGGCGCCTCTACAGTAGGGGTGGGCGATAGAATGAGAGAGAACCAGTCGATTAATGGGATTTCTAATGAGACAGACTGGTAACAGGTCAACAATATACATATTTTCATTGTGTGACATTGTTAGGATTGGCCAACTTGGGTCAGGTGGTGATCGGTTGGGAGACGTCCCTTCCCGGGCTAGTACTTGGAGGTTAAGTCTGGTCTTAAACAATTCCATGGTTTGGCTGCCTTAAATGGCCAAGGTGGATACGTAGAGAGAAGAAGCACGAGAAGGCAGCCGGCTGTCGGGGGACAGAACACCTGGGGGTGGAGGGCGGTCACAAAGTTCTAGAGGAGACGTAAAGAGAGATGCAGTCAGCAAGGTATGAGTGGGCAGAAAAGACCACAGATAGATTGGTAGACAAAAGGTGGGCACTTAAGGAGAGAGAGATTTTGCAATGCAGGCCTTCCAGTGTGGTGTCGGTGAGGAGAGGGGGGGGGATCAAGGTGGGTTGAAGAGGGAGCATGTCTTGAAGTTGAGAGTTTTGTTTATAAGGAGTGGAGAGGGAAGGAGCAGAGGGGGAGACCAAGGAGTAGCCTACAACAGTGATAGAGTTTGCCAAGAACACGGGTAGGGATTACAGTTTTGACCCGAGAGGTGGGTCTGTTTTGGGCAGATTTTCCTTATCCAGAGGTTAATCCTGGCCACTGTGGGAGCTGCCATTTTGAGCTGTGGGAGTCTTATGTACTCATCAACAAGTGCGAGATTGTCAATACTTGGTTCCTAGTATACACCTTCCCCTTTCGCACCCTGCTCCCCCTCTACTGTTCCCATGTAACTATGTATAACCTGTACCCGAAATTTTGCAAGCATTCTACTGTACTCTGTAAGTATTCTACTGTACCCTCTAACAGCGCCTCGATGCCCACGGGCTGTGGTGCGCTTCACAAAGAATAAAATAAATAGTATGAGGAGGACGAGAGGGAAGGAGATGGTAGATTGTGGTTAGCATTGGAATCAAGAACAAGGGTGACGTCCGTGTTGGAGGAGTTTAATGTCAGGTGGCACAGTGCCACCTGATGGCTCGTGACTGTGAGGCAGCTGGTGATGTGTTCTGAGGTAGAAAAGGCAGCATTAGGTAGCAGTGAAAGCCATCATGGTCCCATGCATTTTCTACATGGGAGCTAGTTCCGCGGCACGGGAAGCCGGCACTAAACAGGTGGCCTCTTGTTCACTTTTTTCTGTTGCCGTTTTCCCCTTCAGGCGGCAAAGAGAAGGCTGGACTTCCACGAGCCACGGCGCCTCATCCCATCGAAGGACGCACAGAAGCAAGCAGCCGCAGAGAACGTGGATGAGATGGCCTGGCCACTGGACGAGCTGCAGGAGGCGGTCGACATGCTGAACGACGCAGTCAAGGAGCGGGAGAGGCTGATGGCTGCCGAGAAGGAGACCGGAAGCCTGGCACACCTTGTATGTCTATAAGCTGGTTATGGCGGGCACAGGGACTTAGAGGGGGTGGGCCCACACGCGCTCTGTGGATCTTAGGAAATGTTTAGTGAATTGGAAGGGTGCAGACTATAAACTCTTACTCAGTTTAGCTCCTGCACTCCAAAGCAGTGAGTTGTAGTTTTGCCTCCTCGGACAAGTATATTTATGTTTGATTAAAATTACTCCAGTCAACAGTGGGAACTGCATGTTTACTTCCTAATATGCCCTTTTACTCCCAACTTGCAAAAGTGGTGAATAAAACATTCCCAGCTCAAAGTCTTACCTCGAGCACTGGCCGGGATTTGGCATATGAGTGAGATCCAGGCTTTGGTAAAGGAGGAGTGGGGTATTTTCTTTGTGCTTTCACACACCTGTGGCTTTCCAGATGTATTGGACTAAGGTTCCCATGATCCCCCACCATTGACTATGCTGGCTGGGGCGGATGGGAGTTTTAGTCCAAAACATAATGCAAAGCCAAAAGGTTGCAGACCCTGTGCGTTGGGTGCACTGGCAGCTAAACATGTTCTTGTGAGAGTGGTGTGGACATGCATGGACCACGTTGGGGCTGTCCTCAGGTGATTACCCGTCTCTTTCCTCACATGTCCCCCACAGCTCTCCGATGTGTCCCAAAGGTTATCCGCGGCACAGAGCACAGCGCAAGAGCTTGGCCGGGACGTCCTGGAAACCGAGAGGGACTTTGCTGTGGTGAAGAGTGAGCTCGGCTTGGAAGGTCTGCAGGGGCTGCAGGAGAAGCAGACGAGCATGGAGGTAAGTAGCCCCCCCCCAATGTGGGCCTGGATGGTGGGGGTGAAATCAAGAGTCAACACGTCTGTGGTACAAAGTAAGCAAAGACGTATTTTACATGAATGGTCATGTTATCCGGCTATTATAAGTTAAATGAAGAATAAATGAATGATTATTTTGATCACAGTGCGCAATAGCGGAACTTCATGGGCCCGGGGCACAGACGCTTTTCACCTAACCCGAACCAAAGAAATGAAGGGGCCCAGAATCACTGGGCGTGCCCCTCCCCCCTCAGTCCCTCTAATGCGATCACAACCCATAGCTTGACACGCTGCCCCTCAGTAAACAAAGTGTACCTGGGTACTCCCTTCCAGTCCCCTTACCCTCTTCAGACTTGCCGAGATCAGAATAATGAACACGTGGTGTTTCAAGGGCAACATTAACACAATTCGATGAGGGTATAGGACACATTTTAACAAGCAAAGCCAACAGTTTGGGTTTTTGTGAAGGCAGGAGACAGGCATGTGCCAGTTGGGACCATCAAAATGGTACCTGGCCATGAGATGGTAGCAGTCGGAAAATGGTGTGAGTGCCTGGGAATATGACATCGGTGCCTGGCAATTGCCTGTCTAATGATTATGTACAAGCCAAAACTGTTTGCTTGCCAATGGTTGTTTTTTTACAGGCCTTCACTGCAAGGACATGCATAGGGCTTCCCCTGGCCGAAGACGCACATGCAAGGACGTGCATAGTGCTTCACCAGGCTGAAGGCCCACTTGCTAAGACATGCGTATTGCACCAGTAAACATTTACAACTGCAATTAAGCAGTTAACTCTCAGAAGACAAGGAAAGGTTTGAAGAATGCAGAAAGCTTCACAGGCTGCATTGTTCAGAATAGGATTGAGTTGTGCAGGCTTATATCTTCAGCAGTGCACCATAAAACATGCTGGCAGCCATGTGGGTCCCCCAAAGGTGGGGGCCCCGGGCACAAGTCCCTTTTGCCCTCTCATAAAAATGTCTCTGGGGAATCCGGGAGGGGTCGGCGCAGGCTTTTATCTATCAATGTAGATAACAAGATCTTCTTAAGGTTTTATCATAATCGCGCCTGCTATTTACAGCGCTACGAAGCAGCCAATCCTCCATCATGCGCTATATTAATAACCTGCAAACCCGAGAGCGAGCTAAGATGCAAGAATGCTTAATGGCGACCCATTCCAAAATTGGCATCAGGGAGGCGCCTCATTCACAGTCTTGGCAACCAAACTATAGGGCGCGAGGCGGCGAGGCCCAAAGAAATCAGCCCATGGACCCTCACAAGACCGCCACGGAATGGACCACGGCGCGCCGAGGGTCTCTCAGGAGCATGAAGAAGTACACTGTCCAGCAGTAGGTACCCAATGCACAGGTCGGTTTTCTGCTGCGCACCGGAGTGGCTTCCCCCACACCTCCTATTGGGAGCTAGGTGGGGAGTCTGGGATACAGGGGCTGTAGAGGAGGACAAGGCAAAGGGGTAAAAACAATGACAGCAGCGATAGTAGTAGCGGAGTAGGTGATGCAAAAGAAACAGACGAAAGAGCAGTACCTGGTAATTTATAATGAAGAGCCATTTGTCAACAGAGAGGATCCATATAACAAGGTCTTGAAATAAGGAAACAAACTAAATACCTAAGTAACTGAAAAAGAATCGAGAAAGATACTTTACGATCCAAAGTCGTGGGTCCGGGGTCCGTAGGGGTTCTGGAACCGTTGCGAGAATGCGAGTACTGCGTTTCGGAATGCTTTAAATAGTCTTGCCAAGATGCGCACTGAATCGTGTGACCTGTGCGGTTTTCGAGGAAAGCACCCTGCAACGTCATGTGCATGTGAACCCAGAAGGGGGAAGTGGTCATGACGTGGTCCGAGCTCGTCCATGTTCGTTGCAGGGATCACACCAAGAGCTACCAGGAGCTACATCTGGCTTCCGAGGCCAACTAGTGCTATTCAAACATAGCTATGTGGGGTCAGCATTATGACCCCGCTAGAAAACATTTAAACCATAGTGGATCATATATGATGGACTGAAGGCTTTAGTTTGCATGGCATGTATTACACTTGGTAAAACTGCAGAGTCGCTGCCAGGCCTATTTGCTGAGTCTTAAATGTAATTGTATTATATGTACTTACTTTGCCTGTGCACACTAGTATCGTCTCAGAATTTGAAGGACTCTGAATTGACTGT
This sequence comes from Ambystoma mexicanum, assembly GCF_040938575.1. Classification (NCBI taxonomy): domain Eukaryota; kingdom Metazoa; phylum Chordata; class Amphibia; order Caudata; family Ambystomatidae; genus Ambystoma; species Ambystoma mexicanum. The sequence continues at coordinate 1,254,221,913 of NC_090928.1, forward strand.
TGTCTTTCCCCGTGTCCCCACCCTCCTTGAGCGCTTTGAAACACTGACTTCTGTATAGGCGCTTTATAAATAAACATTACCATTACCATTGCCACCATGTGCAAGTTAGATTGGCAGTACCCTTCACCAGCTCCTCCTTGCCCAGAGGTAGCTCCTGGTTGCTGGGTGATGCTGGCCATAGCCAAAAGACATGTTAGCCCCTTCTCATCAAATCTTCCTTTGATCTCTGCCCTAGGCCCTTCCCACTTCTGCTGCTCGTAAACCCCACAGCAGCAGCAACCGTGCCCTCCCCCTGCCGTCCCATGAAGCACCTCAGCCCTTCACAGCACCTAAAGCGCCAAGAGGCCATGCAGAAAGGCTGCAGCATTTCACACTGGATCTTCTCAGCACCGTGTTGCCCCCATGGGTCTACTCCTCATATGAAGCTATTGACCTTCCAGGGACAGCTTCTGAGGGAAGTGTTTCCCCAGAGCACTCTTCATGTTATATTATGTTAAAGGTACTTATATAGCGCGCCGTCACCAACAGAATTGGTCCCCAGGCGCTCTGGCGGATCTGTAAACAAGGAGGTTGGGCATGCACAAGCAGCTCCACCCCTGGGCAGACCACCAGCTCTTTGGATTGGATTTCTGATGGTTGCCCACCTAGGGGCTGATTCTCTGAACTCTGTGCAGGAAATGGAGCAAATTGATCCAACACCAAATGTGCTGCTTCCATAGGAGGCAAGGAAGAAAAAAACAGGGGGACTAAAGAGTACGACGGTCCCTCACTTCTCAGGGAAATCTGTCATCGTTCCCTTACTCCATGTGACCTGGAATATCATACCAGGGTAGTAAGTAGGGAAGGCCAACCTGGTTTTTGTGTTTTTTAACTTCTACCCTGCTGGGGATTCGAACCGAGGCCCTGTCGGTAACATTCCAGTGCCACATTGCATTGCGCTATCTCGCAGGTGCTGGATTAGCGTTGCTTATTTCAATAGACAGCTCAAGCAGTCAGCAGCCGTCTGGGAATTGTGCAGTTAATGGGAGGGGTGTGTCAGTGGCTACAGTCCTGGGCATGTCCCTTAAGAGGTGCCAATATACAAGGGGGGAGCTGCATGTTGAGGGGGACAATGACACACTAATGGGGGTCATTTAAATGCATATTCTTTCCCCGTATTCTCTTCAGTTTTGCTGGAACTGCTGTAAAACATAGCATCTTAAGGGCAGCACCCAGGCAGGGGGTTTGATTGGGCGGGGGTGAGAATGGCAGTGAGTAGGGGGGAATGGAGGAAGCGGGAAAGGGGGCGGGGCAGAGGGAACAGCGTTCCACTACTTCTTTTTACACTCTGACTACTGGTGGGACACCTGGGATCAGGGTAAGGGAGGGGGCTTGCTCTCCTCCCGCTAGAGGGTTCCCCGAATACTCAGAACTGCTTGTGCTGGGGTTGTCCTGCTAGTGGATGGAGCTGTGGCTGAGCTCAGACAGCCCTGAATCTGGGGGTCAGTCCAGGGTAGGTGCAGGATGCTCTGCCTACCATGGTAAAGGGTCATCGATCCCCTGTTTACTCCTTGCCTTTACTAGCGGCGTGAGACAAACGAATCCCCATCCTGCTCAGGAGGGAGATGTCGCTGTCCTCTACCCGGATACCCTGAGAGCTAGTGTTGCCGTAAACCAGTGGCCATTCTCGAGAGTGAGTAGACCTCTGCCACTGGGTGGTGCCCCTGGCCTCTCTTCTGTGCAGCCGCAAGACTTGCAGAGAGAGTAGGTGCCAGGCTGAAACCTGCCCCTGGGGGAAGGTATGACTCTGCGGGATATAGGAGCAGGCTGCAATGTACCCACTGGAAAACACTGTCCACTGCGCTCTGTTGCACCGACCCAGGAGGCTACCGCCGTTCCCTATCCTGTAGGAACCCTGTCACCTGTGCGCCCAGTTAAGTCGTACCAGACACTCTCGCCTTAAGTCATCTTTGACTCCTCTCTCTCCTTCTCTCCTCACATCACTGTCCTTGCCAAGAAGGCACTCTACCAGCTGCACCTCCTCAGAGGTATTCTAACTTTTCTCACTTTCCCCCAGACGCTCACTGTCTCCAAAGCTCTGGTACTCGCTAGGCTGGACGATTGCAATAGCCTCTTCCTCAATCTGCCTTCCTCTACTCTCCGCCCTCTGCAACTAATCCAGAACAGGACTGCAAGACTTGTCCTTGGCCTTAATCCCAGGGACCATATCTCTCCAGCCCTGAAATCTCTCCACTGGCTCCCAGTGGCTGCAAGAATCAATTTCAAGACCCCCTGCATTGTCCACAAGGCTTTCAAGGGCCGGGGCTCGCACTACATCCAACTCTCTCTTCCAAAACACCTTCCTTCTCGAGCCCTTTGCTCAGCCACCTCTAACTCTCTGAGGGTCAGACGCTTCTCCAGGCAGAGAGTGGGGGTAGATCCCGCTCCTCGACATGTGCCTCACTCCGGAATGGCCCGTCTGCTTTCTCTCTTTCCCCTGCTGACCGACCTTCTGCGCTGGCTAGTTGCCCCTGCACTGCCTCCGGGCCTACCACGCACTTAGGGGCTGTAACTGTAACCCTTCAGTCCCTTGTTCTCCTTGCACTACCCAGAGCCGCACTGCCCTGGCTGCACTTACTCAGGGCATTGCTGCCCTGATTGCACTTCCCATCCCCTCTCTCCGGCACTTTCACCTTCTCCCTCCCCCCTGCCCTTTGCATTAGCGCACTTGCACGATCCGAATGACACAAGGCCTAGTACGATCGCTTGTTTTGTCCTACCTCTGTTTCCCTCTCTTCTCTTGTCACGCCTAGAAACGCTTGGTTTCAGGCACGTTATACAACCTCAAAACCCCACTGTGCAGTGAGTGAACACTCCTAGTGAAGGGCCACTGCACAGTAAACTACACCATGGCTCTGCAACTCCCTTCCGCCTGAGCCAGAATAGTGAAAGCTAAAGGATTATGGGAGCTGTAGTCCAAAGCAGAGGTTGAGGATTAGTGCACTAAAAGAACGAGAAAAATTGAAGAAAAGCCGACTCAAGGAGCTAAGCTAAGTTCTTGTGATGTCATCAGCCCAGTGATGGCACTTCCTGGATGTCATCTGACGTCAGCAAGCTTGTGAAGTCACTTCTGCTATCTTTTTTGTGAAATAACACCTCAGGGTGGGAGTGTACAGTGAGACGATACGCTGCCACGGCCAGTCCTTTTTGATTCGAGAGGTTGGAATCAATAGCCGAGGTGAACATCTCCCCTGACGGTCAGGTGTATATATAAGATATACATTAATAGGAAATAATTGAATGCTTGCCACACAATGCCGCAGACCTGTAATTTTACCCGTTTGGCTAGCGAGAGCCAGTGGAGTGGTTGATGGGCCAGAGGAATACGCTGTTGCTTATCGGTGTTTAGGAGTCATCGACCCACTGCGTTATACACTTATTGGCGACAGTGTGGTAGACGTTGAGGCCGATCGAGGTACACTTGATTAATATGGTTGAGACGCGCTACCTCGCATACTAATTATCGACAGAGTTCTTTGAGGAAGGTGCGAATATGAAATATTCTTCTAAGCAGTCTTGGGCGATGGAAGAGCGAGCAGTCTTGGGCGATGGAAGAACGAGCAGTCTTGGGCGATGGAAGAGCGAGCGTTGTTAGCAAGAATCTCCAGGTTGCTTTCTGGGGCTTCCAGCGTGGCCATGACCCCACCAACCGTTGGGATGGTTTCCCGCCAAGAAGCTCTCGTTTTTTTCAGGGTGCCAGTTGAGCAATAACCCATCTATTTTGGTTCAGTCAGTTTGGCTAGTGGGGATAAGCTGACATCTCACCACCCAACATTGCAGTTGAAACAGGGGCACTTTGCTCAAATGTTGCCTCTTTCATCCAGCGGGGACATAAGTCAATAGTTGAATGAGCAGTCCACCTCTTCCGTCCTATTAATCATCGTCACGAAAATGTTGGGTTTCTTTATAAATTGTGAGGATGATTTTCCCAGAACTAGACACCATGTTGAGGGACACTACAGCCAAACTAGAGTAATCATGGGGTCTTAGGGCTTTAACCCCAGCACAGGCTTCACTCCAGAATTCCTCTCTCCACATCCCTGCCGTGGACCCCAAAGGACTGGGTGGAGATCTCTCGAGACGCATTGCAGGCATATTTCACGGGGACACGATTTCTCGGCTCTCATCTGCTCATATCATCCCCTGAAGCAAGCTGTGAACAAGCCTTGGTGTTCTCATTTTTATTAATATCAAAGATCAGATCTCCTTTAGGGATGTGGGCCTCTTTGTTTTCTGTTGACTACATTTGTGTGTAAACTTGCGTGAGGCCCTGGAAATAATTACTGGGGACCAAAAGAGGCCCTGCAAATAATTTTTAAAGTGACCCCATATGACACATTTTCAGCAAGCTCAATGCTTTTCCTATGAGAAAATATGGAACTACCGCACAAAAGAGGCCCAGGGTGCAGAGGCCCACCGGGAAATCTCCAGAGTTCCCTATAGGCCAGTCCGCCCCTGCGTACGGCAAGTAGTGCTGGCCAGCTCTTGTGATGCTTGCTTAGGCAAAGCAACCACAATTGCCTTGTGACCCCTATTTTCAACATGGCCTCCCAAGAGCTTCAAACTGCCTTGTGACCCTTTGAAGCTCTTGGGCGGCCATGTTAGAAATATGTCTATAGCGCGCATGCGCCAGAGGAAGGCCGAGGGTCACTGCTCATGCATCTTAACTGCACAGCTGCCAGGCATGTTATGACTCTCTGGAGATCAGATTCGAGCCTAGGATCTTCTGAGAGCCTGTTCCCGCTCCTTGCACCTGCAGAGAACACATGGAGCTTCTTGTGAGTCAGGAATCGTAGCATGACCAGGAAATGTCTAGTTCCGCTTCCTGCACACAGGTAGACCGACTAAAGCAACATGACCCCACTCCCTTCCTGCAGACCCAGGAGGCTGCCAGCTGCCAAGGCTCCAGCGCTGGAGTAGGACGCTGTGCAGTGAGGCGGGGGTAGGGTGCATCGGCAGCGCAACACTGGAGTAGCCCGGTTACCAAAGACGAACATTCTGGTGCCTCTAGTATTGGGGTTCAGGTAAGCAGGCACGCGAAGCAGAGATGACACTGGAGGCAGGTATGTATAAAAGGAAGTGGTTTTGTTTAGTTTCAGGGCTAGTTGGGAAAAGGGAGGCAGGAGCTCGATAACATGCATCCTCTCAAGTCAGAGCTCCCATCCTGAATCCTTAACTGTCATCCTTGGAACCTTGATGTACTGTGAGGTTCCAAGGTACAGGACTAAATTCTACTGCCTGCATTGGTGCATACAATTAGGTTTTTGTATAAATACTTAGGGGCATTTTGCCAACAGTAGTTAGGCTTAAAGGCATCCTCCCATAACAGTAATGGTGTCGTTAATATTGGAGGCAAGAGGCCACATAAGGATTGCCCCTTTAGGTGGGCTATCAGAGAAATAAACCAACTCGTTCAGCCCTTGGGGGTTAAAACATAACAAACCCGAAAACAAGAGAATTTGCCTAATGGAAAAGGAAGTTTCCTGTGAGGTTTCGTTTGGTGGACGCGCGGCCATCTACGGGCCATTGTTTATGCCGTGGGGCTCGGAGGGTGACGTCACGCGTATCGGAGCGCATGACGTCACACGCTCAGTGCGCATCGTGTCATTGAAAGCAATGTCAATATTGACAGTTTGTGCCTGGCGTAGCCAGGGAGCTTCACAAAGTGAGAATTGTTGTGTATTGAGTGACAATACACACAAATCCTCACTCTGTGACACGATGCGCACTGTGGCCTCTTGTCTCCAATATTAACGACACCATTACTGTTAGGAGAGGTGCCTTTAATCCTAACTACTGTTGGCAACATGCCCCGAATTATTTATACTAAAAACTGTACTAACCCTTTACAGGAAGAAAGATGAGATAGAACCAGCCAATGTTGCCTAGAAACACTGCCTATCTGCGAGACTTAACAAGACCAAGCATACCGAAAGACCATTATTCCTCCACTGAACTCACTCACTGTTCCGTGTCTAATCAGGGCATTCACCATTCCACACAGCTGTCTGTTCAGGACAGCATTTTATCCGCCAACCAGTTACTGGTAGGGCATGGATTTTACCTGTTACCATTAGGGTAAGTGCAGAGGAACACTATGACTGCAAATGTCGTTGATACACCCTCATGGGCCACTCATACATTTTCTCCCTCCTCATGTAGGGTGACCAGACATCCTGGTTTTCCCGGGACAGTCCGGGGAAATCAACCTGCTGCCTGGGGTGCCAGGAGTTTTTTCATTTTAGAAACCTGTCCTGGGTTTGCATGGTTGGGTGGCTACGGTCCTGGTATTTGCCAGGACCCGATTTCGGGATTTCGTAATCGGGTCCCGGTGTGGGTTTTAACGCCCCCATTTCCTCCCACTTCCCCTCCCCGGCGTTCTCCTCCGATGAGAGGAGTGTGCCTGTGAGCACACCTCTTCCCCGCCTCTTGCAACAGGCCAGCGACATAGAAGTAGGACTACAGTTGTATCTGTATTTACGTTAGTCATACATCTATTTCTATGGCCTGACCCTTTAAAAAAGAAAATCTGGTCCTCCTATCATCATGTCATATACAGGTTATGCCAAGACGCCAGCATTGGTGAGTCTGAGTAAAGCTATGCCCCCACCTCTTCACACACCTTATTCCGTCCTCCTCACATGCTCAGTAACCTTACTCTCGTCATTAGGACAGTCTGCACCTCCTTTCACCGGCGTGTTAAAGGCAATGCTCACCTATAGCATCAGTGCTTCTCACTACCAAATGGTAGCAATATCAGTTTCAGGTCTTTTGGGTGCTTCTTCCGCTCCACCTTTCTTCGCAATAAAAATGCAGCTGATTGGCCAGGGCAGGAAGCAGCTATCATCTGACAACTGCACCAGTTGCACACATATCCGATGCACCCACACACCATACGGCACTCTCTCTCTCTACTGACTTGAACTACGGTTCCCGAGGGCGTTCACCCTACCAGCACTTTGAGGTCATACCAATAATATATAAGGCGCTATATAAATACCAAGAAACATAACTTAACTAGACTACAGAAAGGTACTTATATTTTAGAATCTAAGAATTTGCTACTATGTGCAATTTACTGTATGTTGAATATTCAAATCATGGTCTATTTGCTCTCCCCGTGTCCTTCTTTTTGCTTTTCCACTCCTCGGCCTCCTTAACCTTGACCATGGTATGTATTGATCATTTCTATATGCTTAATGTTATTGTTTTACACCATGGCTTGATTGATGTCACCTGATTACTGTGTAACCATTAGCCTTGACAAAGACCTAGTGTTGAAACACGTGTTGGCTGAAGTATTTCATCAAGTGTACAGTAATAAACCCTTCCATCTGCTGAATAAACATATGATCCATGTAATCATACGTTTCCGGCGCGAACAAGTAGAACCAACCTGCCATTTCTCAATACGTCTTGAGGTTGAGAGTAGAACCTCAGAGTTCAAGGTGCGCTGCACGCCTACATTTTGTCCCGGGAGGATAGCTCAGCGACAACGTGCTTGCCTTGGAAGGAAGACAACACAAAGTAACACAGGTTCGATCCCAGGGTCCGCGCTTAGAAACCACTGGTTATTTAAGCGCGTTATAAATACGCAACTAAAACAAAAAAACAATTACGCAACTAAAAAACAAACAATTCCTGTAACAGCGCCTCAATGCCCGTGGGCTGTATGAGCGCTTTAAAAATGCAAAAATAAATAAAAATACCTGCCAGGACTAGAGCACACCATTAGTCGGTCATACTTACCCTCCCTCAGCATTCTGGTGCATTGGCAGGCGTTGCTGAACGTCAGGCTTGAGGTGCATTGACTGAGCTGAGCGAGCGCTCCAGTGCTGCGGAAGCTGGAGGTGCATTGACTTTAGCGCGTGCAGATGCCAGCAGTTGACTGGCAGACTGTGCTGCGTGTCAGGGTTAAGGGACCTCTGTGTGCGGGTCCAGTGCTGGAATAGCAGGGGGTCCAGGCCAGGGTTCAGGGTTGAGCCGCATAAGTGGAGTATATTGTAGTAGCAGGTGGCTGCAGGCGATGGTTGCGGTGCATCTGTAGGTAAGCGAAAGAATAGCAGTTGAAGTACATATGTGTATTTCTGTACTAGAAAAGTAGGAGAAATCAATTGTGCATGCACTGTACAGTGATACTGAGCATGCACTATACAGTGATACTGAGCATGCACTATACAGTGAAATTTTGCATGCACCAGTCTAGAAAAAGTAGAGAACATGTATTGTATATGCTGTGTTAGTGCTTGCTGTAATAACGAAGGCACCTGACATTCCAGTTGATACACTGAGCCAACACATGTTTCTTGTCCACTGGCACTTCACCAGGACTTTATGTTCTTTTTTTAAATGTATGTTTCTCGGAGCTGGCAAGGGGTAGCCTGTGTCTCACCGGCTGCCGATAAGACACAGATGGCGCCTCGCTAGCTCAGAGAAACAGTTATTCAAAACATGTGAGCCCTGACATGAAACACATGCTGACTCAGAGCCTTCACTGTCATTTCACGGTTTTGGATTATGATGAAAAGCAGAAATAAAATGTCCATGAGCAAACTTCCTCATCACGCAATGGATTTCCCCCCATGCAGTGAATCCCACACACCACAAAATACGCAGCGCTGCAGCGGAACCTGCGTTCTGTAATGATTGTGATGGTTTGTAAAGCGCCGCACTCAGAGAGAACTGCCTCAAAGCACTGGGAGAGCAGGTAGGGGAGAAGGCTAACGTGGATCTGGGGCGGACCAGCAGAGGGGACGGGGGAGGAAAGGAGGGAAGAGGAAAAGGTATATCAGAGCCTAGAGGGCAGCAGTGGAGTGAAAAAGTAGAGCACTCTGTGGGTGCCAGTACTGAAATATCAGGTCCTCTAGGAGTGGAGTGCAGAAGTAGAACACTCTGTGGGTGCCAGTACTGAAATATCAGGTCCTCTAGGAGTGGAGTGCAGAAGTAGAACACTCTGTGGGAGTGCAGAAGTAGAACACTCTGTGGGTACCAGTACTGAAATATCAGGTCCTGTAGGAGTGGAGTGCAGAAGTAGAACACTCTGTGGGTACCAGTACTGAAATATCAGGTCCTGTAGGAGTGGAGTGCAGAAGTAGAACACTCTGTGGGTACCAGTACTGAAATATCAGGTCCTGTAGGAGTGGAGTGCAGAAGTGGAACACTCTGTGGGAGTGCAGAAGTAGAACACTCTGTGGGTACCAGTACTGAAATATCAGGTCCTGTAGGAGTGGAGTGCAGAAGTAGAACACTCTGTGGGTACCAGTACTGAAATATCAGGTCCTGTAGGAGTGGAGTGCAGAAGTAGAACACTCTGTGGGAGTGCAGAAGTAGAACACTCTGTGGGTACCAGTACTGAAATATCAGGTCCTGTAGGAGTGGAGTGCAGAAGTAGAACACTCTGTGGGTACCAGTACTGAAATATCAGGTCCTCTAGGAGTGGAGTGCAGAAGTAGAACACTCTGTGGGTACCAGTACTGAAATATCAGGTCCTGTAGGAGTGGAGTGCAGAAGTAGAACACTCTGTGGGAGTGCAGAAGTAGAACACTCTGTGGGTACCAGTACTGAAATATCAGGTCCTGTAGGAGTGGAGTGCAGAAGTAGAACACTCTGTGGGTACCAGTACTGAAATATCAGGTCCTGTAGGAGTGGAGTGCAGAAGTAGAACACTCTGTGGGTACCAGTACTGAAATATCAGGTCCTGTAGGAGTGGAGTGCAGAAGTAGAACACTCTGTGGGAGTGCAGAAGTAGAACACTCTGTGGGTACCAGTACTGAAATATCAGGTCCTGTAGGAGTGGAGTGCAGAAGTAGAACACTCTGTGGGTACCAGTACTGAAATATCAGGTCCTGTAGGAGTGGAGTGCAGAAGTAGAACACTCTGTGGAAGTGCAGAAGTAGAACACTCTGTGGGTACCAGTACTGAAATATCAGGTCCTGTAGGAGTGGAGTGCAGAAGTAGAACACTCTGTGGGTACCAGTACTGAAATATCAGGTCCTCTAGGAGTGGAGTGCAGAAGTAGAACACTCTGTGGGTACCAGTACTGAAATATCAGGTCCTGTAGGAGTGGAGTGCAGAAGTAGAACACTCTGTGGGAGTGCAGAAGTAGAACACTCTGTGGGTACCAGTACTGAAATATCAGGTCCTGTAGGAGTGGAGTGCAGAAGTAGAACACTCTGTGGGTACCAGTACTGAAATATCAGGTCCTGTAGGAGTGGAGTGCAGAAGTAGAACACTCTGTGGGTACCAGTACTGAAATATCAGGTCCTGTAGGAGTGGAGTGCAGAAGTAGAACACTCTGTGGGAGTGCAGAAGTAGAACACTCTGTGGGTACCAGTACTGAAATATCAGGTCCTGTAGGAGTGGAGTGCAGAAGTAGAACACTCTGTGGGTACCAGTACTGAAATATCAGGTCCTGTAGGAGTGGAGTGCAGAAGTAGAACACTCTGTGGGTACCAGTACTGAAATATCAGGTCCTGTAGGAGTGGAGTGCAGAAGTAGAACACTCTGTGGGTACCAGTACTGAAATATCAGGTCCTGTAGGAGTGGAGTGCAGAAGTGGAACACTCTGTGGGAGTGCAGAAGTAGAACACTCTGTGGGTACCAGTACTGAAATATCAGGTCCTGTAGGAGTGGAGTGCAGAAGTAGAACACTCTGTGGGTACCAGTACTGAAATATCAGGTCCTGTAGGAGTGGAGTGCAGAAGTAGAACACTCTGTGGGAGTGCAGAAGTAGAACACTCTGTGGGTACCAGTACTGAAATATCAGGTCCTGTAGGAGTGGAGTGCAGAAGTAGAACACTCTGTGGGTACCAGTACTGAAATATCAGGTCCTCTAGGAGTGGAGTGCAGAAGTAGAACACTCTGTGGGTACCAGTACTGAAATATCAGGTCCTGTAGGAGTGGAGTGCAGAAGTAGAACACTCTGTGGGAGTGCAGAAGTAGAACACTCTGTGGGTACCAGTACTGAAATATCAGGTCCTGTAGGAGTGGAGTGCAGAAGTAGAACACTCTGTGGGTACCAGTACTGAAATATCAGGTCCTGTAGGAGTGGAGTGCAGAAGTAGAACACTCTGTGGGTACCAGTACTGAAATATCAGGTCCTGTAGGAGTGGAGTGCAGAAGTAGAACACTCTGTGGGAGTGCAGAAGTAGAACACTCTGTGGGTACCAGTACTGAAATATCAGGTCCTGTAGGAGTGGAGTGCAGAAGTAGAACACTCTGTGGGTACCAGTACTGAAATATCAGGTCCTGTAGGAGTGGAGTGCAGAAGTAGAACACTCTGTGGGTACCAGTACTGAAATATCAGGTCCTGTAGGAGTGGAGTGCAGAAGTGGAACACTCTGTGGGAGTGCAGAAGTAGAACACTCTGTGGGTACCAGTACTGAAATATCAGGTCCTGTAGGAGTGGAGTGCAGAAGTAGAACACTCTGTGGGTACCAGTACTGAAATATCAGGTCCTGTAGGAGTGGAGTGCAGAAGTAGAACACTCTGTGGGTACCAGTACTGAAATATCAGGTCCTGTAGGAGTGGAGTGCAGAAGTGGAACACTCTGTGGGAGTGCAGAAGTAGAACACTCTGTGGGTACCAGTACTGAAATATCAGGTCCTGTAGGAGTGGAGTGCAGAAGTAGAACACTCTGTGGGTACCAGTACTGAAATATCAGGTCCTCTAGGAGTGGAGTGCAGAAGTAGAACACTCTGTGGGTACCAGTACTGAAATATCAGGTCCTGTAGGAGTGGAGTGCAGAAGTAGAACACTCTGTGGGAGTGCAGAAGTAGAACACTCTGTGGGTACCAGTACTGAAATATCAGGTCCTGTAGGAGTGGAGTGCAGAAGTAGAACACTCTGTGGGTACCAGTACTGAAATATCAGGTCCTGTAGGAGTGGAGTGCAGAAGTAGAACACTCTGTGGGTACCAGTACTGAAATATCAGGTCCTGTAGGAGTGGAGTGCAGAAGTGGAACACTCTGTGGGAGTGCAGAAGTAGAACACTCTGTGGGTACCAATACTGAAATATCAGGTCCTGTAGGAGTGGAGTGCAGAAGTAGAACACTCTGTGGGTACCAGTACTGAAATATCAGGTCCTGTAGGAGTGGAGTGCAGAAGTAGAACACTCTGTGGGTACCAGTACTGAAATATCAGGTCCTGTAGGAGTGGAGTGCAGAAGTGGAACACTCTGTGGGAGTGCAGAAGTAGAACACTCTGTGGGTACCAGTACTGAAATATCAGGTCCTGTAGGAGTGGAGTGCAGAAGTAGAACACTCTGCGGGTACCAGTACTGAAATATCAGGTCCTCTAGGAGTGGAGTGCAGAAGTAGAACACTCTGTGGGTACCAGTACTGAAATATCAGGTCCTGTAGGAGTGGAGTGCAGAAGTAGAACACTCTGTGGGAGTGCAGAAGTAGAACACTCTGTGGGTACCAGTACTGAAATATCAGGTCCTGTAGGAGTGGAGTGCAGAAGTAGAACACTCTGTGGGTACCAGTACTGAAATATCAGGTCCTGTAGGAGTGGAGTGCAGAAGTAGAACACTCTGTGGGTACCAGTACTGAAATATCAGGTCCTGTAGGAGTGGAGTGCAGAAGTGGAACACTCTGTGGGAGTGCAGAAGTAGAACACTCTGTGGGTACCAGTACTGAAATATCAGGTCCTGTAGGAGTGGAGTGCAGAAGTAGAACACTCTGTGGGTACCAGTACTGAAATATCAGGTCCTGTAGGAGTGGAGTGCAGAAGTAGAACACTCTGTGGGAGTGCAGAAGTAGAACACTCTGTGGGTACCAGTACTGAAATATCAGGTCCTGTAGGAGTGGAGTGCAGAAGTAGAACACTCTGTGGGTACCAGTACTGAAATATCAGGTCCTGTAGGAGTGGAGTGCAGAAGTAGAACACTCTGTGGGTACCAGTACTGAAATATCAGGTCCTGTAGGAGTGGAGTGCAGAAGTAGAACACTCTGTGGGAGTGCAGAAGTAGAACACTCTGTGGGTACCAGTACTGAAATATCAGGTCCTGTAGGAGTGGAGTGCAGAAGTAGAACACTCTGTGGGTACCAGTACTGAAATATCAGGTCCTGTAGGAGTGGAGTGCAGAAGTAGAACACTCTGTGGGAGTGCAGAAGTAGAACACTCTGTGGGTACCAGTACTGAAATATCAGGTCCTGTAGGAGTGGAGTGCAGAAGTAGAACACTCTGTGGGTACCAGTACTGAAATATCAGGTCCTGTAGGAGTGGAGTGCAGAAGTAGAACACTCTGTGGGTACCAGTACTGAAATATCAGGTCCTGTAGGAGTGGAGTGCAGAAGTAGAACACTCTGTGGGAGTGCAGAAGTAGAACACTCTGTGGGTACCAGTACTGAAATATCAGGTCCTGTAGGAGTGGAGTGCAGAAGTAGAACACTCTGTGGGTACCAGTACTGAAATATCAGGTCCTGTAGGAGTGGAGTGCAGAAGTAGAACACTCTGTGGGTACCAGTACTGAAATATCAGGTCCTGTAGGAGTGGAGTGCAGAAGTGGAACATTCTGTGGGAGTGCAGAAGTAGAACACTCTGTGGGTACCAGTACTGAAATATCAGGTCCTGTAGGAGTGGAGTGCAGAAGTAGAACACTCTGTGGGTACCAGTACTGAAATATCAGGTCCTGTAGGAGTGGAGTGCAGAAGTAGAACACTCTGTGGGAGTGCAGAAGTAGAACACTCTGTGGGTACCAGTACTGAAATATCAGGTCCTGTAGGAGTGGAGTGCAGAAGTAGAACACTCTGTGGGTACCAGTACTGAAATATCAGGTCCTGTAGGAGTGGAGTGCAGAAGTAGAACACTCTGTGGGTACCAGTACTGAAATATCAGGTCCTGTAGGAGTGGAGTGCAGAAGTAGAACACTCTGTGGGAGTGCAGAAGTAGAACACTCTGTGGGTACCAGTACTGAAATATCAGGTCCTGTAGGAGTGGAGTGCAGAAGTAGAACACTCTGTGGGTACCAGTACTGAAATATCAGGTCCTGTAGGAGTGGAGTGCAGAAGTAGAACACTCTGTGGGTACCAGTACTGAAATATCAGGTCCTGTAGGAGTGGAGTGCAGAAGTGGAACACTCTGTGGGAGTGCAGAAGTAGAACACTCTGTGGGTACCAGTACTGAAATATCAGGTCCTGTAGGAGTGGAGTGCCGAAGTAGAACACTCTGTGGGTACCAGTACTGAAATATCAGGTCCTGTAGGAGTGGAGTGCAGAAGTAGAACACTCGGTGGGAGTGCAGAAGTAGAACACTCTGTGGGTATCAGTACTGAAATATCAGGTCCAGTAGGAGTGGAGTGCAGAAGTAGAACACTCGGTGGGTACCAGTACTGGAATATCAGGGCCTGCAGGAGTGAGGTGCAGAAGTAGAACACTCTGTGGGTACCAGTACTGGAATATCAGGGCCTGCAGGAGTGGAGTGCAGAAGTAGAACACTTTGTGGGTACCAGTACTGGAATATCAGGGCCTGCAGGAGTGAGGTGCAGAAGTAGAACACTCTGTGGGTACCAGTACTGGAATATCAGGGCCTGCAGGAGTGGAATGCAGAGGTAGAACACTCTGTGGGTACCAGTACTGAAATATCAGGTCCTGTAGGAGTGGAGTGCAGAAGTAGAACACTCTGTGGGTACCAGTACTGAAATATCAGGTCCTGTAGGAGTGGAGTGCAGAAGTAGAACACTCTGTGGGAGTGCAGAAGTAGAACACTCTGTGGGTACCAGTACTGAAATATAGGGTCCTGTAGGAGTGGAGTGCAGAAGTAGAACACTCTGTGGGTACCAGTACTGGAATATCAGGGCCTGCAGGAGTGGAGTGCAGAGGTAGAACACTCTGTGGGTACCAGTACTGTAATATCACGGCCTGCAAGACAGGAGTGAGGTGCAGAAGTAGAACACTCTGTGGGAGTGCAGAAGTAGAACACTTTGTGGGTACCAGTACTGGAATATCAGGGCCTGCAGGAGTGAGGTGCAGACGTAGAACACTATGTGGGTACCAGTACTAGAATATCAGGGCTTGCAGGAGTGGAGTGCAGAGGTAGAACACTCTGTGGGTACCAGTACTGTAATATCATGGCCTGCAAGACAGGAGTGAGGTGCAGAAGTAGAACACTCTGTGGGAACCAGTACTGGAATATCATGGCCTGCAGAACAGGAATGGAGGGCAAACGTAGAGCACCCTGTGGGTACCAGTACTGGAATATCAGGGCCTACAGGAGTGGAGTGCAAAAGTAGAGCACCCTGTGGGTATCAGTACTGGAATATCAGGGCCTGCGAGACAGGAGTGAGGTGCAGAAGTAGAACACTCTGTGGGTACCAGTACTGGAATATCAGGGCCTGCAGGAGTGGAGTGCAGAGGTAGAACACTCTGTGGGTACCAGTACTGTAATATCACGGCCTGCAGGACAGGAGTGAGGTGCAGAAGTAGAACACTCTGTGCGTACCAGTACTGTAATATCAGGTCCTGCAGGAGTGGAGTGCAGAGGTAGAACACTCTGTGGGTACCAGTACAGGAATATCAGGGCATGCAGGAGTGGAGTGCAGAAGTAGAACATTCTGTGGGTACCAGTACTGGGATATTAGGGCCTGCAGATGTGGAGTGCAGAAGTGGAACACTCTGTGGGTACCAGTACTGGGATATCAGGGCCTGCAGGACAGGAGTGAGGTGCAGTAGTAGACCACTCCGTGGGAACTAGTACTGGAATATCACGGCCTGCAGAACAGGAATGGAGTGCAAAAGTAGAGCACCCTGTGGGTGCCAGTACTGGAATATCAGTGCCTACAGGAGTGGAGTGCAAAAGTAGAGTACCCTGCGGGTATCAGTACTGGAATATCAGGGCCTGTGGGACATACGTGAGGTGCAGAAGTAGAACACTCTGTGGGTACCAGTACTGGAATATCAGGGCCTGCAGGAGTGGAGTGCAGAGGTAGAACACTCTGTGGGTACCAGTACTGTAATATCACGGCCTGCAAGACAGGAGTGAGGTGCAGAAGTAGAACACTCTGTGCGTACGGAGCGGAGTGCAGAAGTAGAACACTCTGTGGGTGCCAGTACTGGAATATCAGGTCCTGCAGGAGTGGAGTGCAGAGGTAGAACACTCTGTGGGTACGGAGTGGAGTGCAGAAGTAGAACACCCTGTCGGTACCAGTACTGGAATATCAAGGCCTGCAGGGCAGGAGTGAGGTACAAAGGTAGAACTTTGTTTGAGTCATAGAACTGGAATTGCAGAGAGTGCAGGTCCGTGCTCAGATGAATGAGTAGAGTGTAATATGACTCCCACTACGCGAACGCCAGAGACAGCAGGTCAAGTATGATGTACACAAGTAGAGCCTTTGTGGGTCCCAAGGCTGAAATATCAGAGACTTCAGGACCGGATTGAGGTGAATAAGTAGAACAGTATGTGAGCCCCAGTACTGGAATATTAGAGACGGCAGGAGCTGCTAGAGGAGGATGAGTAGAGCACTATTTGGCCCCCAGTACTGGAGTATCAGAGGCTGCAGGGCAGGACTGCTGCCCATACCTCCTCCAACACTGTGTGGGTCCCGGTGCTCGAACTGCAGGAGGCTGCAGGTCTGGGTTGAGGAGAATGACTATCAGAAGCAGTGGCACAGGAGCACTGTGTGGGTCCCAGCGCTGGGATTGCAGGAGGCTGAAGGTCTGGGCTGAGGGGAATGACTATCAGAAGCAGTGGCACAGGAGCACTGTGTGGGTCCCGGTGCTGGAATTTCAGGAGGCTGCAGGTCTGGGTTGAGGAGAATATCTATCAGAAGCAGTGGCACAGGAGCACCGTGTGGGTCCCGGTGCTGGAGCTGGAATTGCAGGAGGCTGCAGGTCTACTTTGAGGAGAATGACTATCAGAAGCAGTCGCACAGGAGCACCGTGTGGGTCCCGGTGCTGGAATTTCAGGAGGCTGCAGGTCTGGGTTGAGGAGAATATCTATCAGAAACAGTGGCACAGGAGCACCGTGTGGGTCCCGGTGCTGGAATTTCAGGAGGCTGCAGGTCTGGGTTGAGGAGAATATCTATCAGAAGCAGTGGCACAGGAGCACCGTGTGGGTCCCGGTGCTGGAATTGCAGGAGGCTGCAGGTCTACTTTGAGGAGAATGACTATCAGAAGCAGTCGCACAGGAGCACTGTGTGGGTCCCGGTGCTGGAGTTGCAGGAGGCTGCAGGTCTGGGGTTGAGGAGAATGACTATCGAAGAAGTGGCACAGGAGCACTGTGTGGGTCCCAGCGCTGGGATTGGCAGGAGGCTGAAGGTCTGGGCTGAGGGGAATGAATATCAGAAGCAGTGGCACAGGAGCACCGTGTGGGTCCCGGTGCTGGAATTGCAAGAGGCTGAGCACTGTGTGGGTCCCGGTGCTGGAGTTGCAGGAGGCTGAAGGTCTGGGCTGAGGGGAATGACTATCAGAAGCAGTGGCACAGGAGCACCGTGTGGGTCCCGGTGCTGGAATTGCAAGAGGCTGAGCACTGTGTGGGTCCCGGTGCTGGAGTTGCAGGAGGCTGCAGGTCTGGGCTGAGGGGAATGACTATCAGAAGCAGTGGCATAGGAGCACCGTGTGGGTCCCGGTGCTGGAATTGCAGGAGGCTGCAAGTCTGGGGTTGAGGAGAATGACTATTAGAAGCAGTGGCACAGGAGCACCGCGTGGGTCGGTCCCGGTGCTGGAATTGCAGGAGGCTGCAGGTCTGGGTTGAGGAGCATCAGAAGAGCACTATATGACTCCCACTCTTCGAATATCAGAGACTGTAAGGCAGGAATAATGTTCATAAGTAGAGTACTGTGTGTGTCCTAGTGGGGAGGCTGCCCCTAGCTCAAGGTTAGGGCCCGGGTTGATGCCACAAGGGACAACAATGCGCACGCCTTGGGAGCACAATGGCACGGAGCAACACAGGTTCGATCCCTCGATCTGCGCTTAGAAATCTCTGGGTATTAAGCACGTTATAAATAACCAATTACATCCCTTAATGGCTTGGGTGAACCACATATGTCCCACTGGTCAAATGGAGGCCGCAAAGAGTGTTTACTTTTATAATGAGTTATGGCCTGCTTCAGGCAGCGGGCAAGTTTCCACACGGAAGTAAATAAACTGTTACCCGGGAACATTGCTGGTTCTCTATTGGCTCAGTACACACACAACATGCATAGTAAGATGTACTATGCATGCCTGGGTGGAAAGCCCGGGGGAAGTGTGCTTGTCTTGGAAGCAAGACAACACTGAGCAACATGGGTGCTTGTCTTGGAAGCAAGACAACACTGAGCAGCATGGATGTTTGTCTAGGAAGCCAGATAACACTGAGCAGCATGGGTGCGTGTCTTGGAATCAAGACAACATTGAGCATGGTTGCGTGTCTTGGAATCAAGACAACACTGAGCAGCATGTGTTCGATACTTGGTCCAGCACTTGGAGTCTGGACTCCGGCATTAAGGACTCCCTGCTGCCGGAAGAGCTTTATCTTTCAACATCGCACAGCTGCGCCAACATCCCCATCTGCTGGAGCCTTCAGCCTGCCTTTTGTTAAAAACATTTGTTTGGCATGTGTGAAGGCTTCACGAAGTAAGACACAGACAACAGATTCACTTTTCTAAAATAAATGGTCTATTTCACAAATGTCAGGATGAGGTAAGGCCTAACTTGCCCTATGCTAAGGTGGGATTTTCCTACCTAAGAAACTAAGGAAAGTCTGTGTCATGAAGTTCAACTCAAAAGTCTGTCTGTGTCCAAGACCTATGCTAGCCCACACAACTAAAGATATACAATGTGCAGGGATGTCAGCAACCAAAGAAACAGTGTTCAAAATAAAGTTCTGAGCTTCTTCCAGCTCCTAGCTTGCTTTTGAGCTCCCTTCCCCAAGTTCAAAACAGTTCCACAAAAAGATCAAGTTCAACTCAGTTCCACAAGGCCTCTGGGATCCCTTCCCCAAGTTCAACACACTTTCAAAATCTTGGTGTTCCCTTCCCCACAAAGGCAGCTTTCCTGGTTTCAAATCCACAGTCAATTCATCTGTATCAGCTTTCACTGTGGATTCCAACTTCATTTTGCAACCTTTCAGGCTTTGCAACAGTTCACTTAGCTTGCTTTTCTCTTTTGTCACTTTAACACTTTTAAGGTAAAACAGCTTCAGTCTCTTCACTTTACTTGGTTCACTCCAAGTAGGGGTCACTCAGTCCAGGCGCAGTTGTCAGACCACATGGTCCATCCACCACAGGTCACGCAACCGATAACTCGTGACACTTTGGAATGTTCATTGATTCTCATTGCATTTCCTTACCAACACAGGCGTCCTGTCTGCCTCTGTGTCCTTAGTCCATATGTACTGTTGTTTTACGTTGACAGTCTCTTGACTCTGCCAACACATGACTTTCACACAACTCACTTTGTGGTGTTTGTTCCTTGTCACCACCTTGCTTTCAAATGATCCAATAGTGGTAATCATTTGCTTTCCACTTGCTTCACAAGCTCTCATTACTGGCTTTCACTTGGCTTGCGCTTTCACAATGTTCATAAATTCTTTTTACTTGTTTTCACTTCGTTCGTAAATGCACATTACTTTCTTTTCACTTGTGCAGTATTTTCACATATTTTGCATATCTTTTCTTTAGTTCGGAACTGAGGATCACTGGTCAGGCTCTGGCGTGGCTGACCTCTTTCCTTTCCAATCGACCCTCCCAGGTCCAACTGGGTTCCTTCCTCTCTGACATCTTTTTCTCTACCTGTGGTGTCCCCCAGGAATCTAACCTCTTTCCCTGGCTGTTCAACCAGTACCTGGCACTTCTTGCCCACCGCATCACCGCTCTCTGCCAAAAACTTTCAGTGCTATGCGGATGATACCCAGCTCATTTTCAGACTACCCTCGGCCTCCTCTTCCCCTTCCCTCATCTCCGACTGTCTTTCTGCTATCCAGGAATGGTGTGCCGCCAAAGACCTCTGCCTTAATGCCAGTAAGACCGAGATTCTACTCATCGGCACACCCACTCCCTCCTTCCCTGCAGCTCTCTGGCCGGCCTCTCTTGGTCCTCTTCCTGCTCCTACCTGCAAGGCAAACAACCTCGGGGTCATCTTCGACTCCACACTCTCCTTCTCTCCTCACATCTCTGACGTCTCTAAGAAGTCACACTACCAGCTGCACCTCCTCAGAGGTATTCTTCCTTTCCTCTCCTTCCCCCAGAAGCTCGCTGTCTCTAGAGACCTGGTTCTCTCAAAGCTGGACTACTGTAACAGCCTCTATCTAAATCTGCCTGCTTCTACTCTCCGCCCTTTGCAACTCATCCAGAACAGGACTGCGGGACTTGTCCTTGGCCTCATGCCCAGGGACCGTATCTCTCCAGGACTGAAATTGCTACACTGGCTCCCAGTGGTATCGAGGATTAAGTTCAAAACCCTCTGCATTGTCTACAAGGTCTTCTGGGGCCTTGGACCAAAATACTTTCAACTCTCTCTTCCTAAATATCTTCCTTCTCGAGCCCTTCGCTCATCCGCCTCCAACTCCCTCTGGGTCAGCCGCTTCTCTAAGCAACGAGTTGGGGGTAGATCTCTCTCCGCAGCAGGGGTATCCCTCTGGAACAACCTCCCTGCCTCCCTGAAACTTGAGGAGAACCACCTCCGGTTCCGGAAGCACCTCAAAACCTTCCTCTTTGCCTTCTCTTTCTCTCCCCTCTCCCCTGCTAAAATTACTGAAACTGCACTGAATCTGCAATTGGGCCACTCACCGAAATTCGGTCCTTGGCCCAGCCACTCTCCCCTGCACTGCCTCCCTGGCAACCCCTGCACTGCGGGACTGTCTCTGTATCCCTACAGCCCCCCTTCCCAGCACTTGTATGCACATACCTTGCACCTGCCACCAGCTGGCCCTTATTTATTATTTATTTTGTTATACTACTAACCCTGTACTGCACTTCCCCTCTCCCTCACCCCCTTGCACGTTCCCCTCCCCTTTTCCCTTGCACTTGCACAATCTGAATGACACCTGGCCTAGTAGGATCGTTGTCTGTCTCCCTTTGTCCGCCCCCCTGCCTCGTCGTGCCTTGAAACACTTGTGTATAGGCGCATTATAAATGCCATATCATATCATATCAATAACTCATAAAGTACTTTTCAATAATTTCCACTCAGTCTCCAGACCCTTTCAAGACACGTTTTCACTCTAACGGCATCTTCCTTTGCTCATACCAAGCCCCTGGAGAGCTCCATCATGAGTGTTCCCTCTCCGTCACTCACCGGTGTACGGCCGCTCCTCCCGGTGCATTTGCTTTCCTCTCTCTGATCAGGAGCACCGGCGAGCAGCGCTCTTCTCTTCCAAACCTTCTTGCTGCTGTTGGCGGCATATTGGAGACTTCTCTGTCCCCCAGCTCCAGAGGGGGACACACGGCTCAGGGATCTGCAGCGCTGTCAACCCTCTCGTGGCCCATTCTTGCTTTAGTAGCTTTCTCGCTTTCATGCAGCGATCAGCGTCCTTTTCACTGGCCCCTCTCCAGCATGCTCCATGTCAGATTGCTGTGTACTTCTGCCCAGGTGGGTCTCTCTTCCCCAGTTGCTGGTTTCTCCTTATATGCACCTGTAGCCCCGCAATTGGCTGCAGGTGCAAGTCCTTTCCCTGACCATAATTACTTTTGTCAATGGGACATGCCTGAGCATTATAGTCAGGCATGTCCACATGCTCCACAGTCCTCTTCCCAGTACCAAACTGGTGTGCACAGATGGAAGTGTGCATTACCCTAGTTGCCGCCTCCTCGTCCCAGTCTTAAAGGGATATGAATTGGGGTGTGTGACAGTGGGGAAGATTGCTAATAACCTACAAAGGTAGGGGAGGGGAGGATGCATTCTGACAAGGCAAAGGGGGATACCATGCCTCCCCTAAAAGCATCTTTCCTCCACTCCCCAAGGACCCTCCACCGAAGTGATACTCCCTCGCATATCCACCCCCACAGTCATGATCCAAGAGCAGTCACCCTTCCATGGACACCCGAGAGGAAGCCTTAAGGGAGTAGATTAGAGGATGCCCTCAGGTGCCTCACACATGCGCCCTGAGTGTTTGAGCAGCATGCATGCCACAGTGCCCTAGATTGTGGACCACCATCCAGTAGGTGCCTGAACTGGCACCACCATGGAGCCTGCGCCATTCCATGCCCTCAGAAGAGAAGACCAGTAAGTTAAAAAAAAGTGTTTGTGATGTGTGTATGCTGTGTGTGGGTTTGTGTGTGATGTGTGTGTGTGTGTGAGAGTATTGAGTGAGTGCATGGTTGTGGACAGTGCATTACTGGTGTGCAGGTTGCAGCTCCACAAGATTACTTCCAGTTTCAATTACTCATATAGATTACAGTGTCAGGTTCCTGAGTGATTTCCAGAGACCATTACTGGTATACTGACATGAGGTGACTTGCAGCGGCCATTACTGGCATAGATTGCGGTATCAGCTTCCTGAGTGATTTCCAGAGGCCATTACTGGTATTCTGGCATGAGGTCACTTCTTGCAGCCATTACTGGCATAGATTGCGGTGTCAGCTTCCTGAAGTGATTTCCAGAGGCCATTTCTGGTATTCTGGCCAGAGGTGACTTCCAGCAGCCATTACTGTTATTCTGGCAAGAGGTGACTTCCAGCAGCCATTACTGGCATAGATTGAGGTTGCAGCTTCAAAGGGTGACTTCCAGCAGCCATTACTCATATAGATTGCAGTGTCAGCTTCCTGATGAAATTCCCTGAGGCCATTACTGGTATACTGGCATGAGGTGACTTCCAGTAGGCATTACTGTTATTATGGTGTAAGGGAGGCATGGTATCACAAGTATGACACAGACACAAGAGGTACAATTTGTAAAACCTTTATTCAATTTTCGGGGTTTGGAAAAACTCTTGCTTTGCCCTATAGCTATGATGAGAGTAGTGTCTACCATCAAATAATAAAGAAAACACAGTCCTAGTCAAATCAAAGAGGGCCTGTACTAACAAAACATAATATCTGCCCTATCTCTTATTCAAAATAACGTGTAAAGAGGAATATGTATGCAAAGGAAAATCAGTGTTAGAATATAAAGGATCAATGTGGCTGAGTCAGCTCTCCTCCCCACTTTGGACAGCACGGAGAAAGGCGGTCCCCGTAAACAGGATGATACACTCTGGCTCAGTTTCTCAAAACAAAGCAGTTCAAAACCTGGATCGAGGCCCGCTTGGCCTTCCACGTTAGTCACTTATTCCAGCTTTCAAAAGTTCTTTCACAATTCAACAAAAGTTCATGCAGGTCTTCCTCGGTCGGGCTCAGGCCTTTTAACCACAGCACTTGCAGGGGTTCCCTTCCCCAAGCTTAGTTCACATTATTTAGGGGTTCCCTTCTCCTAATTTATCACACTTGCAGTCACCCTCAGTCGGGCTCAGAGCTCTTCCTGATATCGAAGACTTTCGAATGTGTGAGGCTTTGACTATAGACCTCCGCAGGACCCCTTCAACATTCACTTCAGCTCACAGTCTTGTGCAATTTGCCCCAGTGTCTCTTGATCTGGGTAGTTCAATATCATAAGCACAGAAGTTCCACATTCACCTTTTCACTTCCCTTTTTGCCGGGGTTAATCTTGACCATTACGCATTTCAGAGTTCATTCACTTTGTCGCTTTATAACAAAGCATTTCACCTTTTGCAGAGACTTTTGAGTGGGCACTTCCTTTCGCCAGACCACTCTGCTACTCTGTATCACTGGCTTCACAGTTATCTGTAATTCAAACCGTCCTTTGCATCTCATCCACACGCATGCAGCCTTCAATTGTGAGATATACTGTTGCAACTTCAATCTTTCCTTAACACACACCGGCCTTTCATGTCGCTCACCAACTCACCGGCTGTGTGCATTCCTTTCTTGTCTTTGCGGTTTTTAATTCACGAGTCAAAGTTAATACCACAGGCTTTACCTCACCTCCCCAACTCTGTCATTCACCCGGGAGGGTCGCTGGCACCCTTGAAACACAATGCAGTCTTCTTGTCTGGGATTTGGTCTTTGTGTATCTTTTACAGCTCTTTGCAGGCAATGACCTTCTGCATGGATCTCCTGGGTTTCTCTACCCTTCGCTGTCGACCCTCTGTTGGTTGCTCTGCTTGAGTAGGTTCACCTTCGCCCAAGAAGTTCTGCTCCTTCTCATGTTCCACCTTGCTCAGAGTGTGTCTCTATGCTCCGCCTATTATTTATGTGGGGAGAGCTAATGGGTATCAGATGTATGCGATTAAAGTCAAGTGCCTGACTTTGCCTGACCCGATTAGGGAGACATGTCCAATGAGATATGTAAGGGTTAGACTCTTTACTCTCAGTTGCCCTCTTCCTCAGCCTAGTTTTTGTGTAGAAAAGGGGAGGGGGGAGTTGGGACTTTGGAGGATCCTAAAAAATAGGATAGGTCATGGGAACGGGAAAGGGGGGAATACCGCATCTCACCATCGGTTGCCTCACCACCACTCCCCAAAGACCCTTCACCCAGGTGATCCTCCTGCACTAGTCCCACACAAGTCCACTCCCAGGGTCTGGATCCAAAGGCAATGGCCATGCCCTGGCCACCTGAGAGAGAGAGATCCCTGGAGACTAGTAGGTGAGACGCCCTTTGGTTTCTCACATACCCTTTCCCTATGCGATGTAGCTGCATTTGTTTTGCAGGGAAACCGGGAGAGGAAATCAATGTTCCCCTGTTCCTTACCTTCCCAGTGTTCCACAGTGAAACGGTAGGGTTGCAGGTCTAAGAGCCATCACATGACTCAAAGGTTAGAGTCCTTTCGTTGACTTATACCTACCAAAGGTGAGTGGTCAGTGATGAGTGTGAATTTTCTTCCTAGAAGGTAGTACCTAAAATGGATAATTATCCATTTGATGGCAAGTGCTTCCAGTTCAAACATAGAGTAGTTCTTCTTATGGGAGAAGAGTTTACAACTAGTGAATAGGATGGGGTGTTCTAATGCATCGTGTATTTGCGATAATATTGCTCCTAACCCTGTGAGGGAGGCATTGGTCTATAATACGAATTCCTTTGAGAAGTCTACTACTTTTAATATTGGATGTTGGCATAGGGTTTGTTTTAGGTTATTGTAACAACCATAGTCCTCATCAGTCCAACACATTTGCTGGGGTTCCGCATTTCTTATTTTGTCTGTCAATCTAGTTGTTCTGTCGGAAAAATGTGGGATAAATCTAGGATAATATCCAATCAGTCCTAGGAATGCTCTGAGATCTCTCTTGGTCTTGGGTGTGGGAGCATCAAGGTCGGCTTTCACTTTTTCTTGCTAGGGCTGGACACTGCCATCCCCAACAGAGAAGCCTAGGTATTTCCCTGCTGACTGATCCAGCTTACATTTTATTGGATTGGCAGTTAAGCCGGCCTCTCAGAGGGTTCTCATAATAGTAGAAAGATGGAAAAGATGGTCTTCCCAAGTTTTACTATAAATGACTATGTCGTCAATATAGGCCCCACAGAAATTGGAATAAGGCTGTTGTATCCTGTCCATGAGTCGATGGAAAGTTGCTGGGGCCCCGTGCAATCCAAAAGACAGGACATTGAATTGGAATAGTCCTACTGGCGTTGAGAAAACTGTCTTTTCCTTGGCAGGTCCATGCACAGGCACCTGCTAATATCCCTTGGTTAAATCCTGGGTTGACAAGAATGGGGCATTTCCAAGTTTACCTATTAAATCATCAATACCTGACATATGATAGGAATTGAAGGCAGAGATGGCCTTGACCTGCCTACAGTCTGTGCAAAACCTCCAAGAGTGATCAGGTTTAGTCACCAACACAATACGGGAGGGCCATGGACTCAAAGAGGGTTCGATGATATTTACCTTCGACATTGTATTAACCTCATCAATCACTACCTTATTTCGTGCTTCTGGGAGTCTGTATGGCTTCAAATGGACCACTTTCCCCTTTGGAGTTCTGATATAGTGGTAAGTACCATGTACTGTCTCTGGCTTCTCACAAAATATATTGGGGTATGCAGATATAAGGTTATTCAAATCCTTTTGCTTATGTTTAGATAGTTCTTGGGAAATCAGTTCGGAGTTGTCTATCTCCTCGGGTACTTAACAAGACAATAGAGAGGAGGTAGTAGTAGTGGAAGGATTTTCTTTCCACTCTTTCAGGAGATGTACATGGTAGAGGTGTGTCTTTTGCCTTCTATCAGGTTGGGCAATTTATAGGTACAGGTTCCTGTTTGCTCTAGTACCGCATAGGACCTCTGACACTTTGAAACAAGTTTATTTTCAGAGGTAGGTAAACGAACTAACACTCTCTGTCCTACTGCAAATGATCTTAGCTTTACCTTTGTATCATAGGTACATTTTTGTTGGGTTTGAGTTTTCTCCATATGAGTGTAGACCAGACTTCGGACGAGTTTCATGTGCTCTTGCAATTGGGTAGGTGTCTGTGAGAGGGGAATTGGCACCTCTTCTGTTTCTTCCCAGGTATCCCAGAGCATGTCTAAGACATCTCTTGGTTCTCTACCATAGAGTCACTGGAAAGGGGAGAAACCGGTGGATGCCTGATGGGTCTTTGTCACTGCAAATAGGGCCCACAGGATCATACAATCCCAGTTCTTCCCATCCTCGTCTACTAACTTTCCTAGAATAATTTTGAGGGTCTTATTAAATCTCTCTACCAGTCGGTCTGTTTGGGGGTGATAAAGTGAGGTTCTAAAGGTGGTAATGTGTAGTAATTCCTTAACTTCACCCATGAGCTAACTCATGAAATTGGATCCCTGATCTGTTAGAATTTCCTTGGGCAAACCAACCCTAGAAAAAAATGGCAACATGTATTTTAAAATTTGCTGGGCTGTGCTGTTCCGCATGGGGAAGGCTTCTGGGTACTGGGTAGCATAATCAACAATTACGAGAACATATTTATTGCCCAGTTTAGAAGTTTCCAATGGTCCAATGATATCCATCACGATTCTAGAGAAAGGAACTTCTATTATCGGTAATGGGTTTAGAGGGGCAGGTAGGGGAATATGTGAGCAGTGTTCTTGGCATATCTCGCATGTCTGAATGAAATTCTTTATGTCAGCATGGATACCCGGCCAATAGATTTTCCCACTGATATGAGCTTGGGTTTTAGAATGTCCCAAGTGTCCCCCTGTCAAATGAGAGTGTGCAATCTCTAGCACGATATTGCGATGGGTTTTGGGTATTACTAATTAAGTCTTACTTAGGTCTTCCCTGGAGGTCTCCCTTCTATATAGTAATCCCTGTTTCAGAAAGAAAAAGGGGCTTCCCTTTTCTTGTCCTTATCCCTAAGGAATCACTTGTAAGAAAGCTTCTGCGAGGACTGGATCATTTCGCTGGGCAAAGGCTAGCCTGGGAAGGATGGTAGGTTCCTCTTATCCTTTTGCTGCAGTTGTACATATCTCATCGGCCTGTCCAAAGCCTAAGTTGCCTCTCTCAGTTTCCTCTGGTTCAATTTTGTCCTCAAAATGGGTAAATAGAGATTTCACAAGAATTCCCTGTACAATGTTATCCCCAGGACGTATTTCAAACGGGGTCTCGCCATAGTTCTGTAAGAGAACTTTGTTGTCTCCCCGAAAGTCTGGATCTGTAATGCCTACTAGGACATTTAAACCAAACTTCTAGACTAGGCCAAATTTTGGGGCCAACCTTATAAAACAACTCACAGGGGGTATTAGAACTAAGTCAGTGGGAATCATCATCTTTCCCTGGGAGGGATAGTGGCTTCTCTGCTGCTACAAATATCAAAGCCTATGGATTCTTTTGTGATGGTAGAGGGGTCTGAGGCTCTGTGACTACGTTTCTGAAATGTTAGGGTCCCCCAATCTGTCTCAATTGAGTCGTATCCCACTGCTGACACCATATGTAAGGGAGGCATGGTATCACAAGTATGACAATGACACAAGAGGTACAATTTGTAAAACCTTTATTCACTTTTCTCGGTTTCGAAAAACTCCTGCTTTGCCCTATAGCTATGATGGGAGTAGTCTCTACCATCAAATAATAAAGAAAACACAGTCCTCGTCAGTTTCTGTCAAATCAAAGATGGCCTATACTAACAAAACCTAATGCCTGTCCTATCTCTTATACAAACAAATGGGTAAAGGGGAATATCTATGCAAAGGAAAATCAGTGTTAGAATATAAAGGATCAATGTGACTGAGTCAGCTCTCCTCCCCACATTGGACAGCACAGAGAAAGGTGGTCCCTGTAGACAGGATGATATACTCTGGCTCAGGTTCTCAAAACAAAGGCAGTTCAAATCCTGGATCGAGGCCTGCTTGGCCTTCCACGTTAATGTCACTTATTCCAGTTTTTAAAAGTTCTTTCACAATTCAACAAAAGCTCATTCAGGTCTCCCTTCGCTCAGCTCAGACCTCTCAAAGCAAAAATATCACATAAGTCTCCCTCATTCGGGCTCTGACCTTTCAACCACAGCACTTGCAGGGGTTCCCTCCCCGATTATCCGAGTGAAAGACAATCTAAACAGAGGGCTGCAATTTTTCTATCCAATTTTCAGTCTTCCTGTTTTTTACGCATCCAGCAGCTCGGCGTATCTTCTGCTGCTGTATTTATATTCTACACCGCACGGACAAGCTCGGTGCGGTGTAGAATATAAATACAGCAGCAGAAGATACACCGAGCTGCTGGATGCGTAAAAAACAGGAAGACTAAAAATTGGCAAGAAAAATTGCAGCCCCCTGTTTAGATCGTCTTTCACTCGGATAATCAGGGTGAAAAAGAATAAACATCTCTCCTTTGAAGACAGGATGATTTGTTCCCGTTCACGGAAAGGCCTGTGATAACATTGTAGAAAGTACTGAGCACGTCTCCTAACATAGGACTCTATCTTCAATCATCACTTTAGATGTGAGGAAGAACTTGTCTTACATTGAAGACGGGACAAACTAAGACTGTACCTGCGAAATACTGAATAGTAAAGAAAATGATAGGATCGGGTCCCACCGAGTCGGCTGTAAGTAATTGAACTCATTTTTTTACAACTGGCTGGACCTTTTTAAGAACATCAAGAAACCTATAGTGTGACCATTGCCATACCATGGGGGTATAGAATAACGATACAATACAACATAGAAAAATACACGTCCTGAAGAAGGCCAAAACAACAACTTGAAAATGACACCAGGATGATGTCTCATTAAAAAAATAGGGCCGAAACATGCCAACAATACTATAAGACTAGAATAACAATAAATCTTACAGTGTTCTGTATTATGTGGTTAGAACAGTGGATTGTGCAATGTTATTGAGATTAGTATTTTTGAGAGTGACGACCCTAAGAATACTAAAGAAACAGAGATTAGTTACGTTAGTTCTTCTCTGCTCTTTTCATTTGTTTTTTCCAATTATATATCTTTTCTGGTAACAACACCTGCACTGTTTCTCACCACCCCATTACATTTTTTTTTAGAAAGTGTTTGTCTTAATTTGTTTTTTGAGATTTGTGTGTTTTTACTATAGGTATCGTACAATCACACTGTGTGCTATGGTGATAAAAATAGTTTTTTATGTATAAAACAAATTGTAAATGTTTTGAAAATGAATAGAATTTTTTTTGTAACATTGGAGACTTCCACTTATGTTTCATGGCGGTGAAACGTATAAGTATTATAATTGGCTAATCAGTTAACATAACATAGACAGAGAGAGGGGTAATCGGTTTTTCCTATCGGTTTTTCCTTTTGGTTGCCTATTTGTAACTTTCCCGTTTAAAAACTGGTCCCCCGATAGCAAAAAAAATGGGGAAAGTACCCAATTCGTATTTCCCATGGCCATATAATGGCATCATTAGAGGGCATCTGATGCTGCACTTTGTATATGATGGCAGCATCTCCGGCAAGGCTATACATTGCCCATGGTGGCTTGCCAGCCTTGTGTTACTAGGGCCATTGAATGGGCACTTACAGTAAGATGGCAGCATCTGGGCATGGCTTGAGAGGCTATGCCTCGTATCTTGTGAATGCCAGGAATATGGTGGTGTTGTTGGGTCCTATGGTGAGTCTACCAAACATATATGGCATCATGTGGGCATTTAAAGATGCACTTGGCATGTTAGTACAGCTCCTGCCAGGCTAACCATCATGTATGGTGAGTGACTAGGCATACGATGGCATTCTTGGTGGATTTGATGCTGCACTTACATCAGAGCATGCCCGGGGCAACATAGGGCAAGGCTGGTATGGTACTGTTGGAAGTGCCATTACATTCACTGTGATCAACTAGAGTTCTGCGCACTGGCAAGGCTATGCCTAATTGGCAGGTTGGCACTTTGCGCTTATCATTGCGGTATGGCATGCATTGGCATATGCAAAGATGAACCCAGGCAGGTTGGCACTTTTATTACGAACTCCCAGTAGCTGGGCAACACCGGCCACCCTGAATTGACTGCAGCATTTGAGCAACACTGTGGCACACTTTGAAGTACCCTGGCATTTTGGGGGTAACACTGTGCAGCTGGTTCTACCCCCCCTGGCACTATCAATCCCAACGCTGGGCACTGCATGCTCTCTGGCACAATATTGAAACTGGCGTCACCATTTTGACCTCCCCCCCACCCGGGGTCATCTAGGGCTGCGTCACACTTAGCTATTTGGAATAAGTATTCACATTGACCTTTCTGTGCCCACCCCTAAATGTGTTTCTTAGAAATGCCACTGTAGTGTGGGTCCCAGTGCTGGAATTGCAGGGGGCGAAGACTTTCTATGGGTTCTGAACTGAATTAGGGGTGCATGTGTTGTTACATGTTTGAGGGGGGCTGATAGACAGGGGGAGCGCAGGTCAGGATTGGCGCTCTATACTGGAACAGAGCGAGGGGTGTGGAGATGTCCAAGGCAGTTCATTGGATGCGAACACTCACATGTCCCCCTCCTCAGCGAGTGACATCACTTCCAGACCAAGCGGTCTGGCCATTTGAGGCTTGTAATCCAATCCAAAGCATCTGACCTCATTTTATAATCTCACGCACATGCTCTAATGTTCAAAGTGCAAGCCACGTACACGAGCTGCTGCACCACACGCACACACACACGCACATGCACTCCAATCTCTGAGAGCTTCTACAGATCACACTGCGAATACTCACACCTACTGCCTACCTCTCAGTGTGCTTCCTCACTCACATACCCACGCCACGCCATCTCCGAGGGCACCTACTGAGGGTAGCGTGAGTGCCCTTCAAATGCCCACAATTCCCTTCGCTGGGCGAATGTGCGGGGTACAGTGTGATCACGTGCACACATGCACCCGGCCACTCCCTTTCTCTGAGAGCCTCTGTGGGGTACAGTGTGAGCCCCCACACATGCACCCACTCCCTTTCTCTGAGAGCCTCTGTAGGGTACAGTGTGAGCCCCCACACATGCACCCACTCCCTTTCTCTGAGAGCCTCTGTGGGGTACAGTCTGAGCCCCCACACATGCACCCACTCCCTTTCTCTGAGAGGCTCCGAGGGCACAGTGTGAGCCCCCACACATGCACCCACTCCCTTTCTCTGACAGCTCTTGCGGGGTACAGTCTGAGCCCCCACACATGCACCCACTCCCTTTCTCTGACAGCTCCTGCGGGGTACAGCCTGAGCCCCCACACATGCACCCACTCCCTTTGTCTGAGAGCCTCCCCGGGGTACAATTTGTCCCCCCACACATGCACCCACTCCCTTTCTCTGAGAGCCTCTGTGGGGTACAGTCTGAGCCCCCACACATGCACCCACTCCCTTTCTCTTACAGCCCCTGCGGGGTACAGTCTGAGCCCCCACACATGCACCCACTCCCTTTCTCTGAGAGCCTCCGCGGGGTACAGTCTGAGCCCCCACACAAGCACCCACTCCCTTTCTCTGAGAGCCTCTGCGGGGTACGGTGTGAGCCCCCCACACATGCACCCACTCCCTTTCTCTGAGAGCCTCTGCGGGGTACAGTCTGAGCCCCCACACATGCACCCACTCCCTTTCTCTGACAGCTCCTGCGGGGTACAGTCTGAGCCCCCAGACAAGCACCCACTCCCTTTCTCTGAGAGCCTCCCCGGGGTACAATGTGTCCCCCCACACATGCACCCACTTCCTTTCTCTGAGAGCCTCTGCGGGGTACAGTCTGAGCCCCCACACATGCACCCACTCCCTTTCTCTGACAGCTCCTGCGGGGTACAGTCTGAGCCCCCAGACAAGCACCCACTCCCTTTCTCTGACAGCCCCTGCGGGGTACAGTCTGAGCCCCCACACATGCACCCACTCCCTTTCTCTGAGAGCCTCTGCGGGGTACAGTCTGAGCCCCCACACATGCACCCACTCCCTTTCTCTGAGAGCCTCTGCGGGGTACAGTCTGAGCCCCCACACAAGCACCCACTCCCTTTCTCTGAGAGCCTCTGCGGGGTACGGTGTGAGCCCCCCACACATGCACCCACTCCCTTTCTCTGACAGCTCCTGCGGGGTACAGTCTGAGCCCCCAGACAAGCACCCACTCCCTTTCTCTGACAGCCCCTGCGGGGTACAGTCTGAGCCCCCACACATGCACCCACTCCCTTTCTCTGAGAGCCTCTGCGGGGTACGGTGTGAGCCCCACACATGCACCCACTCCCTTTCTCTGACAGCCCCTGCGGGGTACAGTCTGAGCCCCCACACATGCACCCACTCCCTTTCTCTGAGAGCCTCTGTGCATCCGCCAGAATGCAGCTGCGCAAGTCCATTGGGCCGTGCTGCACACATTCTACTGATCTCACACAACCGCGGCACCACGCCACCACGCCTAGCACTAGAATGCAGCCACACACCACTTAATCCATACCGGCTGCACACATACTGAGTGCACCCAACCACGCTTTACTCCGTTGACCCGGACTACGGTCCCCGAAGCCGTTCAACCAACAGCGCTTTGAAATCATACCAATGGTAAAAGGCGCTATATAACTGCCCAATAACATAACATAACTTCTAAGGAACGCTGTATAGCATGATCTAGGTTTCTCCACCTACCAAAACAAGGACATGATCACTGTTAAAGGGAGATCCAGAGCCAACACAGCAGGCGGGTACCAGGATCTCCCAGAATATAGTGATCTACTCCAGGAGCACGCGCTGCTTATCTTTGCAAGTTCCCAGGGCTCCCATTGAATGGACTTGAAGCCCTTGTCGCCTGCAATTCCTGTGCTTCAAGCACGCACGCTTTGCTTCTGCCTTCCATGTAACCTCTTATTTATTTATTTATTGTGCATGTGTTAGGCGCCTATACAGTAAGTCACTTCTGTTTCAAAGCGCCCTCTTCTCTTCTCCCGCCGCAGTGTCATACGTTGGAGGCCTTGAAAGTGGTGATGGGGGAAGTGGAGACGAGCGCGGCCCGCCTCGAGGAGCTGTGTCCAGGCCAACTGCAGAGTGTGGGCCCGGAGATCCGAGGGGCCCTGGAAGCGTGGGCCGAGCTGCAGAGGACGGTCCAGGAGAACCAGGCCAAGCTGCAGAGGGCGTCCCAGCTGCGGGCATTCTTCCGGAATTACTTGGCGATGATGTAAGTCTTTGCTCCGCCAATTCCATGTGCAGTTCTGTGTTCAATTATACATGATGAGTCATTCTCAGCGTTTCGAATAATACACCCCTACCCCCACACCCCCAACCCCCACACTTCCAGCTGGAGTCAGAGAGTTACCACTGGTGCCCAGGGGAACCAAGCCTTGGCAGTCTTGGCCTGGTCTGCCCAAACAGGTTTTCACGTGCACTCTTTAACATGTTTACTTGCTTAAATGCATATGAGTGCCTGCTGAAAGTCAGTGTCGTGAGAGTCCTTTTTCTTTGCTGTGTTAGTGCTTGATCTTTTGCTTTCAAACCTCGCACATGCTGGGCTTCTTCCGGCTACTGAGGCACCTCGTTGGCTCAGCCTGGCACTCATGCCAGGCACGCTGGGTACTTTTGGTGGGTAGGATGTTGCACTTAGCATTTGCTCTCGCAGAGCAAGCCCTGTGTTTGATGAGCAACACTTTTTGAGAATCTGACCACTGGATAATTTGCCGAATGATATGTACCCCCGACTGCCCCAGGCAACCCTGAGCACTGACCAATCAGCTTTCAGATAGACGGTGCATTGAGCAAATGCCACCCACGAGGCATCATTTTCCAGTAAGCAAGCCAACCGTGACATGCATTCCATTGAGCGAGTCCACCCAATGAGTTGCAATCCATTGAGTGAGTCCATCCAATGAGGTACAATCCATTGAGTGAGTCCACCCAAGGAGTTGCAATCCATTGAGTGAGTCCACCCAATGAGTTGCAATCCATTGAGTGAGTAGTTGCAATCCATTGTGTGAATCCACCCAATGAGTTGCAATCCATTGAGTGAGTCCATCCGATGAGTTGCAATCCATTGAATGAGTCCACCCAATGAGTAGCAATCCATTGAGTGAGTTCACCCAATCAATTGCAATCCATTGAGTGACTGCACTCAATGAATTGCAATCCATTGAATGAGTCCACCCAATGAGTTGCAATCCATTGAGCAAGTCCACCCAATGAGTTGCAATCCATAGAGTGAGTCCATCCAATGAGTTGCAATCCATTGAGTGAGTCCACCCAATCATTTGCAATCCACTGCGTGACTCCACTCAATGAGTTGTAATCCATTGAGTGAGTCCACCCAATGAGTTGAAATCCATTGTGTGAGTCCATCCAATGAGTTGCAATCCATTGAGTGAGTATCCCAATCAATTGCAATCCATTGAGTGACTCCACTCAATGAGTGTAAATCCATTGAATGAGTCCACCCAATGAGTTGTAATCTATTGAGTGAGTCATCCAATGAGTTGCACTCCATTGAGTGAGTCCACCCAATCAATTGCAATACATTAGTGACTTCACTCAATGAGTTGCAATCAGTTGAATGAGTCCACCCAATGAATTGAAATCCAGTCAGTGACTCCACCCAATGAGTTGCAATCCATTGAGTGAATCCACCCAGTGAGACAATCCAACCAGCGGGTGGTCAACAATTGAGACAAACCAACCAATGAGTGCTCATCATTTGATGAAATCTACCCAATGGATAATCATCAATTGAGAGAATCCAACCAGTGAGTGCTCATCCATTGAATGAAGCCAACCAATGAGTAGTCACCCATTCAGTGAATCCAACAAGTCATCACCCTTTGAGTGGCTCCAACCAATGAGTGGCCACTCTTTCTATTAAGCCAACCAATGAGTGGTCAGTGGTCATACATTGAGTGCATCCAACCAATGAACAGTAACCCTTTGAGTAAATCCAACCAATGAGAGGTCACCCTTTGTGTGAATCCACCCAATGATTGGTCATTCTTTTATTTTTATTTTTGTTGTTTAAAGCGCGGCCATAGCTCGAGAGCAGCGGAGCGCTGTACAGAGTGTGGGTAGCCAGCATTTGGGCTACCATCTTTTAACGGTAGCGCAGTACTGTGAGGTCTGTGCATCGGTAAGTGCATCCATTGGAATTAGTCCTTGGTTAGGTGTTGATGAAAGAGCCATGTTTTGAGAGATTTGAGAAATTGGAAAAGTGTGGGGGCATTCCGAGCCGACAACGGGATCGAGTCCCAGATGGTGGGTGC
Organism: Ambystoma mexicanum; assembly: GCF_040938575.1. NCBI lineage: Eukaryota > Metazoa > Chordata > Amphibia > Caudata > Ambystomatidae > Ambystoma > Ambystoma mexicanum. Next base: position 1,254,257,472 of record NC_090928.1, read on the forward strand.
GTGACAAGAGAAGGATTGTTTGCGGGTCCTATCTTTGCGGACAAGTTGTGATTCGAACCTGCTGCTCGATTTCGCTGCGCAAGGAGCGTGTGCTACCAGATATGTGGAGCTTAGCCGACTGGTACGCTGGTGTGCTACCCGTGACTGCTTTGCAGATGGTACATGGAATCTTGAACAGTATCCTGGCTTGGAGTGTAAGGTAATGTAGTTAGCGTAGGATGGAGGTAACTCGTTCAAATATCCGTGCTCTTGTAATAAGATGTGCTGCAGCATGGTGGAATGCTTTTAGGGGAGCCAAGTAAGCAGCTGGGAGCCCTGTCAGAAGAGCATTTCCCCCATCAATGTGCAGGACCACAAGGGTCTGCACAGCAGTCCAGAATTGCTGCAGCGGGATGAAGGGTTTGATTTTTAGAAGGGTAGAGATTGTGAGCCAGGCTATTTGGGCCTTCTTGGTTTTGTGTTTCTGGAAGGACAGGCTGCTGTCAATGGTGAAGCCTCACGATTTTGTTGAGACTGAAAGTTGTAGACTAAATACTTCGAGGCACATATCATTGAGCCATTGTTGAACAAGTTGTTTTTTTAGCGGGCGGACCCATGAGGACGAATTCGGTCTTGGATGGGTTTAGTTTGAGATAGCCAGTCGACCTCCAGGACTAGATAATGGCTAGGTAATCGCTGAGACAAATGATGTCCAGCGCACTACTTACTCTCATGTACAACTGAGTATCGTCTGCATATTAGTGGATGGCTATATTGAGGAGAGTGCACAGAGTCTCCGTGTAAAGGTTCAAAAGCATTGGTGTGAGGATGGAGCCTTGGGGAACTCCACATGAGACCTGGAGCTGGTTAGAACGCAAAAAGTTCCTCTCGACAGCTCGGAGTCTGCCTGAGAGGTAGGAGCTAAACTGATACAGGACAGGGCCAGAGAATCCCATCCTGTCGGCAAGGAGGGAGAGAAGGATGCAGTGGTCGATAGTGTCGAATGTAGCCAAGAGGTCAAGGAGGACGAGGAGGCATGAGCCACCCTAATCTATGATTTGTAGGGAATCGTCCACTACCTGTATGGTGGCTGTCTCGGTGCTACACTTGGGGCAGAACCCTGACTGATAGTAATTTAGGAGGTGGAGTTGTTTGATTCTGGCGAGTAGTTGTGTAGCAACTACTTTTTACAAGATCTTGCCAATAGACAGGAGGTTCGTGATGGGACGGTAGTTGGCTTGGTCGTCTGTATCTAGGGTTGGTTTTCTCAAAAGCGGTCATGTGAGGCCAGTTTTGAGGGTGTCCAGGAATGATCCTTCTGAGAGGGAGACATTGATGATGCTGAGGAGCACATTGAGTGCTGGGCCCGTCAATTGTTTAATGATGGAGGCCGGAATTATATCATCAGAGCAAGAAGTATGGTTTGATGGAGGCAATCATTTTTAGGAGATCTGGGGGAAAGAGAGGAAATAATTAAGTCCAGAGGGGCAGTGTGCGTGCCGGGGGCCATGGGATGCTAATGCTGTTAGAGGTTAATTCGAAGGTCTCTCAGATTTTGTCTATTTTTTCCCTCGCATTTTTCATGAGTTTCTGGTAGCTCTGGGTCGGGGGAGATCTTGGTACAATGCTTTACTACCTCAAAGAGGGCTTTGCTCCTGTCAGAGGCTGCCGGGATTGTGGTGGAGTAGGAAGCTGCTTTGTTCTTGGTAATCAGAACCTTATGGTTGACGTGGAGAGATTTGAGGTTGGTGATGTCTCCCGAGTTATGGTTTTTGCACCGCCGTTTCTCTAGAGCTCTGATTGAGCGTTTGTTGGAAGCTAGCTCAGGGGTGTACCATGGGATGGATGGTTTGGTCTTTGACCATCTGGATTTTAGGGGGACATGAGGGTCCACCAGTTTCATAGCAGAGCTTCTGAATAATTCCAGGGGGCCCGAGGCATTACCTGTGGTGGCAGGGGTTGGAGGGTCTTCAGAGGTTCCTTCAGCTCATTGACCGTGAAGGTTTTGAATGAGCGGCATTGAGTGAGGGGGCTTTAGGCTGACCTATGTGAGGTGTAGTCGAGTGGGGGACTGATAATGGGATGGCAGCATGGTCAGAGCAGTCCAGCGGGATAAGGACTGCCCAGGTGATTCAGGGTGAAGACGTGAAGACTAGGTCTAGGATGTTGCCTTTGTTGTGCCTGGGGGAGAGCACAATTTGATTACGGTCCATGTGAAAAGCAGGCTTTCAGTGTGGTTGTCAGCCTGTGAATACGGGATGTAAAAATCACCAAGAAAGACTTACTAGAATGTGCTAATTTGGCTGGAGAGAGTAAGTTGGAGATGTCGGCAATGAAAGAGTCACTCCTGTGAGGTGGTCTGTAGATGAGGTGGAAGGTGATGTATGCCTTGTGTGATAGAGGGAACCTGGAGAGACTCAAAAGGGACACGGGCATCCAGTCGTAGCGGCAGGAGGAGGCTAGCCGGGTACGGGGGAGGGAAGGAAGATCTTGAGAAGCTTCATCATATTTAGCTACCTGTGCTCATGTGCAGAGGTAGGTCGATACCAGGACATCCTGCCACAGGGTCAGTGCCGTGGACACCTCAGACATGTCACTGGGAAAAGATGATCTTGAAACAAAACGTCCTCTGATCCTTTTGACGGGGAAGTTTAAGCATGTCCGCAGCATCCCAAGCCATACATGTCTTGTCGAACAGATTTCAGACATTGCTGTGCACGTGGACACAAAAGGACTCCATCTCCACTGTATGGGTCTTACGAGGCCAGGGCTTGTCCGGAAAGCAACGTATTGTGCCCCTGTTCAGGATAACCAAAACCAAACTGTGGTTTTCTTTAGGAAAGGAAGAGGTAAAGGTGTGAGCAAGAGAGGAGGAATCGGTAGGAGACACAATAATATAGCTTAATATTCAGTGAGCTAAAGAAACGGAGAGTGATACATTCGGCAAGTTGTAAGGGGGAGGGGCTACATGCAGATTCTGCCACAGAGCCAGAAGGAGTGATATATTTGGCAAGTTGTGAGGGAGCAAGGGGCTATGAGCAGGTTCTGCCACAGAGCCAGAAGGAGTGATACATTTGGCAAGTTGCGAGGGAGAAAGGGGCTATGCGCAGGTTCTGCCACAGAGCCAGATGGAATGATACATTTGGCAAGTTGCGAGGGAGCAAGGGGCTACGCGCAGGTTCTGCCACAGAGCCAGAAGGAGTGATACATTTGGCAAGTTGCGAGAGAGAAAGGGGCTGAATGCAGGTTCTGCCACAGAGCCAGAAGGAGTGACACATTTGGCAAGTTGTGAGGGAGCAAGGGGCTACGCGCAGGTTCTGCCACAGAGCCAGAAGGAGTGATACATTTGGCAAGTTGCGAGAGAGAAAGGGGCTGAATGCAGGTTCTGCCACAGAGCCAAAAGGAGTGATACATTTGGCAAGTTGCGAGAGAGAAAGGGGCTGAATGCAGGTTCTGCCACAGAGCCAGAAGGAGTGATACATTTGGCAAGTTGTGAGGGAGCAAGGGGCTATGCGCAGGTTCTGCCACAAAGCCAGAAGGAGTGATGCATTTGGCAAATTGCGAGGGAGCAAGGGGCAACACGCAGGTTCTGCCACAGAGCAAGAAGGAGTGATGCATTTGGTAAATTGCGAGGGAGCAAGGGGCTACACGCATGTTCTGCCACAGAGCCAGAAGGAATGATACTTTTGGTAAATTGCGAGGGAGCAGGAGGCTACATGCAGGTTCTGCCACAGAGCCAGAAGGAGTGATACATTTGGCAAGTTGCGAGGGAGGAAGGGGCTATGCGCAGGTTCTGCCACAGAGCCAGAAGGAGTGATACATTTGGCAAGTTGTGAGGGAACAAGGGGTTACGCGCAGGTTCTGCCACAAAGTCAGAAGGAGTGAGACATTTGGCAAGTTCCAAGGGAGCAAGGGGCTACACGCAGGTTCTGCTACAGAGCCAGAAGGAGTTATACATTTGGCAAGTTGCGAGGGAGCAAGGTGCTGAATGCAGGTTCTGCCACAGAGCCAGAAGGAGTGATACATTTGGCAATTTGTGAGGGAGCAAGGGGCTACGTGCAGGTTCTGCCACAGAGCCAGAAGGAGTGATACATTTGGCAAGTTGCGAGGGAGCAAGGGGCTGAATGCAGGTTCTGCCACAAAGCCAGAAGGAGTGATACATTTGGCAAGTTGCGAGGGAGCAAGGGAATACACAAAGGTTCTGTCACATAGCCAGAAGGTGTGATACATTTGGCAAGTTGTGATGGAACAAGGGGCTAAATGTATGTTCTGCCACAGAGCCAGAAGGAGTGATAGATTTGGCAAGTTGTGAGGGAGAAAGGGGCTATGCGCAGGTTCTGCCACAGAGCCAGATGGTATGATACATTTGGCAAGTTGCGAGGGAGCAAGGGGCTACGCGCAGGTTCTGCCACAGACCCAGAAGGAGTGATACATTTGGAAAGTTGCGATGGATCAAGGGGCACCACACAGGTTCTGCCACAGAGCCAGAAGGAGTGATAAATTTGGCAAGTTGGAAGGGAGCAAGGAGCTACGCACAGGTTCTGCCACAGAGCGAGAAGGAGTGATACATTTGGCAAGTTGTGAGGGAGCAAGGGACTACGCGCAGGTTCTGGCACAGAGCTAGAAGGAGTGATACATTTGGCAAGTTGTGATGGAGCAAGGGTCTACGCGCAGGTTTTGCCACAGAGCCAGAAGGAGTGATACATTTGGCAAGTTGCGAGGGAGCAAGGGGCTATGCGGAGGTTCTGCCACAGAGCCAGAAGGAGTGATACATTTGGCAAGTTGTGAGGGGGTATGGGGCTGAATGCAGGTTCTGCCACAGAGCCAGAAGGAGTGATACATTTGGCAAGTTGTGAGGGAGCAAGGGGCCACGCGCAGGTTCTGCCAGAGAGCCAGAAGGAGTGATACATTTGGCAAGTTGCGAGGGAGTAAGGGAAGGGGATACACACAGGTTCTGTCACAGAGCCAGAAGGTGTGATACATTTGGCAAGTTGCGAGGGAGCAAGGGGCTGAATGCAGGTTCTGCCACAGAGCAAGAAGGAGTGATACATTTGGCAAGTTGTGAGGGAGCAAGGGGCTACACGCAGGTTCTGCCACAGAGCCAGAAGGAGTGATACATTTGGCAAGTTGCGAGGGAGAAAGGGGCTGAATGCAGGTTCTGCCACAGAGCCAGAAGGAGTGATTCATTTGGCAAGTTGTGAGGGAGCAAGGGGCTATGCGCAGGTTCTGCCACAAAGCCAGAAGGAGTGATGCATTTGGCAAGTTGCGAGGGAGCAAGGGGCAACACGCAGGTTCTGCCACAGAGCCAGAAGGAGTGATACATTTGGCAAGTTGTGAAGGAGCAAGGGGCTACGCGCAGGTTCTGCCACAGAGCCAGAAGGAGTGATACATTTGGCAAGTTGCGAGGGAGCAAGGGGCTACGTGCAGGTTCTGCCACAGAGCCAGAATGAGTGATACATTTGGCAAGTTGCGAGGGAGCAAGGGGCTGAATGCAGGTTCTGCCACAGAGCCAGAAGGAGTGACACATTTGTCAAGTTGTGAGGGAGCAAGGGGCTACGTGCAGGTTCTGCCACAGAGCCAGAAGGAGTGATACATTTGGCAAGTTGCGAGGGAGCAAGGGGATACACACAGGTTCTGTCACAGAGCTAGAGGGTGTGATACATTTGGCAAGTTGTGATGGAGCAAGGGGCTGAATGCATGTTCTGCCACGGAGCCAGAAGGAGTGATACATTTGGCAAGTTGTGAGGGAGCATGGGGCTATGCGCAGGTTCTGCCACAGAGCCAGAAGGAGTGATACATTGGGCAAGTTGCGAGGGAGCAAGGGGTTATGCGCAGGTTCTGCCACAGAGCCAGAAGGAGTGATACATTTGGCAAGATGCAATGGATCAAGGGGCTCCGCACAGGTTCTGCGACAGAGCCAGAAGGAGTGATACATTTGGCAAGTTGCGAGGGAGAAAGGGGCTATGCGCAGGTTCTGCCACAGAGCCAGATGGAATGACACATTTGGCAAGTTGCGAGGGAGAAAGGGGCTACGCGCAGGTTCTGCCACAGAGCCTGAATGAGTGATACATTTGGCAAGTTGCGAGGGAGCAAGGGGCTGAATGCAGGTTCTGCCACAGAGCCAGAAGGAGTGATACATTTGTCAAGTGTGAGGGAGCAAGGGGCTACGTGCAGGTTCTGCCACAGAGCCAGAAGGAGTGATACATTTGGCAAGTTGCGAGAAAGCAAGGGGATACACATAGGTTCTGTCACAGAGCCAGATGGTGTGATACATTTGGCAAGTTGTGATGGTGCAAGGGGCTGAATGCATGTTCTGCCACAGAGCCAGAAGGAGTGATACATTTGTCAAGTTGTGCAGGAGCAAGGGGCTACGTGCAGGTTCTGCCACAGAGCCAGAAGGAGTGATACATTTGGCAAGTTGCGAGAAAGCAAGGGGATACACACAGGTTCTGTCACAGAGCCAGAGGGTGTGATACATTTGGCAAGTTGTGATGGAGAAAGGGGCTGAATGCATGTTCTGACACAGAGCCAGAAGGAGTGATACATTTGGCAAGTTGTGAGGGAGCAAGGGGAAATGCGCAGGTTCTGCCACAGAGCCAGAAGCAGTGATACATTTGGCAAGTTGCGAGGCAGCAAGGGGCTATGCGCAGGTTCTGCCACAGAGCCAGAAGGAGTAATATATTTGGCAAGTTGTGAGGGAGCAAGGGGCTACGTGGAGGTTCTGCCACAGAGCCAGAAGGAGTGGTACATTTGGCAAGTTGCGAGGAAGCAAGGGGCTGAATGCAGGTTCTGCCACAGAGCCAGAAGGAGTGATACATTTGGCAAGTTGTGAGGGAGCAAGGGGCCACGCGCAGGTTCTGCCAGAGAGCCGGAAGGAGTGATACATTTGGCAAGTTGCGAGGGAGTAAGGGAAGGGGATACACACAGGTTCTGTCACAGAGCCCGAAGGTGTGATACATTTGGCAAGTTGCGAGGGAGCAAGGGGCTAAATGCAGGTTCTGCCACAGAGCCAGAAGGAGTGATACATTTGGCAAGTTGTGAGGGAGCAAGGGGCTATGCGCAGGTTCTGCCACAGAGCCAGAAGGAGTGATACGTTTGGCAAGTTGCGAGGGAGCAAGGGGCTATGCGCAGGTTCTGCCACAGAGCCAGAAGGAGTGGTACATTTGGCAAGTTTCAATGGATCAAGGGGCTCCGCGCAGGTTCTGCCACAGAGCCAGAAGGAGTGATACATTTGGCAAGTTGCAAGGGAGCAAGGGGCTGAATGCAGGTTCTGACACAGAGCCAGAAGGAATGATACATTTGGCAAGTTGCAAGGGAGCAAGGGGCTATGCGCAGGGTCTGCCACAGAGCCAGGAGTGATACATTTGGGAAGTTACGAGGGAGCAAGGGGCTACACACAGGTTTTGCCACAGAGCCAGAAGGAGTGATACATTTGGCAAGTTGCTAGGGAGCAAGGGGCTATGCGCAGGTTCTGGCAAAGAGCCAGAAGGAGTGATACATTTGGCAAGTTGTGAGGGAGCAAGGGTCTACGCGCAGGTTCTGCCACAGAGCCAGAAGGAGTGATACATTTGGCAAGTTGTGAGGGAGCAAGGGGCTATGCACAGGTTCTGCCACAGAGCCAGAAGGAGTGATACATTTGGCAAGTTGCGAGGCAGCAAGGGGCTATGCGCAGGTTCTGCCACAGAGCCAGAAGGAGTAATACATTTGGCAAGTTGTGAGGGAGCAAGGGGCTACGTGGAGGTTCTGCCACAGAGCCAGAAGGAGTGGTACATTTGGCAAGTTGCGAGGGAGCAAGGGGCTGAATGCAGGTTCTGCCACAGAGCCAGAAGGAGTGATACATTTGGCAAGTTGTGAGGGAGCAAGGGGCCACGCGCAGGTTCTGCCAGAGAGCCAGAAGGAATTATACATTTGGCAAGTTGCGAGGGAGTAACGGAATGGGATACACACAGGTTCTGTCACAGAGCCAGAAGGTGTGATACATTTGGCAAGTTGCGAGGGAGCAAGGGGCTGAATGCAGGTTCTGCCACAGAGCCAGAAGGAGTGATACATTTGGCAAGTTGTGAGGGAGCAAGGGGCTATGCGCAGGTTCTGCCACAGAGCCAGAAGGAGTGATACATTTGGCAAGTTGCGAGGGAGCAAGGGGCTATGTGCAGGTTCTGCCACAGAGCCAGAAGGAGTGGTACATTTGGCAAGTTTCAATGGATCAAGGGGCTCCGCGCAGGTTCTGCCATAGAGCCAGAAGGAGTGATACATTTGGCAAGTTGCGAGGGAGCAAGGGGCTGAATGCAGGTTCTGACACAGGGCCAGAAGGAATGATACATTTGGCAAGTTGCAAAGGAGCAAGGTGCTATGCGCCGGGTCTGCCACAGAGCCAGGAGTGATACATTTGGGAAGTTACGAGGGAGCAAGGGGCTACACACAGGTTTTGCCACAGAGCCAGAAGGAGTGATACATTTGGCAAGTTGCGAGGGACCAAGGGGCTATGCGCAGGTTCTGGCAAAGAGCCAGAAGGAGTGATACATTTGGCAAGTTGTGAGGGAGCAAGGGTCTACGCGCAGGTTCTGCCACAGAGCCAGAAGGAGTGATACATTTGGCAAGTTGTGATGGAGCAAAGGGCTGAATGCATGTTCTGCCACAGAGCCAGAAGGAGTGATACATTTGGCAAGTTGTGAGGGAGCAAGGGGCTATGCGCAGGTTCTGCCACAGAGCCAGAAGGAGTGATACATTTGGCAAGTTGCGAGGCAGCAAGGGGCTATGCGCAGGTTCTGCCACAGAGCCAGAAGGAGTGGTACATTTGGCAAGTTGCAATGGATCAAGGGGCTCCGCGTAGGTTCTGCCACAGAGCCAGCAGGAGTGATACATTTGGCAAGTTACGAGGGAGCAAGGGGCTGAATGCAGGTTCTGACACAGAGCCAGAAGGAGTGATACATTTGGCAACTTGCAAGGGAGCAAGGGGCTATGCGCAGGGTCTGCCACAGAGCCAGGAGTGATATATTTGGGAAGTTGCGAGGGAGCAAGGGGCTACACACAGGTTTTGCCACAGAGCCAGAAGGAGTGATACATTTGGCAAGTTGCGAGGGAGCAAGGGGCTATGCGCAGGTTCTGGCAAAGAGCCAGAAGGAGTGATACATTTGGCAAGTTGTGAGGGAGCAAGGGTCTACTCGCAGGTTCTGCCACAGAGCCTGAAGGAGTGATACATTTGGCAAGTTGCGAGGGAGCAAGGGGATATGTGCAGGTTCTGCCACAGAGCCAGAAGGAGTGATACATTTGGCAAGTTGCGAGGGAGCAAGGGGCAATGCGCAGGTTCTGCCACAGAGCCAGAAGGAGTGATACATTTGGCAATTTGCGAGGAAGCAAGGGGCTGAATGCAGGTTCTGCCACAGAGCCAGAAGGAGGGATACATTTGGCAAGTTTTGAGGGAGCAGGGGGCTACGCGCAGGTTCTGCCGCAGAGCCAGAAGGAGTGATACATTTGGCAAGTTGTGAGGAAGCAAGGTGGCTACGCGCAGGTTCTTCCACAGAGCCAGAAGGAGTGATACATTTGGCAAGTTGTGAGGGAGCAAGGGGCTACGCGCAGGTTCTGCCACAGAGCCAGAAGGAGTGATACATTTGGCAAGTTACAATGGATCAAGGGGCTCCGCGCATGTGCTGCCGCAGAGCTAGAAGGAGTGATACATTTGGCAAGTTGCGAGGGAGCAAGGGGCTACACACAGGTTCTGCCACAGAGCCAGAAGGAGTGATACATTTGGCAAGTTGCGAGGAAGCAAGGGGCTATGCGCAGGTTCTGGCACAGAGCCAGAAGGAGTGATACATTTGGCAAGTTGTGAGGGAGCAAGGGTCTACGCGCAGGTTCTGCCACTGAGCCCGAAGGAGTGACAGATTTGGCAAGTTGCGAGGGAGCAATGGGCTATGTGCAGGTTCTGCCACAGAGCCAGAAGGAGTGATACATTTGGCAAGTTGCGAAGGAGCAAGGGGCTGAATGCAGGTTCTGCCACAGAGCCAGAAGGAGTGATACATTTAGCAAGTTGCGAGGGAGCAAGGGGCAATGCGCAGGTTCTGCCACAGAGCCAGAAGGAGTGATACATTTGGCAAGTTGCGAGGGAGCAATGGGCTGAATGCAGGTTCTGCCACAGAGCCAGAAGGAGGGATACATTTGGCAAGTTGTGAGGGAGCAAGGTGGCTACGCGCAGGTTCTTCCACAGAGCCAGAAGGAGTGATACATTTGGCAAGTTGCGAGGGAGCAAGGGGCAACACGCAGGTTCTGCCACAGAGCCAGAAGGAGTGATACATTTGGCAAGTTGCGAGGGAGTTATGGAAGGGGATACACGCAGGTTCTGTCAAAGAGCCAGAAGGTGTGATACATTTGGCAAGTTGTGATGGAGCAAGGGGCTGAATGCATGTTCTGCAACAGAGCTAGAAGGAGTGATACATTTGGGAAGTTGTGAGGGAGCAAGGGGCTGCGCTCAAGTTCTGCCACAGAGCCAGAAGGAGTGATACATTTGGCAAGTTGCGAGGGAGCAAGGGGCTGCACGCAGTTTCTGCCACAGAGCCAGAAGGAGTGATACATTTGGCAAGTTGCGAGGGAGCAAGGGGCTACGCGCAGGTTCTGACACAGAGCCAGAAGGAGTGATACATTTGGCAAGTTGTGAGGGAGCAAGGGGCTATGCGCAGGTTCTGCCACAGAGCCAGAAGGAGTGATACATTTGGCAAGTTGCGAGGGAGCAAGGGGCTATGCGCAGGTTCTGCCACAGAGCCAGAAGGAGTGGTACATTTGGCAAGTTGCAATGGATCAAGGGGCTCCGCGCAGGTTCTGCCACAGAGCCAGAAGGAGGGATAAATTTGGCAAGTTGCGAGGGAGCAAGGGGCTGAATGCAGGTTCTGACACAGAGCCAGAAGGAGTGATACATTTGGCAAGTTGCAAGGGAGCAAGGGGCTATGCACAGGGTTTGCCACAGAGCCAGGAGTGATACATTTGGGAAGTTGCGAGGGAGCAAGGGGCTACACACAGGTTTTGCCACAGAGCCAGAAGGAGTGATACATTTAGCAAGTTGCGAGGGAGCAAGGGGCTATGCGCAGGTTCTGGCAAAGAGCCAGAAGGAGTGATACATTTGGCAAGTTGTGAGGGAGCAAGGGTCTACGCGCAAGTTCTGCCACAGAGCCAGAAGGAGTGATACATTTGGCAAGTTGTGATGGAGCAAAGGGCGGAATGCATGTTCTGCCACAGAGCCAGAAGGAGTGATACATTTGGCAAGTTGTGAGGGAGCAAGGGGCTATGCGCAGGTTCTGCCACAGAGCCAGAAGGAGTGATACATTTGGCAAGTTGCGAGGGAGCAAGGGGCTATGCGCAGGTTCTGCCACAGAGCCAGAAGGAGTGGTACATTTGGCAAGTTGCAATGGATCAAGGGGCTCCGCGCAGGTTCTGCCACAGAGCCAGAAGGAGTGATATATTTGGCAAGTTACGAGGGAGCAAGGGGCTGAATGCAGGTTCTGACACAGAGCCAGAAGGAGTGATACATTTGGCAACTTGCAAGGGAGCAAGGGGCTATGCGCAGGGTCTGCCACAGAGCCAGGAGTGATATATTTGGGAAGTTGCGAGGGAGCAAGGGGCTACACACAGGTTTTGCCACAGAACCAGAAGGAGTGATACATTTGGCAAGTTGCGAGGGAGCAAGGGGCTACGCGCAGGTTCTGGCAAAGTGCCAGAAGGAGTGATACATTTGGCAAGTTGTGAGGGAGCAAGGGTCTACGCGCAGGTTCTGCCACAGAGCCTGAAGGAGTGATACATTTGGCAAGTTGCGAGGGAGCAATGGGCTATGTGCAGGTTCTGCCACAGAGCCAGAAGGAGGGATACATTTGGCAAGTTGTGAGGGAGCAGGGGGCTACGCGCAGGTTCTGCCACAGAGCCAGAAGGAGTGATACATTTGGCAAGTTGTGAGGGAGCAAGGTGGCTACGCGCAGGTTCTTCCACAGAGCCAGAAGGAGTGATACATTTGGCAAGTTGCGAGGGAGCAAGGGGCTACACACAGGTTCTGCCACAGAGCCAGAAGGAGTGATACATTTGGCAAGTTGCAAGGAAGCAAGGGGCTATGCGCAGGTTCTGGCACAGAGCCAGAAGGAGTGATACATTTGGCAAGTTGTGCGGGAGAAAGGGTCTACGCACAGGTTCTGCCACTGAGCCCAAAGGAGTGACACATTTGGCAAGTTGCGAGGGAGCAATGGGCTATGTGCAGGTTCTGCCACAGAGCCAGAAGGAGTGATACATTTAGCAAGTTGCGAGGGAGCAAGGGGCAATGCGCAGGTTCTGCCACAGAGCCAGAAGGAGTGATACATTTGCCAAGTTGCGAGGGAGGAAGGGGCTGAATGCAGGTTCTGCCACAGAGCCAGAAGGAGGGATACATTTGGCAAGTTGTGAGGGAGCAGGGGGCTACACGCAGGTTCTTCCACAGAGCCAGAAGGACTGATACATTTGGCAAGTTGCGAGGGAGTTATGGAAGGGGATACACGCAGGTTCTGTCAAAGAGCCAGAAGGTGTGATACATTTGGCAAGTTGTGATGGAGCAAGGGGCTGAATGCATGTTCTGCAACAGAGCTAGAAGGAGTGATACATTTGGGAAGTTGTGAGGGAGCAAGGGGCTGCGCGCAGATTCTTCCACAGAGCCAGAAGGAGTGATACATTTGGCAAGTTGCGAGGGAGCAAGGGGCTGCGCGCAGTTTCTGCCACAGAGCCAGAAGGAGTGATACATTTGGCAAGTTGCGAGGGAGCAAGGGGCTACGCGCAAGTTCTGACACAGAGCCAGAAGGAGTGATACATTTGGCAAGTTGCGCGGGAGGAAGGGGTTGAATGCAGGTACTGACACAGAGCCAGAAGGAGTGATAGATTTGGGAAGTTGTGAGGGAGCAAGGGGCTACGCGCAGGTTCTGCCACAGAGCCAGAAGGAGTGATACATTTGGCAAGTTGTGAGGGAGCAAGGGGCTACGCACAGGTTCTGCTACAGAGCCAGAAGGAGTAATACATTTGACAAATTGCGAGGGAGCAATGGGCTACATGCAGGTTCTGCCACAAAGCCCGAAAGAGTGATACATTTGGCAAGTTGCGAGGGAGCAAGGTGCTACGCGCAGGTTCTGCCACAGAGCCAGAATGAGTGATACATTTGGCAAGTTGCGAGGGAGCAAGGGGCAACGTGCAGGCTCTGCCACAGAGCCAGAAGGAGTGATACATTTGGCAAGTTGCGAGGGAGTTATGGAAGGGGATACACGCAGGTTCTGTCAAAGAGCCAGAAGGTGTGATACATTTGGCAAGTTGTGATGGAGCAAGGGGCTGAATGCATGTTCTGCAACAGAGCTAGAAGGAGTGATACATTTGGCAAGTTGTGAGGGAGCAAGGGGCTACGCGCAGGTTCTGCCACAGGGCCAGAAGGAGTGATACATTTGGCAAGTTGTGAGGGAGCAAGGGGCTGAATGCAGGTTCTGACACAGAGCCAGAAGGAGTGATAGATTTGGCAAGTTGTGAGGGAGCAAGGGGCTACGTGCAGGTTCTGCCACAAAGCCAGAAGGAGTGATAGATTTGGGAAGTTGTGAGGGAGCAAGGGGCTACGCGCAGGTTCTGCCACAGAGCCAGAAGGAGTGATACATTTGGCAAGTTGTGAGGGAGCAAGGGGCTACGCACAGGTTCTGCTACAGAGCCAGAAGGAGTAATACATTTGACAAATTGCGAGGGAGCAATGGGCTACATGCAGGTTCTGCCACAAAGCCCGAAAGAGTGATACATTTGGCAAGTTGCGAGGGAGCAAGGTGCTACGCGCAGGTTCTGCCACAGAGCCAGAATGAGTGATACATTTGGCAAGTTGCGAGGGAGCAAGGGGCAACGTGCAGGCTCTGCCACAGAGCCAGAAGGAGTGATACATTTGGCAAGTTGCGAGGGAGTTATGGAAGGGGATACACGCAGGTTCTGTCAAAGAGCCAGAAGGTGTGATACATTTGGCAAGTTGTGATGGAGCAAGGGGCTGAATGCATGTTCTGCAACAGAGCTAGAAGGAGTGATACATTTGGCAAGTTGTGAGGGAGCAAGGGGCTACGCGCAGGTTCTGCCACAGGGCCAGAAGGAGTGATACATTTGGCAAGTTGCGAGGGAGCAAGCGGCTACGTGCAGGTTCTGCCAGAGAGCCAGAAGGAGTGATACATTTGGCAAGTTGTGAGGGAGCAAGGGGCTGAATGCAGGTTCTGACACAGAGCCAGAAGGAGTAATAGATTTGGCAAGTTGTGAGGGAGCAAGGGGCTACGTGCAGGTTCTGCCACAAAGCCAGAAGGAGTGATACATTTGGCAAGTTACGAGGGAGCAAGGGGCTATGCACAGGTTCTGCCACAGAGCCAGAAGGAGTGATACATTTAGCAAGTTGCGAGGGAGCAATGGGCTACACGCAGGATCTGCCACAGAGCCCGAAAGAGAGATACATTTGGCAAATTGCGAGGGAGCAAGGGGCTGGATGCATGTTCTGCCACAGAGCTAAAAGGAGTGATACATTTGGCAAGTTGTGAGGGAGCAAGGGGCTACGCGCAGGTTCTTCCACAGAGCCAGAAGGAGTGATACATTTGGCAAGTTGCGAGAGAGCAAGGGGCAACACGCAGGTTCTGCCACAGAGCCAGAAGGAGTGATACATTTGGCAAGTTGTGAGGGAGCAAGGGGCTACACGCAGGTTCTGCCACAGAGCCACAAGGAGTGATACATTTGGCAAGTTGTGAGGGAGCAAGGGGCTGCATGCAGGTTCTGCCACAGCGCCAGAAGGAGTGATACATTTGGCAAGTTGTGAGGGAGCAAGGGGCTGCATGCAGGTTCTGCCACAGAGCCAGAAGTAGCCTTTTGGCTGCCTACTGCGCCACGTGAGATCTATGACCCCAAAAATACCAGTGTTATCTGCTCCAGTTCTGGTACCAATTGAAGAAACCTGATGTAACTTAACCACAGTTGAGTTAATATTCAAAGTGAAATAAAAGACATTAAAGAGTATGTTGGTGAAGATACCCAAGCAGGCGCATCTTCAAGGCCTGACAATACCTCAAGCATTTCCATGGGGCAAAGATATTTTACAGCTTCCACAATCCACTTCTCATGTCAGTGGACTCCATTGTATCTTCCTTTCAGATAACTCCTTCCTGTGCTTGACTTTCCTTTGATTCACCTTCCTGTGGTTCACTTTCCTGTGTTTTAATTTCCTGTGCTCCACATTCTTGTGGTTCACGTTCCAGCGGTGGTGGTTCATCTTCATGTGGTTCACTTTCCTGTGGTTTACCTTCCCAGGGTTCACTTTCCTGTGGTTCACCTTCCTGGGGTTCACCTTCCTGCAGTGGTGGTTCATCTTCCAACTGTTCACTTTTCTAGGGTTCACTTTCCTGTGGTTCACCTTCCTGGGGTTCACTTTCCTGTGTTTCAATTTCCTGTGCTACACATTCTTGTGGTTGATTTTCCTGCGGCGTTGGTTCACTTTCCTGTGGTTCACCTTCCTGGGGATCACCTTCCTGCGGTGGTGGTTCATCTTCCTGCGAGTCCCTTTCTAAGGTTCACCTTCCTGTGGTTCACTTTCCTAGGGTTCTCTTTCCTGTGGTTCACCTTCCTGCTGTGGTGGTTCATCTTCCTGTGGTTCACTTTCCTGTGGTTCACCTTCCTAGGGTTCACTTTGCTGTGGTTCACCTTCCTGGGGTTCACCTTCCTGCATTGGTGGTTCATCTTCCTGTGGTTCACTTTCCTAGGGTTCACTTTCCTGTGGTTCACCTTCCTGGGGTTCACTTTCCTGCGATAGTCAGTCATGTTCTGGAATGTTCACGACTCCTGGTTGTGGGGTGAGGGCAGCACGGTACGATAGCCCAAGCTAAATGGTGTTGTGGGCTGTTGCCTACTCACCATCAGATGAGAGTGAACCATAGAAAATGAGGTATTGGAAAAAGGAGAGTGCGTGGTTTCAAGACCTCAAACATGTTCATTTAGGGGATGACAACATATATAAATGTAATGGAACCAATTCTGGACATAAGAAATTGAAGGTGGAAGGTGTTAAATGGTTATACACCGCAAACACAACCGAGGTATTGTCAGGCCTGGAAAATCATGTGCTTTCAAAAAAGAACTGTCTTGTTAGCGTGAGCGTGTCACCTAACTCCAAATTCTTTGAACTGTATATACTAATATTTTTATATCACTATATCACACTAATATCTCGGTAGGATAGCTCAGGTGCAACGCGCTTGCCTTGGAAGCAAGACGACACAGAGCACCACAGGTTCGATCACTGGGTCCCCACTTAAAAACCTCTGGGTAATCAGCGCGTTATAAATAACATAACATATCATATCATAATATCCTGGTTCTGGAGTGCAGCTCTTCATGCACCCAGGCACCTTGCATTTTTTCCCAGGTCCACATCCTCCACCTAAGCCAGACAAACGTTTTACCGCCTTCCGGCATCGCCGCTTCCTCTTCCCTATCCCTCTCCATATCCTGCCTCCATGCTTCGGCCTTCTCGGTCTGCACTGCTCTCCTCTAGAACATCTTCCTGGAGTCCACCTGAGCCTTGACAACCCCTTTCTTCTCCAGCAAGGCCCCGAAGACCTGCCTTTCTTCCCAGTGACCCCACCGGGGGCCACCCCAATCAAGTCTTTCTTTCCCACCTGTGTTTTACTCTGTAGCACAAAGACCCCTTCTTAGAGGTGAACGTCGCACCCTAAACATTTTCTAAGGAAATACAGACATTGACAAGGATTTTCTTCAGGTTGAGCTACTCAAAGTGTCATGGACGCCAACACCTGGCACTTCCTCTAGTGTAGACCCACACCTGCGGAACGCTTCTCATCTGACCTCTGGTTTCCTACCGAGGGGAGGCCTTGATGCACAGAATCTGCAGTTTCCATATCCATCATGGCTGCCAGAGAGGGGACCACAGGGATGTGACTGATTGCAAAGTAGAACGACTACCCAATATTCTTTCAAAAGAAACCCATGGTTGGACAATGCAAAAGCTTCTGCAATTTGTGGCAGGCAGAAATACTTTCAACCCCCCCCCACACCTGTACCATGATGGAATGCTGCGATCAGATGCAGGGTGTTACATGAGACCCAACACGCCAGTAGTAGTCCATATGCCAATGGTGGATCGGACAGGGCCTACCTGCTTCCTCCCGGCACATCCCTCCATGTATAAGTGGGGATTAGCCTGTTCGACCTAAAACAATTGACCTAATGACCCATTTAATTGAATTTTGCATGGGTGATTTGGTCTTTGGGGCAATTTGGTCGCATATATTGCAAAATACCAACCCTGGAGAGCGGGGGCTGCTGGGGTGTCTCCCGCTCCCCATGTTTGATATTTTGTAATTTTGGGGGTGCAGTCGTGTCCCCCGTTTCCTTAAAAAACAAATCCATGTGCGTTAAAATTGGGCCGCAGGCAGATAAATTGTGGTCAGTTTGTCACGATCAAAACAAATTCTGTTAAACACACCCAAACCCATAAGTGCAGGTTCCTTCTGGAAGGTTTCTGAGTAATTGTCAATTACAAAGACCTTTATGGAACTATGAAAACAAATGTAGCTTTTGTTCCCTTCTAGAAATTTATATTCCAAAGAAGAGGACATTTTGAGAACAATAACTTGGCAAACCCACAGCGAGCGTGATTATTAATCAACATGGAAGACTTGTCATGTTCCTTCCTTAGAACCCACTGGTCTTATTTTTGTGTTCCCTAGATCCTGGACGGAGGACACCAGGACCCAGGTGTTTTCGGAGGCCATTGATGCGGACGGGCTGCCCACGGCACAGCGGGAAGAGTTGGACAGAAAGATTGAAGCCAAGTTCAAACAGTTTGAGGAGTTGGCGGATGCAGGACGGAAGTTGATCGCGGAGGAGCATTACCTGAGCGACACGGTAAGAAGGGCACTCGTGCAGCAGGTGTGTTAGACCGCAGTCCACAAAAGACAATATTTAGTCATTGCAGCAGAGCCATCCCTGGGCCACCAACTGGTAGAGGCTTGAGTTTCCAATGCACCTTTCTGGGAACATTGGAAAAGAAATCTTTGAAATCTTCATCTTCTAAATGCGTGACGTTGGTATGTTTTCGCTCTGTAAACCAGGTGTGGCAATTAGGTTCTGAGCGACTGGTAGTATCGCTTTTAGGCGTAGCATCAAAAGGGGGGGTCTACCGATGTTTTGTGAAATTGAGCAGGAGTATTTTTGTACAGACACTGCAGGAAACCTTTCCGTGCAACAAACCCATACCCCGATGATGGTTTCCAGTGAGCAGGATCTGCCTGCTGGTTATTCTAGCCCAAAAGCTGAGCATTGGTGTTTGGCCTACACTGAACCTTTTCTACAGAAGGGACGCCATTTTGTTCTTTCTATGGCAGCGACGGCTGGTGTTCAAGAAAAGGAAAACCCTTGTAAACGTTCCCGCTCTCCTTTGCAACTCGTCACTTTTAGATGTGAGTAGGGTGGTCTTGTGGTGGTCCAGGACCTGCTCCTCAGCCACATAGGATAAGGGTTTATTTTCATCCAGAGGAAGGGATAGTACCTACCTCGGGAGGATAGCTCAGGGGAACGTGATCGCCTGGGAAGCAAGACGACACAGAGCAACACAGGTTCGATCCCCGGGTCCGCACTTAGAAACCTCTGGGTTTTAAGCGTATTATAAAGAACCTATCATATCATATCATACCATTGATGGATCCATAAGCAGTGAACACAGAGTCCCAGGAAGCAGCTCAACCCTACCTCCCAAGTAATGAATGTCTGATGAGCACAGCTCTATCCCATGTCCATCACGGAAAGGATAAGAGCCACAGTATGGATTTGGTGGAATTATGTAATAGTGTGGCATTGCAATATTTACAGATAAATTCCCAAACAAAAAACTACTGACATGAACATATGGACTGGATTTTTATATAGTGCATTAACACACATGAAAAGCAAAGCATCAGAAAAACAAACAAATGGTAACATTTTAATTTTAAAGTATTTTATGTATACAAAGAAAAGCTCTTCACATGGACATGACTATGTAAGAAAACAAAAGAGGAACACATAACAATAAAAAAATTCAAAAAGAAAGCCAAAAGAAATGGTCAAAATTAACTTTTGACGATTAATGGGCCAACAAAAGCCAAAATCATCACATGACATATTGACACTTCATTTTCCTAAGGGTTAGTCAAATAGATACCACCACTTTGACTTGATAAAACACACATACAGACTTCCTTTACAAATATGCTGTCGAATTAAGTTTCGGCTATTATCCCACAACGTATTGCAAGCCTTCCTCAGGACAAAAATTAATTTCAGTATGTGCATTGAGTCAGTAATATTTCATCTGTAGATCATAGTATGCATAGATGCACCTTAATCAAAAATCCTTGTGCATTGTCCAAAAGCCCCCTATTCCACGCAGAAGGGCACATCATGCAGCTGGTTAGATGGGGGGGAAGGGAATATGTTGCGAAAAGCAACACCCCTGCTCTCTTTAATATCAGACATGAGCCGCAAAATGTCATCCATTGGCATATGTCAATATAACATCCAACAGTGCAGTGTTAACGAAACAAAGTGCATGAAAGGTATTCACTCACTGGAATATGAGGCTTTCTGGAAATACACAAGCACAGTGATTTTTGAGTAATGCAGACTCTCTCTCTCTCTCTCTCTCTCTCTATCTCTCTCGCTCTCTATGTATATAGAGACCACGATAGCTGGAGAGATATAGGTATATACATGAAGTACTGATCCAAATGAGGACAGCAAATAGATACCTTAGTTAGGCTAACAAAGTCAATTATTTGCAAGCTTTCATGGTCTTCACCACTTCCTAAGGCAGGGATGAAATTAATCATTTGAAAAACACTCATCAATTACAGCTGAAAGAGCCACTTCTGGATTTACATGTGCCCATATCCATGCCTGCCTGTCTAACTGATTGGTAGTTTGTACAGAGGGGCATGCATTGCAGAACCCCCACCCCACCTACACAGACATTGCAGTCTGCAAGGGTTGAATGGCACATGTGTTAAGTGGGCCAGAGGTCAGTGGAACTAAAGAGAAGAAAAAAAGAAAATGAACAAAAAGAGTTGCAGTGGCAAGAGCAGTGAAGCCAGAACTTCACGACCATTAAAACCCAGAGAGTGTCGAACAAATCAAACCAGTTGGTGATATGCTGGGTGATCCAAGTAGAAAAAAGGAAACACATTCATAACAAGCACCCTCCTGGAGGGGTATGAGTGCAGCGCGGAGTACTAGGATAACAGTCCTAATCTGTGGCTCTCAGTGAGTCCCTTGCCTGTCTGCTCTTCCATCAAGATTCACCAACCCCTTTTCCCCAGTGAGTATCCACCCAGAGGCTCACTGGTGAGGTCACTCACCACACTCGTCCCTGTGAGACTCCTAGGCCTGCATGTCCCAAAGGGAGACTGTAGCAGGGTGCCCTGCTCAGCTCCTTGTGTAACTCAGTGGCTGATGGTAGCCCTTGGTGCGGCCATTTTGTGATCTCAGAACACAGGCTTGTGCCCTGCAGATCAGTCTTACAATGGAGGCCTGTGTTCAGCATTCCATCGAGCATGGCGAAGGATCCAAGACCATAGAGGATCTTTTTAGGATCTCGTGGCCGCCATTGCCGGGTGTGGGTGGATGCACAAGTGGGTGCCTAGACGCAATGCCCAGGAATGTTTCACTGCAGGGACCATGCCTTACTGGGTGGCTGTCAAATGTTTGAATGGTGCAGTGGGCCTGATTTGAGACTTGGTGGGTATAGGAATAGGGGAATGGTGCCAATCACTGGGACTCGCTCGAAGCAGCTGGAAAGGCCTCTTAGTAGCTGCACCAACCCCCAACTCCAGGTTTACTTTTCGGATTCCTGTAACAGCATCCAGGATCTTTGTGCTGCCACCATGGCATAGGGCCAACACCTGAGCCCCCTGCACCATCTTCACTGGATTGCAACTTTTGAAAGTTCCTATTACCTCCAGCCGGGGGCATTTTTGATTATCTTCGTCACATTTGACAACAGTGCCCATAGGAAAGCATTGGGCACAATGTAGACACAACCCCAGCTTGTGTTGACTCCTGCCCCAGTTTTGCAGCTGCACTTTCTCACACCCCTGGTGCTTACTATGGACTGTGGGCTTTTCCCCACTGCATAGCAATGGATTCCCCTGCTTCTACAGCTCACTCCACACTTCCTTCTCTCTCTTGCATCACAGTTATAGAAATACTACAAGTCTACATATGTCTTGCCTATTACTTTATCGTAAGCTGTTGTATGTTACCCTTTACTTTCCTCCACTTTGCTACCCCTTGAAAGTATAACCTTAGCCTCTCTGCCATGTTTACCCCTGGCCGGGCAGGGGTATGTACTGAGAAGCCCTGTCCTCTATGTGTGGACTGACCATCCAGAACCCTAAACATAGGACTGGGGACATATAACAGGGAGACTTCAAGAGTGGCCAAACTGGCAGCATACAATCTGCATAGGACTGGGGACATATAATACAGAGACTGCAAGAGTGGCCATACAATCTGCATAGGACTGGGGACATATAACAGGGAGACTTCAAGAGTAGCCAAACTGGCATAACATCTGCATAGGATTGAGGACGTCCTAACAGGGAGACTGCAAGAGTGGCCAAACTGGCATACAATCTGCTTCTGTACATGTGGTGGTTTAGTATTATATCTCAAATGTCAACCCCACCCCATTGGCATAAA
Source organism: Ambystoma mexicanum (assembly GCF_040938575.1). Classification (NCBI taxonomy): domain Eukaryota; kingdom Metazoa; phylum Chordata; class Amphibia; order Caudata; family Ambystomatidae; genus Ambystoma; species Ambystoma mexicanum. Next base: position 1,254,279,186 of record NC_090928.1, read on the forward strand.
AAACAAAACAACATTGCTTGGACACTTATGAAAGCAGCTACTCGCACCTGCCATGGGGCGACTTGGGATCTCATGAGGTGCGACTCACACCTCACATGGGGCAACTTGCGATTTCATGAGGAGCGACTCACACCTGACATGGGGCAACTTGAGATCTAATGAGGAGCGACTCACACCTGACGTGGGGCAACGTGAAAACTCATGAGGAGAAACTCACACCTGACTTTCGGCAACTTGAGATCTCATGAGGAGCGACTCACACCTGGCATGGGGCAACTTGGGATCTCATAAGGAGAGGCTCACACCTTACATGGGGAACTTCAGATCTCATGAGGAGAGACTCACACCTGGCATGGGGCAACTTGAGATCTCATGAGAAGCGGCTCACACGTGACATGGGGCAACTTGAGATCTTGTGAGGAGTGACTCACACCTCACATGGGGCAACTTGAGATCTCATGAGGAGCGACTCACACGTGACATGGGGCGACTTGAGATCTCATGAGGAGCGACTCACATCTGACATGGGGCAACTTGAGATCTCATGAGGAGCGCTCACACCTGAAGTGGGGCAACTTGAGATCTCTAGATTGGCTGAGCCATTCACTCCTGACATGGGGCATTTTGAGATGTCTGGACTGGGCGAGTCACTCACACCTGACATGGGGAAACTTGAGATGTCTAGATTGGATGAACCACTCACACCTGACATGGGGCAACTTGAGATCTCTAGACTGGCTGAGCTACTCACACCTGACATGAGGCAACTTGAGATCTCTAGATTGGACGAGCCACTCACACCTGACAGAGGGTAACTTGCAATATCTAGACTGGTAGAGCTACTCACACATGACATGGGACAACTTGAGATGTGTAGACTCGACGAGCTACTCACACCTAACACGGGGCAACTTGAAATCTCTCTACTGGCTGAGCCACTCACGCCTGACAAATGGCAAATTGACATTTCTGAGCGAGCCACTTACACCAGACATGGGGCAACTTGGGATCTCATGAGGAGCAACTCACACCTCACATGGGGAAACTTGAGATCTCATGAGGAGCGACTCACACCTCACATGGGGTAACTTGCGATCTCATGAGGAGCGACTCCTACCTCACATGGGGCAACTTGAGATCTCATGAGGATCGACTCACACCTCACATGAGGCAACTTGAGATCTCATGAGGAGCGGCTCAAACGTGACATGGGGCAACTTGAGATCTCATGAGGAGTGACTCACACCTCACATGGGGCAGCTTGAGATCTTTTGATTATTTATCTATTTACAGTTTTTATGAGTACAAAACTCCTTGCCAACTGGAGATTTCCACAGAGATTGAAACACAGACATGCCGAAAGTATTGTAAACAATCCTGCATTAGGGAGTTGGCTAAACACAACATTGTAAGTTCCGAAGAATAATACAGGAGCCAAGAGAACAAATTAAAGCAAATATGAAAAGTCCTCCTGCAAGAGGGGCACCACCTGTTTCTCACTTCACTCTCTAAGAGATGGAAGAATGCCTAGTTCTAGTAGCAGTTTAGTCCACATGCCGTTGTGTTTGGTTATTCCTAAATGCTTGCGTTTCCCCAAAACTCGATCTAGCACCCTAGCCAGATCCTCATAGCATGACCCTTGTGCCATCATCTGACTCTGTGGAAGGAACAGAGGACCAACCACACGACCAGACTCTCAACAGCAGAATAAAGGATGGCTCATGATTGGCTGATCTAAGAGCCGCCCACGCCCTGCGGCTACCACAGAGATTTCTGTCTTCAGATATTCATGGGGATCTTGCCAATTTGCGTGTCTTCGTCTAGCGCTCCTTATTAAGGCGCAGTTACAGACTTGTGATGCTTGAATTCATTACTTTGGCCGGGCAAGGTCTTTGTGATGGCATGAGACATCACTGTCGGCTTTAGCGGACCCCACCTCTTGAGCAGCCGTTTCCCAGGGTTAGGGCGAAATGACCTAAGTATAAAAGTCCTACCACCAAAGTCTGACGACCATTTATTTGCATATGTATATGTGGGGGGGTAAAGTCAATAAAAATGTATCGGTGTAACGTAGGAGGGCTGTGGGGGTCTCCACCCACCCACATATATATATATATATATATATATATAGACTCCGACGCACTCGCCAAGGGAAGAGGGCAGGAGCCCTCTCCCCCTCCCAGAAGCGGCATCCATATCCACAGCCGCAGCATACAGGGGCCTGCCTGACCCTGTCTCACCACCCTGCCTGACCCTGATATGCCGGGCGCAACGCGGCATGAAAACGAGGCTCAGCCTCGATAAGCAGCATTAAGGCGAATTCTGCATCCGCCGGCAGGCGGACGCCGGCGGCCACACGAAGGCCATACTAAGGCCTGTTGGGTGCCCCAGAGACCCCACTCCGACGCACTCGCCAAGGGAAGAGGGCAGGAGAAATGACAATTCAAATTAGTTTTTATGGACTGCAGATATATACGAACTTTGGGATTAGATTATGAAGTTGTCCCCTGAAGCTGCCTCTTACATTGCTTGCTTACATTACACAAATAGACCACAACTGATTGTGTTCCGCCCTGATTTATGTTGTGCCTTTAGTCTCTGTGCCTTATGGTCGCAAATAGACCACAACTGATTGTGTTCTGCCCTGATTTATGTTGCGCCTTTAGTCTCTGTGCCTTATGGTCGCAAATAGACCACAACTGATTGTGTTCTGCCCTGATTTATGTTGCGCCTTTAGTCTCTGTGCCTTATGGTCGCAAATAGACCACAACTGATTGTGTTCTGCCCTGATTTATGTTGCGCCTTTAGTCTTTGGCCCTTGCCTCTCACTGCCAATCTGATCTTAGGTGGCCCCTGTCTATGTACATGGTTGTTGTGCCACCCAGCTCTTATCTTTCACCTTGGTAACCAGGACGTTCATCATGCACATCAGTGTACTCCTCCCATTACTGTACACACTATCCCTTCGACTTGCCCAAGCTCTCCAGCTACCTACAGTAACAACCTCCACACTCTGGATTAAAATGGACCAGCCTTCCAGCAGCACGTCATCCCCACGACCTCTCACATCACCTAGAATAAGCCCGGCAGCACCCACTGTAGGCCATACCATCCAATACCTCAACAACCCTGCTTTATGGCTGGATCACTTTGCTAGGAAACCTACACCTAACCAACCCTGCCCCCTTTCTCTTAGAAATAAGAGACTAGGCACCAGATTCCGCCTACGCCTACGCCACACCCGCCACACCACCAGGAAACAAACCCCCCTCTCTCCTGGATCTCTGTCAATTGCCTCCACATGCAAACCCACCACCACCGAGGTTAAACTGCCCATGTTCAAAGGTGCCCTCATTAATGCCAGATCCCTCACTGCACACGCACTTGACATAGCTGACCTCATCACCACGTCCGACCTTGACTTCTTAGCTATCTCCGAAACATGGCTTCATGCCGCATCTGGCCCCTTACTAGCGTTAGCCCTACCGCCAAACTACGGCATCACACGATGTGACCGCTCCACCGCCTCTTCCAAAGGCGGCGGTGTGGCCTTCATCCATAAAAATTCTCTTGACCTAAGAGTGTTACCTGATTCCAAACTCACATCAGCCGAATTGCTGTCTGTTAAACTAGCACTCACACCTAACCAAACAGCCACCATGCACCTAATCTATAGACCCCCAGGACCCGCACCAACCTTTGTTAGTGAAATCTCCACTCTCCTCCTCAACAATACAAAAGATCAATTCGCAAACAATCATCCTAGGCGACCTTAACTTAGGTCTTGGTGACTCAAAAGATCCTGTGGCCTCTGACCTGGAGATCGCACTATCTGACCTCGGCCTTACCTTATACATCCAAGAGCCTACCCATATTAAAGGTAGAACACTTGACTGGGTAGCTGGCTCCAATTGCAATATCAAGGTCCTTAACAATACCCCCTGTCTATGGTCTGACCATCACATTATAACTTTCAACATTGAAGCCACACCACGAATCCCCTCACCATTAGCCCCAGCTCTCCCAACTCGAAGCAAAAAAGATATAACCAAGGAGAAACTCCTCCCATTGTTACTCCCGTCCCTTAACACAGCCACCAACTCTTACTCTGATCCAACCTCACTAGCACACACCTACAACCAAACAATGCGAACTGCCATTGACTGTATAGCACCTCTCAAACTTAGAAAGGCTAAACCTCAAGCTTATCTTAACTCATGGTTCACACCACAGTTAAGATTGCTCCGCAAAGCCAAACGCTGTGCCGAAAATCGATGGAAAAGCCACCCCTCAGACGAGCATAAAGACAGTTTCCTTCTAGCCTCACTCTCCTACAAAGATGCCATCATCACGGCTAAAAAGGAATCTTTCAACAACCGCATTATTCAAGCCGACTCGAACACCAAGGAACTCTTTAAAATCCTAAGAGAGCTTGAAACTCCAGTCGCCCCCCCTGTCACATGCGTGAAAGATAGTAAATGGTGTGCCAACATCCAAGCAGCCTTACTAAATAAAATCTCCACACTACAAGACAAAATCAAAGATAAACAGGACAGCCTGAAGCGCGACAACCACGTTCATTCCCTCACTAAGGCCCCCTTGCCAGACTCTACCAATATCACACCATTCGCATTCTCTCCACTTACCGTGGCAGAGGTAGAAAATATAATTCTTAGAATTAAGCCAACTAACTGCCAAGGTGACCCGTGCCCAGCCCCTACTATCAAGGACTCAGCGCATGAGTTGGCCCCATTCATCACGGCCTTCATCAACTCCTCCTTTCAAACAGGTATTGTCCCAGACAATCTGAAGGACGCTTGGGTTATCCCACTGCTTAAAAAACCTTCCCTAGACCCTAACATTCCCACTAACTTTCGACCTATCACCACTGTACCATTTCTGCTCAAGATCCTAGACCGTGCCGCATACTTTCAGATCCAAAATTACTTGGAAACTAATAACTTGCTAGGTCTATGACAATCTGGTTTCCGCCCCAGACACGGGACAGAGACCGCATTATTAGACCTTAAAACTCAAATCGAGGTTCTAAAGGATCAAGGCAAACTAGCATTGCTACTACTTCTCGACCTTTCAGCCGCATTCGATCTGGTCAACCATCAGATCCTGTGCGAGCACCTCCATTCAGCTGCCAACTTCTCTTCCTCAGCTGCGGCTTGGATCAAATCTTTCCTGAGCAACAGATCCATGAGAGTCTTTGCCCCATCCGCAGCCGCGGACCCTTCCCCGATTCACTGCGGCGTTCCTCAGGGATCTTGTGTGTCACCTACACTTTACAACATCTTCACGAAACCACTCTTTGATGTGCTTGACTATCTGGGTGTCTCCTATACCAACTATGCGGACGACACCCAGATACTCATCCCCATCACTGGTGATTATCTAGGTGACACCAAGGCCCTTAACGACGTCTACTTGGTCATCCAAGCCTGGATGGCCCAACATCAGTTGTGCTTGAATGATGACAAGACGGAGCTCCTGATCTTGGGCACTGCACAACGCCTGAGCAGACTAGAGCCGTCCTATCAGTCATTCAACATAGATGGTAATATCATTCGTGTCTCAAAAGATACCAAAACGCTAGGCTTCTACCTTGATGCCACACTCTCATTAACCCGACAAACTAATGCTGTCAGATCTGCGTCTGCATACACATGCAAACTTATCGCAGCTTGCAGACCATTCCTCACTACGTCTAACAGCGTTACGCTAGCGAGAACCCTCATTATGGCTAAAATTGATTATTGCAGTGCTCTTTATCTTGGCACCAGCCAAGAGAACCTGAACAGACTTCAAACGACACAAAACAACGCCATTCGTGCTGCTTTAAACATTCCCCGACACCACCACATCACAGAAACCAGAAGTAAGTTAAATTGGCTACCTGTCAAACAGAGAATCTCACTCAAAACACTCGCCCTTACGCACAAATGCCTAGCCAATAAAGCCCTGATCTACCTTGGTAGTCGACTATCGCGCCACTCTACCTCACGACCTCTAAGAACAGCCCAATCCCACTGTCTAGCGATCCCCAGATTTAAATTGCAAAAAGCAGGGGGCTCAAGTTTCCCCGTCTTAGCTTCCAAGTTATGGAACTCCCTCCCTGTTTCAATTAGAGCGGAAGACTCTTTCAATACCTTCAAAGCCAATACTAGATCTTGGCTTTTCAACCAGCTTTAAGGCCGGCTTCGCGCCTCTTCCCGACCTACCCTGACTTGCCGACCGCTACTATCACCTATCGGCACTGAAACTACTGTACATATGTATATAATATCCTCTTGCAAATGTATATAATGATTCTTTGCTAGACTTGCATATCGGAACCCATGTGTAATGATTCTCTGTTATACCTGCATATCTGTAACCTTGTACAAATTGCGCCCTGATGCCTCCGGGCCTGTTGGTTCGCGCGTTATAAATAAATAAAATACAAATATATATGCGAAAAAATTGAGAAAAAACAAAGAAAAGGACTTTTGGTGGTCAGACTTTTCAACTCGGTAATTTCACGCAGATCCGTTTCCCAACATTTTCTGATGTCCTCTGAGTTGCTTCCTGGGTTTGCCAGCGTTTAATTCCTGGCTTTGCCAGTGTTTTTTCGTTTTGTCCTCCCCCAGAATTTCTGCTCTCATGTCCGGTTGGGATTCCATCGCATCTTCGCGTAGAGGCACGTGGCGAGGTATTCAGCCTCTCCCTCACCTTGAACATGGGCCTTGATGTGTGCCACCATCTCTCTCACCCCGCCCCCTTTCCTCTGATGTCCATTCCAGATGTTCACCACAGGATATCCAGATCCGTCCGGGACTCTGTTTCCTGAAAACTATTCTCTTCAGAATTCCCCTAGATATCCTTATGGAGAGGGCACAGATCCCACTTTATTGAATCGGTTTGAAGTGGGCGCAGGTTTCCCTGGTGACAAGGAAATCGCCCACGCATGCGTTTGGTACCCTTGCATTATGGGTAGCTTTTGCGTGTCTATAAAATGCTCCATTTTGGTATCAAGATGACCATTTCTAAAGCTCCTTTTTTGGATCTTGCCAGACAACCTGTCTCCACACACTCAGACTGCCCATGGTGAGCTGCACAGGAATACACGTCACTTGGCGTGACATAAGCCATTTATATATGACTAACGATAACTAAACATGTGGGCCTCATTATGAGGTCCCCGGTCTGATGAAAATGCCAGAAAAATTGCTGGTAATACAGGCACATTCACCGGACCAGGGAAATCCAAGTTTTCCAGTGGGAACTCTGATCTGCCGGCAGGCCTGACCAGGCCTCTGTCGGCAAACATTTGCCGGAATCACCGGCACCGGTACTACCAATAATCCCATCCCATGGAGTCTTACTGGGCTCCATGGAATGGGAACTTAACGCTGTCTCCGCCGCCGGTAATATTCCAGTAATACCGGGATATCAGGCGGCTGAGATGGTAGGGCAGTTTCCTGGTAACCTGCCAGAATTACCAACAGTAAGTGCCCACCACATACTACGGCTGAGAGGCTCCTCCCACTTGTTGACCAAAGTATGTTTTCCCCTTAGATCAAAGAAAGGATTGAGGAGCTGCAAAGCATGCTGGGATGGGTGTTGGTCCGGTGGAGAGCACAGAAACGCCAGAAGAATCCTGCAAAGAAGAAAGACAAAAAGAAGGTGAAGGACGGTCAAGGAGAGGTGATTGTGGACAAGGTCACGGCAGTGCCGGTGAGTAATGATCCGCTTCCCCGGTGGTGCACACAGTCTGACCTGTGTAGCTATGCTGGCCTGCTGTGCATTGATCGTATTTGCTAGGCCAGATTTCAGAACTCTGGCCTCACTTCTCGTTCTAAATAGTATGTAAGGACTTATTATTGCCAGCCGAGGCTATCACGGCTGTGGCCCCATGACCGTCCTTAAAAAAATACTCACAAAGGAGATCACTGGGATCATCCAAGAAAAAACTGCTGGTTCCACCCAAGATCTGTCTCACTAGGGACGGCGGCCGGGCTGCCTCACTTCAAGCCACCAGTCATTGGAACTCACTCTCCACCCACATCAACAAGGTGGACCACCCTACTACTTGCAGAAACCCCCCAAAAACGTGTCTGTTCCTTTCAGCAGCCTAAGTCCTGGTCTACTTTCCCCTCTTTTTTTATTTTAATTTTATTGGTTTACTTACAAACCTTTAAAATAAAGCCATTCCTTATTACTCATTACATCTATTTGTGATATATCATTTCTCAACTCACAGTTTTTGATCCTAAATTTTTACAATCTCCAAAAAACAATACTCTGAGGCACAGATTAGCATACCTACAACAGTCATGATACTCTTAGGCCAGTAGCCGCTTCTCAATTATTGCCAGAAAGTATGTCAGCGGCAATATCAGTTTCATATCTGTTCCATTGAGCATTTGTTGCCACCAATCCTCTGCATTAAGAGACGGATGAGCCTCGCTCCAGAGGCCCAGAAGTCGAGTTCTTTCTGTTCGTAAATTAATACAAAATAACACTAAATGTTTTAAAGTTTCAGTTTCTTGTGTACACCAGCGACACATCAGATCCAGGTTTGTGTTGGCTGACCATGCTCTGAAACGTTCCTTTGTTTTGAATATGTTAAGTCGAAGATACATGAATAACCTTCTGGCGTTTGGATCTGGAAATAATTCAATGTATTTTTGCAAGCTATTGAAAGCACGAGCCTCAGGTGGAACCTCACTCAATAATTTAGATGCCCCCCTTTTAGAACAAGTCATCTCCCAATCCATCCGCCAGATTTTTGTTTTTGCTGCATCCGTATTACCATGAAGCAACTCTGCAGTAATGTCATATTCTGCCATCAAATTTTCACATCGTTTCAACCACATTGCCATTACACATGGAGCTGATAAAGTGGCACTATGGAAGATTTCAAATTGCGGAATTTGTTCGCATACTTTTGTTTTCCGATATAGCGATAGCAGACTCCAGCAAACTCGACATGGATGGATATTAATGATAGTTCATATCGAATAGAAGCTGTCGATATTCCTTTCGGCAGACCTAATACTTTGGTCCAATAGATGTTCTCAGGCGTGGACCACACCTCCCACGAGCAACCCAGAGCATCTTCAGCCCCGTACGTTAGTACTGGTATTACCTTTTGTTGATAAAATCGTAGCACAGCTTTCAGAGAGAACTTTCCAAATCTCTTTTTTAGCACTAAGGACTGAATCGCCAGTTGTTTGCATTTGTGTTTTGTCACCATAATCCATGGGTCGTCGTTGAGACAGGAACTAATGGTAATGCCAAGGTATTTTACACTGGATGCTATCTGCAATTTTTCATACCCCATAGACCAAGATAGACTCTTTGACCGTCTTGTCCTGCCCCCTTTGAGATTTTTCAGAACAAGAATTTCACATTTCTTTGTGTTGATGAGCAGACGATTTCCAACCACATATTGATGAACTGCATCGATTTTTCTTTGCAGACCAATTGGTGTTGAGTCCAGCAATCTGAGGTCGTCAGCGTAAAGGTGCCAATTTAGATGGGATCTGTGCAGTTTTGGAGGAAATGACTTTACCTCCTCGATTGAAGTTCCAATGTCTGATATAAACAGACTAAATATCGCGGCTGCCAGAGGACAACCCTGCTTAACTCCCTTGAATGTTTTGATCGGTGATGACAGGGTGCCAGATTGATCCAAGCGTACCCTAATAGAGGTGTCAGTGTGCAGTTCTTTTATTGCCGCCATTAGATCTTCCGGGCAACCCCACGCACGCATTTTATTCCGTAACAATCCCCGATCAATCGTATCGAAAGCATAGGAGAAATCGATGAAGGCAAGATATACCGTTTTTTCAGATCTTATCGCCTCCATTTTCAATAAATTCAGCAGTAGCAAATTCAACGAACAGCCAACCTGCTTAACAAATCCAGTCTGTCTGACATCTACATGTTTTGAGATTCTGGCCCATTTTACTAGTTTCAATTGTAGCATGGTTGCATAAATCTTCCCCAAAACGTCAAGTAAAGCAACCGGTCTGTAGTTTTTCGGGCAAGTTCTGTCCCCCTTTTTAAACACCGGCACAATCACGGCAGATTTCCAAGAGTTTGGCGTCTGACACTGATCATTTACTCTCTGAAAGAGAGCAACACAAACATCTGACCATAACTCTGGCTGTTGCTTAATCGTAAAATGTGTTAAGCCGTCTGGACCAGGTGCACGTGAATTATTTGATTTCATAATTATTCTTACAATCTCCTCTTTGGGGAAAGTTAAAGCCCATTTTTTGATAGTTCGAACATACAAGTTTAGAGGGCTTACGTTTTCTTTATATGGCTCAATAAAATGAGATATCCATGCTGTTTCCGATACCGTGGATGCTTGTAGGGCCGCTTGGGGGGCTTGTGTGTCTTTAATGATATTCCAGAAGGCTCTAGTGTTCTTATTTTGAAGACATTCTAACATTCGCTCTGAGTCTCTTTGTAACATTAAGCCTTTATGTGACCTGATCCAATTTTTGTATCTTTGTTTGGCTGTTTTTATCTTCAATCCACATGTGTTTTTATCAATAGACCGAGCTTGACGAATTGTCCGTCTCATCAATCGTTTTTGAATTAATATATCTAAATCGAAATAGTGAAGACGTTTCATATTCGCATGTTTTGATCCGCCATTATTTGTTTTAAAGACGGCCAATAAGTGTGTATACTCAAGCATAGTTCCTCCACCACAGTATTGGTTCGATATCTGGACAACCTCTTCTTCAGCTAACTTTAGTCTCACTCTACTTGCTTCCACTTCAATATTCTGTGACCAATTTTCTTTAACATTTCCCACAATATTCGTAAATTCCAGGATCAGCATGTCGTGGTCACTATTTTCTTTTTGGGACACTTTTAGTGTTTTCACACGTTGATGGAGATCCGCCGATACCAAAAATGTAATCAATGGTAGAGCCATGATTCTCCCGATTCCATGTAAGGGCCGGTGGTATGTCTCCTCGTGTGCATCCATTCAGCATTTGTAAATTTCTTGCACTCATTTCCTTCATCCATTGTGACGATAGGTTTTTGATCTGAGATGTCTTCAAGTTAAAATGGGCAATACTCAATTCACCACAGAGTATTATAATCAAACCCTTTTGATCTACAAGTAAGTGATCAATTACAGTTGAGACTGCATCGATAAACTCTTGTTTCCCCGCTCTTCCATGGTTCCAATATACATTTATTATAGACATTTGTTCTATTATTTGGGATCTCTTGTCCAGTTTTGCAATCATTGATTCTTGGATGAATGGAGAGTGATTTACTGAGTTGAGGATGTCAAAGCCTGTTGAGCGTAGTACCAAAGTTATCAGAACCGCCATCGGACGCCCCTTTTCTGGGTGTATGGCCGAATTTACTGCAATCTGGAAGTCCAATACTGTAGGAATAGCACTTAGCCAGGTCTCCTGTAAGCAAACAATGGACAAATCCCCCAGCCACTCTCTATTAAACAAATGACCAAAACCTTGCGTGTTCCAAGAACCTAAAATCAGATGCTGCGAGGCCTGCTCCTTCTGGCATTATTGCGGTTGATTGCTGTTTAACGTTGTAGCCAGCCATTGCCAGTTTTGAGCTGTTTCTTGGTTGATGTTGCTTAACTGAGGATTGTCCAATGATGCATCTGTTTGCATTTGACCTTGTATAGTTATACTTATTTTTTCAAACTCGTCCACTGATTCTGGACATCGATCTTCGGCAAAGGAAACTTGTTTCTTTCCAGTAGTCACCATTCTTTTCTTGAGTACATCATCTCTAAGAATGTTACGGGATGACATTGCTGGTCCTACAGACCAATTAGAGGCGGCTTTGACCAATCCTGTTTATGGTAAATGTGGGGTGAGTACACGCTCTGGTGAATGGGATTCCACCTCTCGGTCGTTTGTTTGTACTGTTAACTGGCCATCTTGTAACTTGTAGACATCAAAACCCAAAGAAAAAAGAGAGACATTAGCATCCAGAATAGATGCAGCAATTAAAGGCGAGGCTATGTGGAGCACCACTTTGTCATTACGCCGCTCATCTGGAAATTCAACAATCTGCAGATCTTCAGTATTAATAGCGCGTAATCCTGGTACATGATGTAATCATTTAATGATGTTTCTGCGATTTAAAATCAAATTGTCAAGTGACTGTAGCCTCTCAATCATTCATCTAACCAGGAGTTGCTGCGCTGTACCCCTGGATAAATTCCTCCTAGGCCGTGTGGGGTCAGCTTTGTGATCTCTTATTGGTTGACCCTTATCTTGTTTGTCAGACAACTTTGGGTGATGTGGTGTGACCCTTTCCTCGCATCCTTGATCTTGGCTCACCCACGAGTCTCTCTCACTCTGGTCATAATTCGCCTTCTTTATAGTTTGTACACGGTCAACTTTGTGTATCTTTTGTCGTTTATCCTGCATTGTCAGAAAAATAGGACTCTTTATTTGCGGTCTCACAGGTGGTCTTTCAATTCTTTTATCATTACTAAGACTGGACTTTTCCAGTAGGGACTGTGGTTCGGCTGGACAAGAGGCTACTGTGTCTTCATTTCCAATCACTACAAGTCTTCCCCCAGGTAGTTCACTCGCCACTTTTTTATCCATGGATGTATCAATACTGGATTGTTGTTTTCCACCAATAGTTTTAGAGGACTCATCAACGTCCTCGTATTCAGTATCGTCGTAAGTTGACATGTTGAGCAATTCAGTTGGAATTTCGTGTTCCACACTTTCATTGTCATTCAAAACATCTCTAATTTCAAAAATTGACGGAATTGTGGCAACTTGATTTTTAGCTGTGTTAGGCAATTGTTTATTTTTTTCATTTGCTAACACATGCACCACTTTAATGTTTCGAAGAAATCTTTGCGCTCCATTTAATTTATTCCCTTTCCTTGCTGGTAAATGTTTACATTTCTTACATTGTGGTACTTTGTGTTGTTTTCCTGTGCCTGTGCTTAGAGGTATACCTTCCTCCTTATTACAAATAAGGAATAATGTTGAAGCTGTGTTTGCGATAGATATTTCCGGAATGCAACTTGTAAGCTCCTCCTGAGGAGTCATCGTTGAAGTGGATTCCACCTGAGTAGCGCCATGAGCCGGGTTTGCTGAACTTCTTGCTTGTTCTAAAGTGATGTGGAAAGACACGTCCACAATTTCAATGGTCGGTGCTATAGATTGACTTAATATGTCGATACTCTGTGGCGTGTTTGAGTCTCTGAGTGATTGGCTAATTGACACGCTGTTATTAGGATTCAAAGTCATGGGCACCGTGATTGGTGTTTGTGTATGTGGTATCACAATGGAGGGTTTCAAGATGTTCTGCGGTTGGTTGTTCTTTGTTAATGACTTGCAGCCAGGTGACCTTATGCCACTAGCACTGTTACTCGTAAAATGGGCTTCTCCACCCATGGTCACGCATGTACGATCATCAGATCTGTTACTGAGCTCTGCAGGTAGTGGTCTTTTTCCTTCTTGTTTAAATAACGCGAATGCTTCTTTTGCTACTTCAGCAAACAGCTTTTTATCAGTGGCGTCATTTGTCCTTTGCTCATATAAGAGTTTATATAGTTCCTCCAATCTTTTCAAACTCTCAAGTTGCTTATTATTTGTATGGCCACATATTTGTTCCAGATTTACAACTTTGGAGTTTAGTAAGGCCACAACTGTTGTTAAGTCTCTAGTTGCCGCATGTAAACTTTCGTACAATTTCGTGAATGGAGACAATAAGATGGTTAGTGTGGATAATAGTAGTCCTTGTAATTCCCTTAACGGCAATGGCGTACTTAAGTCTGAACCATGTTTCAAGACTTTGGAACAATAGGGAGCTCTGTCAGCGCTGCCTCTATTTCTCCTGATTTTAGGGAAAGGACGTTCCATAAGAGAAGAGTCGGCAGTCTCATCAGAATCAGGATCAGTCTCAGAATCGTCGGTACTCGACGATTGTGGCATTTTTGTTTTTGAGGCACTGCAAGTAGTCACGCATTTCTTATTGGAGCGGAGCCTTTTCTGGGACACGGTCGGTAAGCCAGATCGATCAAGGGGAGGCCCAGGATACTCTCCTTTTTCACACATTTTAGTACGTTTGTAAGGAACACTCGATAATGACTGTTCACAAAGGTCAGTTATATTCATGTTATTACGTTTCAAAGATACCTTCGACCCTCCATTGTTATTTATCGATGCTGTGCCACAGACAGTGATCTTACAAGCTTTATTCATTGCAAGTAAATTTTGAAACACATTGTTTGAAATTTCTAAAGAATCACGTTGCGCTATGTGATTAGTGGTTATGGCCAACGTTACAGGGTCAATCAACATACCTGTTTTTAGACCAGGGTCATGTTCCACACACCAGCCCCCAAGTGTTGCTTGGACTCCTTGGAGCCTTCTGTGCCGCTCGCGATTACCTCTGGTGCATCCAGAGGAGTTGGAGAAATGCTGGCACTGTACACTCAGCGGATGTAAGGTGCAGGATCCCGCATCGATCGTGCTGCGCTCGACTGCATCAGTCTTGCACGTTATGCATGCCGGCTCCTCACATCCATCAGGACATCCATCGGAGCATACAGCCGAGACTTCCAACAGTTCGGCCAGTGGCTCTGCGCCCATGCGCGCCGTGGGCAGATGGTACCCACCCCCAGCAGCTGCCACAACCTCCTCGGCGTCGCTCGGCAAAGCTAATGTGTTCTGTAAATCAATACGGACCGTTATTGCACTCTGTTTTGAGTCTCATCTACTTCAAATGTATCTGTGACTTCAGTTACAAGTTGACAATGCGCCACTGTGCCCCCTGAGCGGGTTGTCCGTCTTACATCGTGTTGAGCAGAGAAGTTAGCTGCAATGTTAGCTGCAAAGACTTCAGGAAATGCATCATCAACAGCATCTACAACATCGACATGTAGTGCTGATACAGTAGTGGTGTTAGCTAACGTTTTAGTATGTGTAAGTGCCTCAATAACTTCACTTGTAGAAGCACAGGAATAGTAATGGCTTACTTTAATCGGCCGATCACAGTGACGCGCTGTGTTTCCCTGAGATTCCACAATGCACTCACGTATTTTCTGAGCACGTGTTTTCAGCATTGCTGTAGCTGTAGTTGTAGTCGTCGGCAGATGACTTGATCTCAACCCGTTGGACATGTTTTTCTGGGTCTTGCCACGACGCCACTCGCCAAACAGCCCAACAGCAACTTCCTCAGCCCTTTGCACCTCAGGGCTTAGCCCTCTACTCTAAGCCCTCAGGGCTTTCCCCTCTACTGGTTTCCCACTGATGTCAAGTCCATAGCGCCAAGTTACTGTGAGGTAATCAATTCACTTACTGGTGGTGATTTTGAAGGATCTCACTCCTTTCTCTCTACCATCTTCATTACCGCGCACCCAACCCGGTGTGTTTGCTTCAGAACCGCCCACCCTGTGCCAGAGAATCTTTCCCATATTTTCATTGGGGAGGAAGGTTGGCTTTTCAATACGCAGACGACTGGCACACATGGAGCAAAGCAGTGGGATACGTAGACTCTGATTGGGTGAGGTTGGGACGGAGACTTTGACCTGGGGAGGGGAGTAGATGGAAGTAAATCACGAGGCATGCCGTGAGCAGGTGAGGGAGGAAAGAGATAGTGAATGGGTGCGGCCAGCGGGAGACATTGATGCGGCAAGGAGCTGGGAAGAGGGCGAACGGGCGCAGGTAGGGCGAGAGGGAGACAGTGGTCAATGGTTGCCTGAGGTGACGGGTAGGCTAATGTGCTGAGCTGAACAAACACTATTCAATCCATGGCATTGGAGGGACACAGTGAGCATGCGGGGCGAGAGGTAGGGTGACCAGATTTACAAAACAAAAGAATGGGACGGCCAACAACATAAAAGGAGGACTACACCATTGCAGCCCACTCATTACCGCCCCTCCCCCAACACGCCCCCACAACCACCACCCAACACTATTTACAGCACTTCTCCTGTCTATAAATTATACATGATCTAAATTGTCCAGTTTTGTCTGAGAATCTTGGCATGTTAAATAAAAACAAACTTTTGCTATAATTGATATTACATGGTTTGCGGTACAATCATCTCCAAGCCAGCCTCTGTGGCACAGTCAGTAAGTGGCTCGTACCTGAGAGGTTGGGGGTTCAAGCCAATCCTCCAACTTCAAAATTCTGAAAGTGTTGTGAAAATAATTACCATTATAATTATCATCACCCGCCCTTTGCCTAAAACTGGACAAGGTTTTTAATTTAAAAAACTCTTGGGACGGGGGGACAGAGGGCCCTATTCCAGGACCGTACGGGCAAAACTGGGACATCTGGTCACCCTAGCAAGAGGGAGACCTTAAATGGGTGATGTGTGAGGAAAAGAGTGGTGAGGTGAGGAGTAGGGGGTAAGGGAGACTGAGCAGGTGAGGTAAGTATGAAGTGATAAAATAGAGGAAAGGGAGACGGAGACTTGACAGGGGGATACAGTGATCAAATGGGGTGAGAGGGAGACCATAAATGGGTGATGTGTGAGGAAGAGAGTGGTGAGGTGAGGAGTAGAGGGTAAGGGAGACTGAGCAGGTGAGGTAAGAGGAGGAGAGTATGTAGTGATAAGATAGACGAAGGGGCGATGGAGGCCTGACAGCAGGATACAGTGGTCAAATGGAGTGAGAGAGGGACGTTTATAAGAAATTGTCTGGTGGAAGGGAGAAAGTGAACAGATTAATTGAGAAGAAGCCAGTAAGAGATGAGGGGAAGGAAGGTGAGGGTGAAGTGAGGGAGGTAGATGGTAGTTCCTTAACCCCTGAACTGCCAAGGGTTTTCCCTCCCAGTGCTAAGCCCTTTTCTGGACTTTTCGGTAGGTCGGAATTCCATCCCTTGTAAACTCTTTGTTACAAGTGATATTGTGGCGAATTTGCACTCTTTTCTTCCCACATGTATGTAGGCGGTCGTGGTTTTCTGTAGTGGGGTGTGAGAAAATAACAGAAAAGTGACAATATTTTGTCTTTTTCCAGAAAAAGCCAATAAAATTACGTACAAAGACGCCAGTGGTTATTTCCTTGTAAGAGCTATGAACAAAAGGTTTGCAGTTCTGAAATCACCATTTTTCAAGCTTTCATGAACAGGTTGAGTGGAAACAAAAACAATTATTTTTCATAAGTGTACTCTGAGGGTGTAGGAGTAAGAGGCGGACACAAGGGTGGCAATGTTGCTTGGCAAAGACTTGTATGAATAACAAAAGCAAGTGGGGGTTGAAGGAAATCCTACCCTTCCCTACCTTTAAGAGGGATTTCCCTGCCTCAACGAAACTAGCCAATGAAACAGTCTCTGCCAGAATGTCCAAAGTTAATTTCGCCGTCCTGTGTCCAAATCCTAACCTGTCCCTCACAAGCTAAACTCAACATAAGGCGAAAAGGGAAAATGGGCCTCGTTACAAGTTTTGCAGTGTGGGAAAAGTGCTGGGAAAAGTGCTGGTAATTCCGTTTCCGTGACTGGGAATGGTCCCACACCGCAAAACTACAACAGCCAAGAGCTGGAGGTAAATCAGGCCCCACCGGCAAAAAACTGCTGGTATTTTTTGCACCGGTTTTACTAATGCCGGAAATATCGGCATTCCTCTCACTGGAGTCCTGTTGGACTCCAAGGAATGGAGAATGACCGTCCTTTTTGCCACCTGTAACATCTCGAAAATTCTGGGATATCAGGTCGGTGGAAACGGTAGGTAATTTTGCCAGTATCCAGCCGGATTTACCTGCGGTATAACAGCAAACTTGTAATGAGGCCCAATGCCGACTAGCAGCCCGACCTTGTAGTGCAAAAGAAAAGTTCCAAAAGGTGTAGAAAAGCCAAGGAAATGTTCCATAAAACTCAAGCGGTTGGTTCCCTTTGCCCGGAGTCTTTCGACGTTATCCAAGAATGTCTACCTGTCCTCAGTGGTCATGATGAGTCTCTCTAAGTAGGCCTGACTCCCAGGCGCTGCAACAAGGAAGTGTGGCTTGGATACCTTTCCCCCAAGCTATGCTGAGAGTCCAGGACCATTTTCTCAGCACCCCCCCCTTGGTCCATTATCCTGCCAAGTAGGGTGCTCAACGTTCTCGTTCACCCTGTTTTCTCTTTCTGATTTCTCTTCCACCCACAGCCTCGGTTTACTCGCCTGCCAAGGTCGCAGGGTGTCACTTGTATGTGTGAAGGGCGTATTCCTCTTTATTACTGTTTGGGGTGTGTTTCCCCTGTGTGGGTCCCAGACCCCATTCACTTGGTTACCCTCCCAGTCCTCTTGGTCTAACCTCTCTTCCACCCACAGCCTCGGTTTACTCGCCTTCCAAGGTCGCAGAGTGTCACTTGTACATGTAAGTGTTGGATTCTTCTCAATCACTGTTTGGGGTGCATGACCCCAACAAGTGGTCACAGACCTCCTTCAGTTGGTTGTTCTCACAGTTCTCTCATTTCTCTCTTCACCCCACAGCCTTGCTTTACTCCCATTGCCAAGGTCTGTGAGTGTCTCTTGTATCTGTGAAGTGCATATTCCTCTTTATTACTGTTTGGGGTGTGTTTCCCCTGTGTGGGTCCCAGACCCCATTCACTTGGTTACCCTCCCAGTCCTCTTGGTCTAACCTCTCTTCCACCCACAGCCTTGGTTTACTCGCCTGCCAAGGTCGCAGGGTGTCACTTGTACATGTAAGTGTTGGATTCTTCTCAATCACTGTTTGGGGTGCATGACCCCAACAAGTGGTCACAGACCTCCTTCAGTTGGGTGTTCTCACAGTTCTCTCATTTCTCTCTTCACCCCACAGCCTTGCTTTACTCCCATTGCAAAGGTCTGTGAGTGTCTCTTGTATGTATGAAGGGCGTATTCCCCTTTATTACTGTTTGGGGTGTGTTTCCCCTGTGTGGGTCCCAGACCCCATTCACTTGGTTACCCTCCCAGTCCCCTTGGTCTAACCTCTCTTCCAGCCACAGCCTTGCTTTACTGCCCTGCCAAGGTCTGTGAGTATCATATGCAAAGTTCGTATTGCCCTTTATTACTCGCCCGGGGATGCCTCCTTGCTATGGGTGCCAGGCCCCTTCACTAGGTCACTCTGCCCTGGTAAGTATTTCTTGTGTTCGCCATCCATTTTAGGTCTCCTGAAGGTTCCATGTAATAATGTCCCCTCAGAAATATCGCCATGCAAACAAATTGCTGAAAAATGGCTTTTTTGTGGGTACATTATTACATGGAACATGCGGGGAACACCCCTGCAACCCCCGAATCCTTTTTTATTTTTCATGGGGGGCAGGAGACATACCCGAAACCCCCGCTGCCCCTGTCCCTATATAAATGGTCACCTATATAATGTCTCCATGACCTTTTCCCGGCGACATTATATACGGCAACCATATATTTAGGGATATTATTACCTGATACCCTCCTGAACTCTCTGGGTCTCCCCAACCCTGGTACCAACTACCCATGTACCTGTAGGGCCTTGGCCATCACCATCCGGTTGTTCGTGGGTCTCCCAGGAGCTTCGGCCGCTTCTCTGACTCACCGGGAACTTCCCTGGTCTTCTGCACATCTCCTCTGCAGTTCAGCTGTGGTTTTCTTCCACTCGAGCGGCCCAGGTCACCGGCAGGTACGTTTCCTCTTTTCCAGTCTGCCTTCCATGTTGTGGGGCTTCCGTGTGAGTCTCTTCCCCTTGGACACCATCTGCCTCTTTGCCTTGTTGTCCTGCGCGTACCTGAGCACTCTCTCGGCTCCCGCCGAGCTGACAACAAAAACGCCATCCTTCTGTTCCCTCGCTGCCTTTGAATGACAGCTGACCAATAGGATCACTCGAAAGGCTAGAGCGCATGCATGCATTCGATCTTATCAGTGATTTTCATTACTCGTGGCCTCTTCCTCATCCCAGTAGTTCTTGCCTGAGACATACTACAGAAACACATGGGGCCATTGGGTAGTATGGAATTAATGGGGTTTTGAGGGAAGGTGGCAGGGTCAAAGGGATACTGTGTTCTCCCGGGATAGTCAATACTCTCAATGGGATCCTCCCTCCCCATGAGATCCTCCTGCTGTGTACCACCACCAGGGGGACTATCGGGTAGCGGCCTCACCTCCCTGGCCTCATGGAAAGAGGCTCCCCCATCTAAAGCAGTGACGATTCCTCAGGTTTCATCGCAGCACCTTTCGTTTTGTGAGAGGAATGCGATTTCCCCCTTTTTTAATAGGACATGCATGAATGGAATGGAAGAGAAGGGTAGGAAAGCTGAATGGGAACACAGAGAGGCATACATTTCTGAAAAGTAGATATAATGTAAAGCTCAGGAAGGGGTCATTTTGCGCAGATCAAGAAAGAGCTATGTACGCATAAGTCCAGTAATTTGCCTAACAAGTGCAAAAAAAGTATGTGCCGGACATGTTTGCACGTGCAAGGAAATGGCTTCCCTAAATATACAGAAAAGCAATGCACCGCTCCATTCCCCCAATTCTTCATAATGTTTCACAAAACAAGCAGTGCCACAAGCCAAAACCAGGGCATGCTACATAGTATTTTTATGCTGACTGACCTTTTGAAGGATAGGCGACATGCACAGGCCATAATGCGTGCAGTGCCTAAGGCAGCAACTGGGTGTGGGGCACATTTGGGAAATGAAAGGATTGTGTAATAAAGCGCAGTAGCAAATGTATGAAAACATTATCACAATCAAGAGAAAACAACACATTTCCTACCTTCTCACATTCCCACATGCGTCCCTGTGAAAATGGTACCTCATGTGTGGATGCAGTGTTCCTGGCCATTAAGGAAATGGTTAAACTACGGGTATGGCAAACGTTCTGGGAAGAGTGCATTGGGCCTTTTGGCCAGCCTATAGGTTTAGGGCTGGGGAATTAGTCCTACAAAAGAAAACAAGCAACCACATACATGTTCGAAAATTCAAATACACCCAGCGTGCATTGTTGGTGCAAGAATTTCCAACCCAGAATGCACAGCAATTCTGATAAAGTGGAGAAAATACAGTATTTTTGGATA
The DNA here is from genome assembly GCF_040938575.1 of Ambystoma mexicanum. NCBI lineage: Eukaryota > Metazoa > Chordata > Amphibia > Caudata > Ambystomatidae > Ambystoma > Ambystoma mexicanum. The sequence goes on from NC_090928.1 coordinate 1,254,300,173, forward strand.
TTTGCTATTGGGAAATCACTGAAATGCTCAGCAAACAGTGCATGACCTACCTTCTCATGTTTCTACAGGTGTCACAATACAAATACCACATGTGTGCGTCCACTGGTCTGGGGCGAAGGGAAAGGGCTAAACTGCAAAGATGCAAAGAGCATATTTTGGCTTGTGGCAAGCACACGCGTTGAGGGCACTGGCATCACAACCACTAAAGAAAGGTGGGAACCGCATGCAGTTTTGAAAAGGAGAAACCCAGGGGAATCCAAACACATCTTGCTTGTGTTGATCGCAGAAGAATTGTTTACCCAGAATGCACAGCAAATAGGAAAGGTTGGGAAAATACAATACTTTGATGTATTAGCCATTTGGAAACCACAGAAACGGATGGGGAACACAATTATTTTTACCTGGCCACATTCCCAAAGGTGTCCCGTTGAAAACGGTACCTCACGTGTGTGGGTGCACTGGCCGAGTCCAAAAGGGAAAGGCCAAAAGTACAGGCATGGTAGGTGCTCTGGGAAAACCAGATAGACATTGTATTTAGTCTTGAAGGCAGGGCAGACATTTAGGACTGGGGTGTATCAGCCACCAAGGGAAATAGGGAACCCCATGCATTTCTGAAAAGAGGACACCCGGGGGAATCCGAAGAGGTCTCATTTGCGCAAATCTACTAGAATGTACTACCCAAAATGCCCAAGAAATTCCAAAATGTAGAGAAACACAATTTTGAGATATGTCCTAGCTTCCCACGTTCCCACAGATGTCCGGATGAAAACGGTACCTCACACATGTGGGTACACTGACAAAGTCACAAAAGAAAAAGGCTAAACCAATGGTAACCCCAAAAAATCTGTGAAGACCCAATACATACTCTATTTGGCCTTGTGGACTCCGGCAGGGTCCCCGTCCCTCCCTGGAGGGAAAAGCTCTAACTCGGCCCTGCTAGAGCTCTAGGACAGCTGGGGGAGCTGCCCCTGGCCTTGGGCACCTGCCTCCCATTCGGGTTGACTGCCCCAAGCCCAACAGCTGTCCTGGGGAGCCCCAGTGGGATCCCGGTACCTCCCCAGAGTGAAAAGCTGTAACGCGGCCCGGCCAAAGCTACAGGACAACTGGGAGTGCTGCCCAGCTTTGAGCGTCTGTCTATCATGTGGATCAACTGTCCCCAAGCCCAGCTGTGGTCCTGGGGAGCCCCGGCAGGTTCCCAGCCTCTCCCTGGAGGTAAAAGCTGTAACACGGCCCAGTCAGAGCTCCAGCATGACTGGGGATGCTGCCCTCGGCCTTGGGCTCCCATGTCCCATGTGTGTCAAAAATCTCCAAGCCCAGCGGTGGTCTCAGGGAACCCATGTGGGGTCCCTGTGCCTCCCTGGAAGGAAAATCTGTAACGTTGTAACATGGCCCAGCCTGAGCTGCAGGACGGCCGGGGGTGCTACCCTCAGCCTTGGGCGCCTGTCACCCATGTAAGTCGACTATCCCAAAGCCCAGCAGTGCCTGCCAGTCCTTTGCCAGGGGGCCAAAGGCCCTTCCTTCCCAGGCCCATTGGACTGCATTGCACTACCAGATGGTCGCTTTGCGAGGCCAGACATTTGCTATTTCTCCATTGGAACGAATGCCAGGACCAGATGGCTGGGCTGTTCTGGAAGTCTGGATGGACGTCAATTTGACATTTTTCTCCAGTTGGGTCTATAAGGAGCCTGGACACTTACCCCGGATTACTATACATAGTGTGTATGGGTCCTGTCTCCACTCGGATCTCGGTGCAATAGCCAGTCTCCGTGGCAAAACCACTGCACCACTGCACCGGCCAAGGGCTGTGCCCGATGCAATGCCACAGCAGCACTTGGCCTGCTGTGGGTGCTCTTCTGAGAGGCCAACTTTTAATTTCCCTGCCAGCACAGTGCCTGGCCGACAAGAAAACTTCAGCTGACTTGCATGCGGAGGACAGGACGGCCTGTCCGTCTGCCTCCCTGTAATCGATTTGGTGGGGGTTCTGCACCCGGCCTTGGGCGGCTGCCTCCCATGGGTCCGGGCTGGAAGAATAGTGGAAAATATCCCTGAATTGCCCCCTTAGGGGAGCAACAATGTTCTGCCGGCATGGGGGACATATTGTGGGCTGACCCTGCAATTGTGGGCCAGCCCATTGAAATGCCCCCCGCATGCACCAACGAAAAAATTACATATCAAATGTTACCTTACCTAGGGACAGATTGGCAGGTTATGGTGCCAATCTGCCCCCAGAGAAGGCAACTACTGCCTGCCCCGTCCACTTTGGGTCCAGAGTGGGAGACGCGCACTTATCTGCTAAGTGTCCCGCTCCCCCTCCCCTAAAAGGAATCCATGGGGGTCTAGTGGCCATTGCTGCTCACAGGTGGCAAAATGGTGGAAAATACCCCCAATGTTGTACCTCCAGGGAAGCAGCAAGGATCTCCACCTCCTTGCAGTGTTTCCTTGGAGGGTTGGCCCACAGGCACATGGCCACCCCTCTGCCAACCTCAAGTTTGCCAATCTGTATACACTGGTATGTTGTTTTGCCTTCCTTGGGCATCTCATCTCGCAATTCTTTAGATCCTGTGTTTGTATCATGAATATGCCAGTGTATGGCTGAGGGCCTTCCAGCCACTATTTCATGGGGGGTGGGATCTTTTTTTTTGTCTCTTAATGAAAACCATACAATGGTCAAACAATATTGTCTCTGACATGTGTGGGACAGCCCAATTCTTTTGCAATACAGACATCAAACTTTATTTAGGTTCAGATGCTGGAAAATGTAATTATGGAAAAGCAATTAAAAGCAAACTTGATATCATCCCTACTTTACCTGTAACGTTATGTCTTCATATTTCATCCTGTGACTCCAATCTGCACCCTCGCCACAGCCACGTGTCCTTTTCCTGTTCTGGAGCCTGGCCTTGCGCTTCCACTAAAGATGGCTGTGCACACGGAACATCAACACCAAAAACAGTACTTACCAGTAACGCCTGTTCTTGTGACGTGGTATCACCTAATACATGGTGTAATCTGCTAATGCATTACCACAGAGAAACAAGGTCCTTTCCCTGTGTGTGCGCAGCACATTCAATACCATCACCTCAGTGGGTAACTTCAGTGTTTGAAGAAGACGCAGTCATTTAGCAAACATGACCAGAGAGCCATCTGATCCTTTTAAACCTCTCCTTTCCCATCTTTGAACACAACACCAACAGAATCTGAACAGGCAGTGCCCTCCTGCCCACATGCATTACATTGCCCTTGACTGCTGCCACACGTAATCTTAGAGGACACTTTGTAGACCATGTGGGTCTTTGTATTGAAAGTCTGTTATACTTTGCCTCAACAAACGTTTTCAGAATCGCTGGCATTAAATTAACCACAATGTATCCAGGGAATCAAAAATAATGACTGTTTTCCACTATATAGGAAAGAGGGGATAAGTGCATTTGTGTGATTTGTATTTAGTGACATATCTTTAATTGTAGTTTCTCCATTGGCGTTGTCAATTCAATACTCCATTCTTTCAATCCGGCCGTAGAACTCGCAGAATTCAATTGGTTTAAAATAACAAGCATCCGGATGGAAAATGGTGATAGCTAGTTGGCTCTGGCAATAGCTGAAAATCTGGTTAGCTTAAAACCGGGAGTAACCCTTGACCCCTCCATACCACTGACACCATTATATCAGAATACATATTTGTTATTTACTCTGTTTCGGGAATGTGCAGAGAGGAACACCTAGACATATCCTCAAGGTTTCTTTAAGCATTTAGACTCATGGAAAATGGCCAAGAATCCATAGCCTGCCTCCCATGCGGGGGTTAGACCTACGGCTTGTGCTTTACTGGCATTGTCTTGCCCACATGCATTATCGCCTATATGTGATCAAATCGTCATTGCAACAGCTGACAATTCAAATGGTAGTGCACAATTTACTAATGTCCTCAACCCCTAAAATAATCAATAATGAGGATAGGCACACATCAAAATCCTGGTCCCACCTCCCATCGGATGGTCACAGGAATTTGGGGGGGTGGTCCCTTTTCACCAAACGCGAGTGAACTGCCGGCGCTGTCTCCAAACGAGGGAGCGTGCACACAATGGCCAACGGTAACATTGATATGTTAACAGCTGTAAAGCCCACTATAAACTATTCCACTGCTCGCTATAGGGCAGACCTCCTGACACACTGCACTCCCGGCATACTGCACTCCCGACACACTGCACCCCTGCAGGCGTTCTGCTGTCTCTGCTCTCCGGCACCGTCTAACTTCTAGGTAACTTCACAAATACACGGCATGCAATAAACATGGCTATGCTTATGTTTCTAACACACAGACAGCCCTTTCAAAAGTAAACACTGTATATGGCCTTTTTCTGAAATCACAACTTCCTTATTGTAGCACATAGACTCTATGCTTTTGTCATTTTTTCTTCAAACAATGCTCTCGCTCAGCAAGGGGTCATTGATTCTACAGACTTCCAATCTCTAACCTGTATTGATAGTTTTCTTAAAATAAAAATAGTACTAATACGATGGACCTTACAATAAGTATGTACCTTTCATGTAAATATTAGCTGAGGTATTTAGAGCAGTAAATAGTCACTCACACCTCCTGCTGCCTTTACAGAAAGAATCAGAAAGGTTAAACAAGAGGGCTTTATAGGTGAAATATACATCTATGTCGGGGATTGTGTGACATCCTACGTATTGCTAGGTGCGAGTTATGGAAGATCTATGGCTGGTCACGGCCACGTGTGACCAGAACTTACTCAATCAAGATTTGACATCTTAGCCTCATACTCGTAACAAACAAAGCACAACTACAAGTCCCAGAATGCAACTGCAATAGAGTTCTGCTCAACATTAACTTCCAACCATGCACAAAACTAACGGCGACCACCTATCTTGATCACAAACCAGCTCAACGTGTTGGAAATAATAATTGATGTTACTGCATTGAATGGAAACACAGCCTCAAAATGGTGACAGAATGGAGAGGAGAAAACGCGCAAGACGATTTCCATATGCACCGGTGAAATAACGCCAGGACCCCTAGAAACACGATGAAGACCCGGACATATATACATACAAATCACACAACCGCCTTCATGGAGACACACATTTGTTATATCAATTGAATTGTAAGCATCACCTGACTCCTAAACCAGGGAAACATCCCTCTATTAAATAAACATCCAGAATATGTTCTGTAATTTAAAATATCCAATGTACCAGAGAAATGCATACCTGGGTCTCCAGGCAACCTAGTGTCCCACTGTGCACCCCTTAATTCCTGAGTCAAACTCGCCAATATACTTCCCCCTTTTTCCTGATCCCACACTCCCAACAAGCTAGAAAAGTGAGCCAGACTGTCTGAATGCTGGGAGCGTACCTCTGGAATTCATTGCTATAGAAATATATTAACTCTCACCGGACCCTTCCTCCAATTCAGAAACGCTGGTAAGACGTGACTATACACCCAATAATCCTGACGCCAACTGCCTCCCTTACACAACCGTTCTTGTGCCTGGGTGCACTCCTTTGCACTCCTCTGTAACACGTGTCTTTTGTTAAGACAGCACTCATAGTTGTATTTACTTAATAGTGGTACCAGTGGGCATTTAATAAAGCAAGCTGCCTACTACTGTCATGGCCTAATGCGTGCACTTCTTCTTCCAAAGGTACAGTATGACTGCTGTGCATTTAAGGGACTGTACCTTTCGCTATTCCTGGGAGTCTGCTGACAACCGTAGCAGAGCAACCCTTCCATCAAACAATCATGTACTATTAATTATAATTGTTTTTTTGACAACGCGCTTAATACCGAAGAGGTTTCTAAGCGCAGACCCGGGGTTCGAGCCTGCGGTGCTCTGCGTCGTCTTGCTTCCAAGGCGAGCGCATTGCCAACGATCTAGATCCCGGCGTGCACCCTCCCATGCATGACACCGGCAGTGGTTCTGTCTCAGCTGACTCATGATGCATGCTGGGACATGTAGTTATGTGTTTCCACAAGGAAAAGTTAAACTACGCATAAAAAGCCCATACATGTCTGGAAGCATCACGCATGTTTTCCCTTCATACTTTTCTTTCCTACTGTTTTAGCGACCCCTTGTAAGGATTGAAGGGGCCTCCCAACCCCCCCATTATCTTATAACTGTCCCTTCTTTTTGAATCCTTATTCCCTTAGCCATTGTAACTGTAGTTGGTTATTTATAACGCGCTCAATACCCAGAGGTTTCTAAGCGCAGGCGCCGGGGATCGAACCTGTGGTGCTCCATGTCGTCTTGCTTCAAAGGCGAGCGCGTTGCCCCTGAGCTATCCTCCCAAGCAATAGCTTTTTCTTCCTCCTCTACTAGCGTTCTCTCGCCCTTCCCTCGTCTCCTTCCTCATCGACATGCCCCGCACCGTCTGCTTCATCCTCTTCTACTTTTAAATGTGCCATCGTGGCCATCTTCCACCAGTCCCCCACCGATTCCTGGCCCCCATTAATAAGCGCACAGATTTCTGCCCATTCTTACTCTTTCCTTTCCTCCTTTGGTTGAGATATACCGCCCGTCCCGTTTCCTTTTACTCCCCCAATCGTGACCCCTTCTTTTGTTTTCTTCCTGAATCCTCTTTTCAGCTCATCATCCTCCGTTTCATTCTATTTAATTTTATTTTATTTTTGCATTTATTTACAGCACACATAACCCATAGGTATCTAGACGCTAGTTACATTGCAGCTCATTTATAACGCGTTTGTTTTTTTCAAGCACGAGTCCGGGATTCGAACCTGCGTTTGCTCCGCGTGGTCTTGCTTCCAAGGCCCACGCGTTGCCACAGAGCTATCATCCCGTCTATAAAGCTCCCTCTCTGCTCTGCAGAGGACTGCTTTGGTGGGGCCCGTGTTTCACAATGTCATCACTCAGGCAATACTTCAGAGTGGATCCCTTTCGTTCCCATCGAAACACGTTCTCTTTCTCTCCGACTATATCGATAGCCAGGTTCCCACCTCCTTCCGTGCTCCACACACCCCTTTTCCCACCCCTGTTATTCCACCACTCAGAGTTCCCAGACTTTCAGCAAAACCCTTGCTGACTGGCTTACCTTATCTTATGCACATAAAAACTCTTTGGGCGAAGCACCGGCGGGTGGCATCTGGGAGGTGGAGAGGACGGCTGCAGAACTCCTGGGCTCCTACCCTGGCTCGCCCAATTTGCACTGGAATATTAAAGAAAAACACAATAATGTGAGACAGAGGCCCGTGCTTGCATTTCGGCCGTGAGGATTTGCTTAACCGTGTGGTTAACACAAATGACTCAATGAACATAGGTTTTAGCAGTTAATTTATGCACGCAGTGGCGGGCTGGTCAGCAGATCTTTTACACGTAGGCACACGTAAGCAGAACTTGTTTTACAATAGTTTACAACCAGCTCAGGATTAACAGAACAATCATGGGTCGCCTTCTCAGTTTGCTTGGCCTCTTCAGGAAGGACCCTCCATGAATTAGTTACTTTACACAAATACAGATGTGTTGATGATGCCCCAACCTTGTGTCTCTGTCCCCCAACCCACAAACATTACATCACCTGACACGTCACATAAAATGGATGCCAACACAGAGCAGATGCTTGGTAAATCAAAATGGCACCCAACTACATCGCTATATTTTAAGCCTAGTCATCTTTATTTTGTAATTCTCCTTTCAACTTCACGCTTAATCATGCCCTTCACCGAAGTTACAAAAATTGTCTCATGCACACAGCTCTTCTCTTTTGCAGGAGCAGCCCCTCAAAGCTGATCCTCCAGAAACGGGGATTCTCCCACCCCAAGAGGCATCGGCATGCTTTCAGAACCCACGTTGCAGTGAGATGACTGGCCCTCGGCAGGAGAGGCAGGTGAACCAGCCCGGCAGCCGCCTTCCCTGGGGCAGTCACGAATGGGTCGACTTCTTGGACCCTCCGAGCCTACCAATGGATGAGAGCCAGGAGCACCCCAGTCACCCCAGTGCCCTGGAACTGGGACAGCATCACTCTTCACTGGTCCTGGACCCCTGTGAAACTCCTGTGATGGTCGTGCCCCCACCTGGCACTGGCAGCCTGGGGGAGACGGTGAACCTCATCCTCAGCATCAGCAGGAAGGTAGAGAAGGAGCGGCCGATCCAGGAAGCGGAGGGCGGAGAAGCAGCAGAGGAAGAGGACGGTCTCCACCGGGTAAGTTCTGCGCTTAGCGATGATGATGACTTAGGATGTGTGTAGCACCAGATCGAACAAGCGGCAGACCACTCAACACGCCCAACTAGAGTCATTCTGATGGGGTCGTTATAGCCCCGGGTCGGTACCGTGACCGGTGATCCACCAATCCCCACTCCACGTCACGCAGAGAATGATTGTGCATGCATGCAGGGAATGTCAGCAAAGCCATGCATTGACTCCTCATTGAATCTTGGCCATGCACAATTCTGTGAGGATGTCCATCCAATGGCAGGCCCCAGCCACACCTCACCAATGCAATTTGACAGATTGTATTAATTTCTTTCTGGCACTGCGAAACCAGGACAATCCGCCAAATTGCACCAATGCTGTTGCCATGTGTTGTCCACATATGTACGGCTGTCCCCCATGCCGCGATGCATGAAATGTGCCTTCATGGAAAATATTTGGATAAAGTTGCTTGTACGGAGAGCCTTGAAGCATAAGTTGTACTTCCCTGATGAGGCACAAAAGGGCCGAAACACATCTGTGTTTACCTCCGGTTCCTGTGTAGAGGGGACATAGGCTAGCAATTTGGGCTGGATGTCTGCATTTGGGGTTAGGGTAAGTCATGATGTGTATACAGTTACTGGTGTTTGATACAATGTTGGCACACACGCACTCTGCTTCGTACGGGCTGATAGCACTGTATGGGCAGCCCACTGTTGAAATGGCACAACCGCTCTAACTATGGATGGAATGCTTCATGCCAACCAGAATAATTCCCCAAAGTTCAGAGAACCTTTTAATCTCTTTCACATCTCTATGTCTCTCTCTCTCTCTCTCTTGGTTTCTCTCCCCCCACACCTCCAGCTCTCTGACTCTAGACCCACGGGCTCTAAAACCTTTTGGAAACGGTGCCAGGGTCTCATAGGCAACACTTTTGGTAGTTTAAAGAGAAAGAAAAAAACCTCCCGCCCGAGTATGGACGAGGTAAAACATCCCACGCGCTGGTGCATGCTGGGAAGGCGTGCTTGCATGGTGTTGGCGTGGCTTGCGTTCTGGGGGCATGAGTTTCCCTGATGTCTGCCACCTCTGTGAGTTTGGGGCTGGGGGCGGAGGATCCTTGCTGGCCTTCTCCCCTCTAGTGGGTGCCCCCCCTCCCTTGCTTTCTGCATCCTTGGGGGCATCGCTGTGCAAGGGTCTCTGTGGAACAACCGCGTGAAGATTTGCTGTGAGGTCACTGCTTTGAAATGTCCTACAATTTATCTGGGGGAAACCCAGTTGTGTCAACATTGTCTCCAGAAATGGATATACTTGAACAGAAAATATTAAGAACGTTTTGAGGTCTTCGAAGAATTGTGGTCTTGTTCGTTGTTTTCAAAGATCTTTGAAATGATTCCAACTTCGCAGCCTTTGCCTATGATATGATATGATATGGCATTTATAATGCGCCTAAACACAAGTGGTTCTAGGCGCCACAAGACAAGGAGGGGGAAACAGAGGGAGGACAAAACAACAATCTTACTAGAGCGTGTGCCATTCCGATCGCGCGAGTGCGGGGAAGAGGGAACGGGAGAAGTGCCTGGAGGGAGGGGAAGAGATTTCAGAGAGGAGAGATAGTATTCCTGGGCTTCTGGATAAGTTGCCGAGGGCGGAGAGTAGAGGCAGGAAGATTTAGAAAGAGGCTGTTGCAGAAGTCCAGCCGAGAGAGAACCAGAGCTCTGGGGACAGTGAGCTTCTGGGGGAAGGAGAGGAAAGGAAGAATACCTCTGAGGAGGTGCAGCTGGTAGTTTGACTTCTTAGAGACGTGAGGAGAGAAGCAGAGGGTGGAGTCGAAAATGACACCAAGGTTCTTAGCCTCACAGGAAGGAGCAGGAAGAGGTCTCAGGGTGGGCGGCCAGAGTGAGAGAGAGGAAAGAAGGCAGCGGGTGTCCCAAAGAACAGGATTCTGCAACCTTTGGCTCTCCAGATGTTTTGGACTACAAGTACCATCAGCCCCAGGGGCAAAGCCGGTCTCAAAACTTTGGAGAGGCTGGATGACTGTTTGGAAAGCTGGTCACGAGTGGGGCCATTATTCCACTGCCCTGTCAACCAAACCCCCTTCGTCTAAGCTCACCCAAGAGGCTGTATACCTATTATGTCTTCCTTTGGCCAGTTCGATCCACAATTCAGAGAGTATTTAGTTTCACAAAGTGATGCTACTCACTGGGGTCATGGCCCATCTAAATGCTGCGCCCTGCAGATATACCTTTTGCTTCTGGATAAGGGGGTCGATTGGCATCGCCTGCGCAGGCTTGTGTCCTCTGTGCATTTCCTGCTGATGCCATGTTAATGATTGTTTCCATGGAAATCTGCTCCCTCCCACCCCCAGTAAGAAACTTTACCATTCGAGCTCCAGGCTGGGTGTCACAGGGATACAACGTCCTTTCGTTGCGGGATGTTTTTTCATGGGGTTTTTTAACCGCGATTTTTTTTCTCGGAAAAACCCATCAAATTTTTTACAAAATGTGGGGCTTGGGGGCGGGGGGCAGGGGAACCCCTTCAAAAAAATCACAGCAAAAAAACATCCCGCGATGAAATGACATGGAACCGTCACAGAGAACGCTGCCTTCTGCCTCAAAGTGCGAGGGCGTATGCCAGTGGCTGGCACTGCCCATGCTCAGCCCTGGCCATGATAGTCAGTGGTGTGGGATCATGGGAGTTCTAATCTAAAACCTCCAGGGAACAAAAGGTTGTAGACCCCTGCTAGAGGCACCCTAAGGTGTCAGACATTTAGATATGTTAATGTTTCCCGTCTAAACACGAGAGAGCGACATTTACTGTGAGGCTTGAGCCTAAACGAACCCATGCCCCCAGAGACATCGGCCCTCATTATCTGTTGGCCAGTAGCCTGCCTGTACTTCTGGTGGGATACCGGCAAACGGATCTACCGTTACCGGCACCTGATATGCCGGAATTACCGGCATATTACCAGTGCCGGCAATGGCAGGTAAATCCCCATTCCATGGAGTCCAGAGAGATTGCTGGTAATACGGGTGCCGGTAATAGCAGCTGTTTTTTGCCTGTGGGGTGTCTGAGGTACCTCTAACTCTTGGCTGGAGGTAAATCGCCACCCCCCCCTCCAAGTTTGCCGGTCCAGAAACGTGCCTGTAAACGGGATTACTGGCACGTTAATGCCAGACCGGCAAACTGATAATGATGCCTTGTGACACCTAGTGCTGCATATCACACCACCCCATAGCACACACAAAGGTAGCACTAAATCTGCTAACCTCAATTGGCATCTCAGCCCAACACCGCACATGTTCTGCACTCCCCCTCGTTCCAACTAGGAGGGCGACTAAAAGCCTCACACCATGAACCAAGAGAGCCGTACCCCGCTGCTTTCCCCGAGAAACCTCTTTCAGGGTGATACCTGCTCCCGCTTACCCCAACCCCCTCATCTTCCCACCGCAGACACAGCCCAGGTGTGGGCACGCTCGAGTCTCCGCGCCACGCGACCACTGTGCTGGTGGTCGCGCGTGCCGATTGTTCATCTTCAGCACCTCTAGAAAAGGATGAGAGTGATTAACCTGGGGCCGCCCCCCCAGCTGAAACAGCCCTCCCTCTGGCGCCCCGCCTTTCCTTGAGTCTCGGCGCAGTCTCTTTACCCGAGTGCCCGGTCAGAAACACGAAGGACCTTCTCAATACTGGAATAAGGCTATACCCCCAGTACATAATATTGCGTTCTTATACAGCGCTGCATGCTAGACTCCTCCCACTTCTAGGCGCTGTAATAACGGTCACTATTATCACCCATTTAAATGGTACTCCATTTAGAGGAAGGGGTTAGGGGAGAGCCAGGATTTAGTGAGGGGAAACTGGTGATAAAGTGTCGGTAAATCCTTCATTTTTCCCCATTACCCACAGCCGCAGTGGTACTCAGATGGGCAAATCCTGCAATATAAACGTAATGCCGCTTCTACGCCCTCAGTGGCCCCTTCAAAGTAACATTGCTTTCGCAACACTGCCACCTAGTGGCCACAACTAGGAAGTGGTTCATCATCTCGAAATCGGAGATTTCCCTAAAGGCAACAGATTCACGGCCACAATTTCCCACGCGTAAAACAGCGCTTGGTACAGATGGAGTCCAAATGGTCATGTGACTGTGCAGTGGAGCAGTGGAAAATTAGTAAAGAAGGAGCCCCGGCCCCTCCTATTGCAATCTGATGTGCACAGCTACACCACGCGGGGCCAGGGATCCACATCCGGCCTCTCCTCTTCACCCTTTACACGCCGTTTACACCCGCTACAGCCCTTGGAACGGGTGCTTAACTCTAGGAGCACCCTGGGAACCCGGAGTGTTGGAACGGGTGCTTAACACTAGGATCTCCCTGTGAACCCGGGCTGGGCTGTTGGAGCAGGTGCCAGGAGCACCCCGGGAACCCGGGGTGTTGGAACGGGTGCTTAACACTAGGAGTACCCTGGGAACCCGGGGTGTTGGAACGGGTGCTTAACACTAGGAGTACCCTGGGAACCCGGGGTGTTGGAACGGGTGCTTAACACTATTAGCACCCTGGGAACTCGGGCTGTTGGAGCAGGTGCTTAACACTAGTAGTACCCTGGGAACCCGGGTGTTGGACCGGGTGCTTAACACTATTAGCACCTTGGGACCCCGGGCTGTTGGAGTAGGTGCTTAACTCTAGGAGCACCCTGGGAACCCGGGTTGTTGGACCAGGTGCTTAACACTATTAGCACCCTGGGAACCTGGGTTGTTGGAATGGGTGCTTAACACTGTTAGCACCCTGGGAACCTGGGGTGTTGGACCGGGTGCTTAACACTAGGAGCACCCTGGGAACCCGGGGTGTTAGAGCAGGTGCTTACCACTATTAGCCCCCTGGGAACCTGGAGTATTGGAACGGGTACTTAACACTAGGAGCACCCTGGGAACCCAGGCTGTTGGAGCGGGTGCTTAACACTTGGAGTACCCTGGGAACCTGGGGTGTTGGTAAGGGTGCTTAACACTAGGAGCACCCTGGGAACCTGGGCTGTTAGAGCGGGCGCTTAACACTAGGAGCACCCTGGGAACCCGAGGTGTTGGAACGGGTGCTTAACACTAGGAGTACCCTGGGAACCTGGGGTGTTGGACAGGGTGCCTCACACTATTAGCACCCTGGGAACCCGGGATGTTGGAGCGGGTGCTTAACACTAGGAGCACCCTGGGAACCCGGGGTGTTGGTACGGGTGCTTAACACTAGGAGCACCCTGGGAACCCGGGCTGTTGGACCGGGTGCTTAACACTAGGAGCACCCTGGGAACCCGAGGTGTTTGAGCGGGTGCTTAACACTAGGAGTACCCTGGGAACCCGGGGTGTTGGACCGGGTGCTTAACACTATTAGCACTTTGGGAACCTGGGATGTTGGAATGGGTGCTTAACACTATTAGCACCTTGGGAACCCGGGCTGTTGGAGCAGGCGCTTAACTCTAGGAGCTCCCTGGGAACCTGGGGTGTTGGACCGGGTGCTTAACACTAGTAGCACCCTGGGAACCTGGGATTTTGGAACGGGCGCTTAACACTATTAGCACCCTGGGAACCCGAGGTTTTGGAGCGGGTGCTTACCACTATTAGCACCCTGGGAACCCAGGATGTTGGAACGGGCGCTTAACACTATTAGCACCCTGGGAACCCGGGGTGTTGGAGCGGGTGCTTACCACTATTAGCCCCCTGGGAACCTGGAGTGTTGGACCAGGTGCTTAACACTAGGAGCACCCTGGGAACCTGAGGTGTTGGAACGGGTGCTTAACACTAGGAGTACCCTGGGAACCTGGGGTGTTGGACCGGGTGCTTAACACTATTAGCACCCTGGGAACCCGGGATGTTGGAACGGGTGCTTAACACTATTAGCACCTTGGGAACCCGGGCTGTTGGAGCAGGTGCTTAACTCTAGGAGCTCCCTGGGAACCCGGGGTGTTGGACCGGCTGCTTAACACTATTAGCCCCCTGGGAACCTGGAGTGTTGGAACGGGTGCTTAACACTAGGAGCACCCTGGGAACCCGAGGTGTTGGAACGGGTGCTTAACACTAGGAGTACCCTGGGAACCCGGGGTGTTGGACCGGGTGCTTAACACTATTAGCACCCTGGGAACCCGGGATGTTGGAACGGGTGCTTAACACTATTAGCACCTTGGGAACCCGGGCTGATGGAGATGGTGCTTAACTCTAGGAGCTCCCTGGGACCCCGGGGTGTTGGACCGGCTTCTTAACACTATTAGCACCCTAGGAACCTGGGATGTTGGAACGGGTGCTTAACACTATTAGCACCTTGGGAACCCGGGCTGTTGGAGCAGGTGCTTAACTCTAGGAGCACCTTAGGAACCCGGGGTGTTGGACCAGGTGCTTAACACTATTAGCCCCCTGGGAACCTGGAGTGTTGGAACGGGTGCTTAACACTAGGAGCACCCTGGGAACCCGGGGTGTTGGAACGGGTGCTTAACACTAGGAGTACCCTGGGAACCCGGGGTGTTGGACCGGGTGCTTAACACTATTAGCACCCTGGGAACCTGGGATGTTGGAATGGGTGCTTAACACTATTAGCACCCTGGGAACCCGGGATGTTGGAACGGGCGCTTAACAATATTAGCACCCTGTGAACCCGGGGTGTTGGAGCGGGTGCTTACCACCATTAGCCCCCTGGGAACATGGAGTGTTGGAATGGGTGCTTAACACTCTGAGCATCCTGGGAACCCAGACTGTTGGAACGGGTGCTTAACTCTAGGAGCTCCTTGGGAACCCGGGGTGTTGGAACGGGTGCTTAACACTAGGAGTACCCTGGGAACCCTGGGTGTTGGACCGGGTTCTTAACACTATTAGCACCCTGGGATCCTGGGATGTTGGAACGGGCGCTTAACACTATTAGCACCCTGGGAACCCGGGGTGTTGGAGCGGGTGCTTACCACTATTAGCACCCTGGGAACCCGGGATGATGGAACCAGCCCTTAACACTGTTAGCACCCAGGGAACCCGGGGTGATGGAGCGGGTGCTTAACACTAGGGGCACCCTGGGAACCCGGGCTGTTGGAGCGGGTGCTTAACACTAGGAGCACCCTGGGAAACCGGTGTATTGGTTCGGGTGCTTAACACTAGGAGCACCCTGAGAACCCGGGCTGTTGGAGCGGGTGCTTAACACTAAGAGCCCCCTCGGAACCCAGGGTGTTGGTATGGGTGCTTAACACTAGGGGCACACTGGGAATCCGGGGTGTTGCAATTCGTGCTTAACAGTAGGAGCACCCTGGGAACTCGGGGTGTTGGACCGGGTGCTTATCACTATTAGCACCCTGGAAATACAGGACGTTGGAACGGGTGCTTAACACTAGGAGCACCCTTGGAACCCGGGGTGTTGGACCAGATGCTTAACACTATTAGCACCCTGGAAACCCGGGGTGTTGGAACGGGTGCTTAACACTAGGAGCACCCTGGGAACCTGGGTTGTTGGAATGGGTGCTTAACACTGTTAGCACCCTGGGAACCTGGGGTGTTGGACCGGGTGCTTAACACTAGGAGCACCCTGGGAACCCGGGCTGTTGGAACGGGTGCTTAACACTAGGAGCACCCTGGGAACCTGGGGTGTTGGAATGGGTGCTTAACACTGTTAGCACCCTGGGAACCCGGGGTGTTGGACCGGGTGCTTAACACTAGGAGCACCCTGGGAACCCGGGGTGTTGGAACGGGTGCTGAACACTAGGAGGACCCTGGGAGCCCGGGGTATTGGACTGGGTGCTTAACAGTGGGAGTACCCTGGGAACCCGGGGTGTTGGAACGGTTGCTTAATACTATTAGGACCCTCGGAACCCGGGATGTTGGAACGGGTGCTTAACACTAGGAGCACCCTGGGAACCCGGGGTGTTGGAATGGGTGCTTAACACTAGGAGCACCCTGGGAACCCGGGGTGTTGGAACGGGTGCTTAACACTATTAGCACCCTGGGAACCTGGGGTGTTGGACCAGGTGATTAACACTAGGAGCACCCTGGGAACCCGAGGTGTTGGTACGGGTGCTTAACACTAGGAGCACCCTGGGAACCCGGGGTGTTGAACCGGGTGCTTGGCACTATTAGCACCCTGGGAACCCAGGGTTTTGGAATGGGTGCTTAACACTAGGAGCACCCTGGGAAGCCGGGGTGTTGGACAGGGTGCCTCACACTATTAGCACCCTGGGAACCCGGGATGTTGGAGCGGGTGCTTAACACTAGGAGCACCCTGGGAACCCGGGGTGTTGGTACGGGTGCTTAACACTAGGAGCACCCTGGGAACCCGGGCTGTTGGACCGGGTGCTTAACACTAGGAGTACCCTGGGAACCCGGGGTGTTGGACCGGGTGCTTAACACTATTAGCACTTTGGGAACCTGGGATGTTGGAATGGGTGCTTAACACTATTAGCACCTTGGGAACCCGGGCTGTTGGAGCAGGCGCTTAACTCTAGGAGCTCCCTGGGAACCTGGGGTGTTGGACCGGGTGCTTAACACTAGTAGCACCCTGGGAACCTGGGATTTTGGAACGGGCGCTTAACACTATTAGCACCCTGGGAACCCGAGGTTTTGGAGCGGGTGCTTACCACTATTAGCACCCTGGGAACCCAGGATGTTGGAACGGGCGCTTAACACTATTAGCACCCTGGGAACCCGGGGTGTTGGAGCGGGTGCTTACCACTATTAGCCCCCTGGGAACCTGGAGTGTTGGACCAGGTGCTTAACACTAGGAGCACCCTGGGAACCTGAGGTGTTGGAACGGGTGCTTAACACTAGGAGTACCCTGGGAACCTGGGGTGTTGGACCGGGTGCTTAACACTATTAGCACCCTGGGAACCCGGGATGTTGGAACGGGTGCTTAACACTATTAGCACCTTGGGAACCCGGGCTGTTGGAGCAGGTGCTTAACTCTAGGAGCTCCCTGGGAACCCGGGGTGTTGGACCGGCTGCTTAACACTATTAGCCCCCTGGGAACCTGGAGTGTTGGAACGGGTGCTTAACACTAGGAGCACCCTGGGAACCCGAGGTGTTGGAACGGGTGCTTAACACTAGGAGTACCCTGGGAACCCGGGGTGTTGGACCGGGTGCTTAACACTATTAGCACCCTGGGAACCCGGGATGTTGGAACGGGTGCTTAACACTATTAGCACCTTGGGAACCCGGGCTGATGGAGATGGTGCTTAACTCTAGGAGCTCCCTGGGACCCCGGGGTGTTGGACCAGGTGCTTAACTCTAGGAGCTCCCTGGGAACCCGGGATGTTGGAACGGGTGCTTAACACTATTAGCACCCTGGGAACCCGGGATGTTGGAACGGGCGCTTAACAATATTAGCACCCTGTGAACCCGGGGTGTTGGAGCGGGTGCTTACCACCATTAGCCCCCTGGGAACATGGAGTGTTGGAATGGGTGCTTAATACTCTGAGCATCCTGGGAACCCAGACTGTTGGAACGGGTGCTTAACACTAGGAGTACCCTGGGAACCCTGGGTGTTGGACCGGGTTCTTAACACTATTAGCACCCTGGGATCCTGGGATGTTGGAACGGGCGCTTAACACTATTAGCACCCTGGGAACCCGGGGTGTTGGAGCGGGTGCTTACCACTATTAGCACCCTGGGAACCCGGGATGATGGAACCAGCCCTTAACACTGTTAGCACCCAGGGAACCCGGGGTGATGGAGCGGGTGCTTAACACTAGGGGCACCTTGGGAACCCGGGCTGTTGGAGCGGGTGCTTAACACTAGGAGCACCCTGGGAAACCGGTGTATTGGTTCGGGTGCTTAACACTAGGAGCACCCTGAGAACCCGGGCTGTTGGAGCGGGTGCTTAACACTAAGAGCCCCCTCGGAACCCAGGGTGTTGGTATGGGTGCTTAACACTAGGGGCACACTGGGAATCCGGGGTGTTGGAATTCGTGCTTAACAGTAGGAGCACCCTGGGAACTCGGGGTGTTGGACCGGGTGCTTATCACTATTAGCACCCTGGAAATACAGGACGTTGGAACGGGTGCTTAACACTAGGAGCACCCTTGGAACCCGGGGTGTTGGACCAGATGCTTAACACTATTAGCACCCTGGGAACCCGGGGTGTTGGAACGGGTGCTTAACACTAGGAGCACCCTGGGAACCTGGGTTGTTGGAATGGGTGCTTAACACTGTTAGCACCCTGGGAACCTGGGGTGTTGGACCGGGTGCTTAACACTAGGAGCACCCTGGGAACCCAGGCTGTTGGAACGGGTGCTTAACACTAGGAGCACCCTGGGAACCTGGGGTGTTGCAATGGGTGCTTAACACTGTTAGCACCCTGGGAACCCGGGGTGTTGGACCGGGTGCTTAACACTAGGAGCACCCTGGGAACCCGGGGTGTTGGAACGGGTGCTTAACACTAGGAGGATCCTGGGAGCCCGGGGTATTGGACTGGGTGCTTAACAGTGGGAGTACCCTGGGAACCCGGGGTGTTGGAACGGTTGCTTAATACTATTAGGACCCTCGGAACCCGGGATGTTGGAACGGGTGCTTAACACTACGAGCACCCTGGGAACCCGGGGTGTTGGAATGGGTGCTTAACACTAGGAGCACCCTGGGAACCCGGGGTGTTGGAACGGGTGCTTAACACTATTAGCACCCTGGGAACCTGGGGTGTTGGACCAGGTGATTAACACTAGGAGCACCCTGGGAACCCGAGGTGTTGGTACGGGTGCTTAACACTAGGAGCACCCTGGGAACCCGGGGTGTTGAACCGGGTGCTTGGCACTATTAGCACCCTGGGAACCCGGGATGTTGGACAGGGTGCTTAACACTAGGAGCACCCTGGGAAGCCGGGGTGTTGGACAGGGTGCCTCACACTATTAGCACCCTGGGAACCCGGGATGTTGGAGCGGGTGCTTAACACTAGGAGCACCCTGGGAACCCGGGGTGTTGGTACGGGTGCTTAACACTAGGAGCACCCTGGGAACCCGGGCTGTTGGACCGGGTGCTTAACACTAGGAGCACCCTGGGAACCCGAGGTGTTTGAGCGGGTGCTTAACACTAGGAGTACCCTGGGAACCCGGGGTGTTGGACCGGGTGCTTAACACTATTAGCACTTTGGGAACCTGGGATGTTGGAATGGGTGCTTAACACTATTAGCACCTTGGGAACCCGGGCTGTTGGAGCAGGCGCTTAACTCTAGGAGCTCCCTGGGAACCTGGGGTGTTGGACCGGGTGCTTAACACTAGTAGCACCCTGGGAACCTGGGATTTTGGAACGGGCGCTTAACACTATTAGCACCCTGGGAACCCGAGGTTTTGGAGCGGGTGCTTACCACTATTAGCACCCTGGGAACCCAGGATGTTGGAACGGGCGCTTAACACTATTAGCACCCTGGGAACCCGGGGTGTTGGAGCGGGTGCTTACCACTATTAGCCCCCTGGGAACCTGGAGTGTTGGACCAGGTGCTTAACACTAGGAGCACCCTGGGAACCTGAGGTGTTGGAACGGGTGCTTAACACTAGGAGTACCCTGGGAACCTGGGGTGTTGGACCGGGTGCTTAACACTATTAGCACCCTGGGAACCCGGGATGTTGGAACGGGTGCTTAACACTATTAGCACCTTGGGAACCCGGGCTGTTGGAGCAGGTGCTTAACTCTAGGAGCTCCCTGGGAACCCGGGGTGTTGGACCGGCTGCTTAACACTATTAGCCCCCTGGGAACCTGGAGTGTTGGAACGGGTGCTTAACACTAGGAGCACCCTGGGAACCCGAGGTGTTGGAACGGGTGCTTAACACTAGGAGTACCCTGGGAACCCGGGGTGTTGGACCGGGTGCTTAACACTATTAGCACCCTGGGAACCCGGGATGTTGGAACGGGTGCTTAACACTATTAGCACCTTGGGAACCCGGGCTGATGGAGATGGTGCTTAACTCTAGGAGCTCCCTAGGACCCCGGGGTGTTGGACCGGCTTCTTAACACTATTAGCACCCTAGGAACCTGGGATGTTGGAACGGGTGCTTAACACTATTAGCACCTTGGGAACCCGGGCTGTTGGAGCAGGTGCTTAACTCTAGGAGCACCTTAGGAACCCGGGCTGTTGGAGCAGGTGCTTAACTCTAGGAGCTCCCTGGGAACCCGGGGTGTTGGAACGGGTGCTTAACACTAGGAGTACCCTGGGAACCCGGGGTGTTGGACCGGGTGCTTAACACTATTAGCACCCTGGGAACCCGGGATGTTGGAACGGGTGCTTAACACTATTAGCACCCTGGGAACCCGGGATGTTGGAACGGGCGCTTAACAATATTAGCACCCTGTGAACCCGGGGTGTTGGAGCGGGTGCTTACCACCATTAGCCCCCTGGGAACATGGAGTGTTGGAATGGGTGCTTAATACTCTGAGCATCCTGGGAACCCAGACTGTTGGAACGGGTGCTTAACTCTAGGAGCTCCTTGGGAACCCGGGGTGTTGGAACGGGTGCTTAACACTAGGAGTACCCTGGGAACCCTGGGTGTTGGACCGGGTTCTTAACACTATTAGCACCCTGGGATCCTGAGATGTTTGAACGGGCGCTTAACACTATTAGCACCCTGGGAACCCGGGGTGTTGGAGCGGGTGCTTACCACTATTAGCACCCTGGGAACCCGGGATGATGGAACCAGCCCTTAACACTGTTAGCACCCAGGGAACCCGGGGTGATGGAGCGGGTGCTTAACACTAGGGGCACCCTGGGAACCCGGGCTGTTGGAGCGGGTGCTTAACACTAGGAGCACCCTGGGAAACCGGTGTATTGGTTCGGGTGCTTAACACTAGGAGCACCCTGAGAACCCGGGCTGTTGGAGCGGGTGCTTAACACTAAGAGCCCCCTCGGAACCCAGGGTGTTGGTATGGGTGCTTAACACTAGGGGCACACTGGGAATCCGGGGTGTTGGAATTCGTGCTTAACAGTAGGAGCACCCTGGGAACTCGGGGTGTTGGACCGGGTGCTTATAACTATTAGCACCCTGGAAATACAGGACGTTGGAACGGGTGCTTAACACTAGGAGCACCCTTGGAACCCGGGGTGTTGGACCAGATGCTTAACACTATTAGCACCCTGGGAACCCGGGGTGTTGGAACGGGTGCTTAACACTAGGAGCACCCTGGGAACCTGGGTTGTTGGAATGGGTGCTTAACACTGTTAGCACCCTGGGAACCTGGGGTGTTGGACCGGGTGCTTAACACTAGGAGCACCCTGGGAACCCGGGCTGTTGGAACGGGTGCTTAACACTAGGAGCACCCTGGGAACCTGGGGTGTTGGAATGGGTGCTTAACACTGTTAGCACCCTGGGAACCCGGGGTGTTGGACCAGGTGCTTAACACTAGGAGCACCCTGGGAACCCGGGGTGTTGGAACGGGTGCTTAACACTAGGAGGACCCTGGGAGCCCGGGGTATTGGACTGGGTGCTTAACAGTGGGAGTACCCTGGGAACCCGGGGTGTTGGAACGGTTGCTTAATACTATTAGGACCCTCGGAACCCGGGATGTTGGAACGGGTGCTTAACACTAGGAGCACCCTGGGAACCCGGGGTGTTGGAATGGGTGCTTAACACTAGGAGCACCCTGGGAACCCGGGGTGTTGGAACGGGTGCTTAACACTATTAGCACCCTGGGAACCTGGGGTGTTGGACCAGGTGATTAACACTAGGAGCACCCTGGGAACCCGAGGTGTTGGTACGGGTGCTTAACACTAGGAGCACCCTGGGAACCCGGGGTGTTGAACCGGGTGCTTGGCACTATTAGCACCCTGGGAACCCAGGGTTTTGGAATGGGTGCTTAACACTAGGAGCACCCTGGGAAGCCGGGGTGTTGGACCGGGTGCTTAACACTATTAGCACCCTGGGAACCCGGGGTGTTGGACCGGGTGCCTAACACTATTACCACCCTGGGAACCCGGGGTGTTGGAACGGGTGCTTAACACTAGGAGTACTCTGGGAACCCGGGGTGTTGGACCGGGTGCTTAACACTATTAGCACCCTGGGAACCCGGGATGTTGGAACGGGTGCTTAACACTATTAGCACCATGGGAACCCAGGGTCTTGGTTCAGGTGCTAACCACTATTAGCCCCGTGGGAACCTGGAGTGTTGGAGCGGGTGCTTACCACTATTAGCCCCCTGGGAACCTGGAGTGTTAGACCGGGTGCTTAACACTAGGAGCACCCTGGGAACCCAATGTGTTGGAACGGGTGCTTAACACTATTAGCACCCTGGGAACCTGGGATGTTGGAACGGGTGCTTAACTCTAGGAGCACCCTGCGAACCCGGGGTGTTGGACCAGGTGCTTAACTCTAGGAGTACCCTGGGAACCCGGGGTGTTGGACCGGGTGCTTAACACTATTAGCACCCTGGGAACCCGGGATGTTGGAACGGGTGCTTAACACTATTAGCACCCTGGGAACCCGAGATGTTGGAACGGGCGCTTAACAATATTAGCACCCTGGGAACCCGGCATGTTGGTACGGGTGCTTAACACTAGGAGCACCCTGGGAACCCAGGCTCTTGGACCGGGTGCTTAACACCAGGAGCACCCTGGGAACCCGGGGTGTTGGACCGGGTGCTTAACACTCTGAGCACCCTGGGAACCCAGGCTGTTGGAACGGGTGCTTAACTCTAGGAGCTCCCTGGGAACCCGGGGTGTTGGAACGGGTGCTTAACACTAGGAGTACCCTGGGAATCCGGGGTGTTGGACCGGGTTCTTAACACTATTAGCACCCTGGGATCCCGGGATGTTGGAACGGGTGCTTAACACTATTAGCAACCTGGGAACCCGGGGTGTTGGAGCGGGTGCTTACCACTATTAGTACCCTGGGAACCCGGGATGTTGGAACGGGCCCTTAACACTATTAGCACCCTGGGAACCCGGGGTGTTGGAGCGGGTGCTTAACACTATTAGCCCCCTGGAAACCTGGAGTGTTGGAACGGGTACTTAACACTAGGAGCACCCTGGGAACCCAGTGTGTTCGTACGAGTGCTTAACACTAGGAGCACCCTGGGAACTTGGGCTGTTGGAGCGAGTGCTTAACACTAGGAGCACCCTGCAAACCCGGGGTGTTGGACCAGGTGCTTAACTCTAGGAGCTCCCTGGGAACCCGGGGTGTTGGAACGGGTGCTTAACACTATTAGCACCCTGGGAACCCGGGGTGTTGGACCGGGTGCTTAACACTATTAGCACCCTGGGAACCCGGGATGTTGGAACAGGTGCTTAACACTATTAGCACCCTGGGAACCCGAGATGTTGGAACGGGCGCTTAACAATATTAGCACCCTGGGAACCCGGCATGTTGGTACGGGTGCTTAACACTAGGAGCACCCTGCGAACCCAGGCTCTTGGACCGGGTGCTTAACACTAGGAGCACCCTGGGAACCCGGGGTGTTGGACCGGGTGCTTAACACTCTGATCACCCTGGGAACCCAGGCTGTTGGAACGGGTGCTTAACTCTAGGAGCTCCCTGGGAACCCGGGGTGTTGGAACGGGTGCTTAACACTAGGAGTACCCTGGGAATCCGGGGTGTTGGACCGGGTTCTTAACACTATTAGCACCCTGGGATCCCGGGATGTTGGAACGGGTGCTTAACACTATTAGCACCCTGGGAACCCGGGGTGTTGGAGCGGGTGCTTGCCACTATTAGCACCCTGGGAGCCCGGGATGTTGGAACGGGCCCTTAACACTATTAGTACCCTGGGAACCCGGGGTGTTGGAGCGGGTGCTTACCACTATTAGCCCCCTGGGAACCTGGAGTGTTGGAACGGGTGCTTAACACTAGGAGCACCCTGGGAACCCAGGGTGTTCGTACGAGTGCTTAACACTAGGAGCACCCTGGGAACTTGGGCTGTTGGAGCGAGTGCTTAACACTAGGAGCACCCTGGGAACCGGAGGTGTAGGTACGGGTGCTTAACAGTAGGAGGACCCTGGGAACCCGGGGTATTGGACCGGGTGCTTAACACTGGGAGTACCCTGGGAACCTGGGATGTTGGAATGGGCGCTTAACACTATTAGGACCCTGGGAACCCGAGGTTTTGGAGCGGGTGCTTACCACTATTAGCACCCTGGGAACCCGGGATGTTGGAACGGGCGCTTAACACTATTAGCACCCTGGGAACCCGGGGTGAACCCGAGGTTTTGGAGCGGGTGCTTACCACTATTAGCACCCTGGGAACCCGGGATGTTGGAACGGGCGCTTAACACTATTAGCACCCTGGGAACCCGGGGTGTTGGAGTGGGTGCTTACCACTATTAGCCCCCTGGGAACCTGGAGTGTTAGACCGGGTGCTTAACACTAGGAGCACCCTGGGAACCCAATGTGTTGGAACGGGTGCTTAACACTATTAGCACCCTGGGAACCTGGGATGTTGGAACGGGTGCTTAACTCTAGGAGCACCCTGCGAACCCGGTTGGACCAGGTGCTTAACTCTAGGAGTACCCTGGGAACCCGGGGTGTTGGACCGGGTGCTTAACACTATTAGCACCCTGGGAACCCGGGATGTTGGAACGGGTGCTTAACACTATTAGCACCCTGGGAACCCGAGATGTTGGAACGGGCGCTTAACAATATTAGCACCCTGGGAACCCGGCATGTTGGTACGGGTGCTTAACACTAGGAGCACCCTGGGAACCCAGGCTCTTGGACCGGGTGCTTAACACTAGGAGCACCCTGGGAACCCGGGGTGTTGGACCGGGTGCTTAACACTCTGAGCACCCTGGGAACCCAGGCTGTTGGAACGGGTGCTTAACTCTAGGAGCTCCCTGGGAACCCGGGGTGTTGGAACGGGTGCTTAACACTAGGAGTACCCTGGGAATCCGGGGTGTTGGACCGGGTTCTTAACACTATTAGCACCCTGGGATCCCGAGATGTTGGAACGGGTGCTTAACACTATTAGCAACCTGGGAACCCGGGGTGTTGGAGCGGGTGCTTACCACTATTAGCACCCTGGGAACCCGGGATGTTGGA
Organism: Ambystoma mexicanum; assembly: GCF_040938575.1. Lineage (NCBI taxonomy): Eukaryota > Metazoa > Chordata > Amphibia > Caudata > Ambystomatidae > Ambystoma > Ambystoma mexicanum. The sequence goes on from NC_090928.1 coordinate 1,254,325,289, forward strand.
ACGGGCCCTTAACACTATTAGCACCCTGGGAACCCGGGGTGTTGGAGCGGGTGCTTAACACTATTAGCCCCCTGGAAACCTGGAGTGTTGGAACGGGTACTTAACACTAGGAGCACCCTGGGAACCCAGGGTGTTCGTACGAGTGCTTAACACTAGGAGCACCCTGGGAACTTGGGCTGTTGGAGCGAGTGCTTAACACTAGGAGCATCCTGGGAACTGGAGGTGTTGGTACAGGTGCTTAACAGTAGGAGGACCCTGGGAACCCGGGGTATTGGACCGGGTGCTTAACACTGGGAGTACCCTGGGAACCCGGGGTGTTGGAACGGTAGCTTAACACTATTTGGACCCTGGGAACCTGGGGTGTTGGAACGGGTGCTTAACACTAGGAGCACCCTGGTAATCCGGTGTGTTCGTATGGGTGCTTAACACTAGGAGCAACCTGGGAACCCGGGGTATTGGACCGGGTGCTTGACACTATCAGCACCCTTGGAACCCAGGGTTTTGGAATGGGTGCTTAACACTAGGAGCACCCTGGGAAGCTGGGGTGTTGGACTGGGTGCTTAACACTATTAGCACACTGGGAACCCGGGGTGTTGGACCGGGTTCCTAACACTATTAGCACCCTGGGAACCCGGGGTTTTGGAATGGGTGCTTAACTCTAGGAGCACCCTGGGAAGCCAGGGTATTGGAACGGATGCTTAACACTATTAGCCCCCTGGGAACCCGGGGTATTGGAACGGGTGCTACTATTAGCATCCTGGGAACCCGGGGCGTTGGACCGGGTGCTTAACAATATTAGCACCCTGGGAACCTGGGGTGTTGGAACAGGTGCTTAACACTATTAGCACCCTTGGAACCCGGGGTGTTGGAACGGGTGCTTAACACTATTAGCACCCTGGGAACCCGGGGTGTTGGAACTGGTGCTTAACACTAGGAGCACCCTGGGAACCTGGGGTGTTGGAACGGGTGCTTAACACTATTAGCACCCTGGGAACCCGGGGTGTTGTAACGGGTGCTTAACACTAGGAGCACCCTGGGAACCCGGGGTGTTGGAACGGGTGCTTAACACTATTAGCACCCTGGGAACCCGGGGTGTTGGAACGGGTGCTTAACTCTAGGAGCACCCTGGGAAGCCAGGGTATTGGAACGGATGCTTAACACTATTAGCCCCCTGTGAACCCGGGGTATTGGAACGGGTGCTACTATTAGCACCCTGGGAACCCGGGTGTTGGACCGGGTGCTTAGCACTATTAGCACCCTGGGAACCCGGGTGTTGGACCGGGTGCTTAGCACTATTAGCCCCCTGGGAACCCGAGTTTTCATTCTACAAATGGGACGCGCGCTGCATCAATACTGTCCTGCTGCTATTAGATGTGGACTGGGCAGGTACAGAAGGCAGACACCCTGGCCCCCACCAGCCTAAGATGGATGAATCTATGGATAAACACCAGCAGGAAGGGCGCATGCTCAGAGGGAGGGACACCAGCAGGAAGGGGAGGGGAACGCGGTCAAGTAAGTTTGGAGGTCAGATATGAGGAATTATTGACCGCCGTCCAGAACTCTCGTGTACCCCGAGAAGTAAACGCAGATTGAGTCTATCAGTGAGGAAGGAAGTGAGGTATTTAGCAGGAAAGGCTGGGTGGTAACAGGATAGGCTGCACAGGTAGGTAGCAGTACAGGAGGAGAGGTCTGTATCAGGAAAGGCTGAGTGGGAACAGGATAGGCTGTGGAGGTAGGTAGCAGTACAGGAGGAGAGGTCTGTAGCAGGAAAGGCTGAGTGGGAACAGGATAGGCTGTGGAGGTAGGTAGCAGTACAGGAGGAGAGGTCTGTAGCAGGAAAGGCTGAGTGGGAACAGGATAGGCTGTGGAGGTAGGTAGCAGTACAGGAGGAGAGGTCTGTAGCAGGAAAGGCTGAGTGGGAACAGGATAGGCTGTGGAGGTAGGTAGCAGTACAGGAGGAGAGGTCTGTAGCAGGAAAGGCTGAGTGGGAACAGGATAGGCTGTGGAAGTAGGTAGCACTACAGGAGGAGAGCTATGTAGCAGGAAAGGCTGAGGAGGTAGGTAGCAGTACAGGATGAGAGGTCAGTAGCAGGAAAGGCTGAGTGGGAACAGGATAGGCTGTGGAGGTAGGTAGCAGTACAGGAGGAGAGTTATGTAGCAGGAAAGGCTGAGTGGTAACAGGATAGGCTGCACAGGTCGGTAGCAGTACAGGAGGAGAGGTCAGTAGCAGGAAAGGCTGAGTGGGAACAGGATAGGCTGTGGAGGTAGGTAGCAGTACAGGAGGAGAGTTATGTAGCAGGAAAGGCTGAGTGGTAACAGGATAGGCTGCATAGGTCGGTAGCAGTACAGGAGGAGAGGTATGTAGCAGGAAAGGCTGAGTGGGAACAGGATAGGCTGTGGAGGTAGGTAGCAGTACAGGAGGAGAGGTATGTAGCATGAAAGGCAAAGTGGGAACAGGATAGGCTGTGGAGGTAGGTAGCAGTACAGGAGGAGAGGTGTGTAGCATGAAAGGCTAAGTGGGAACAGGATAGGCTGCACAGGTAGGTAGCAGTACATGAGGAGAAGTATGTTGCAGGAAAGGCTGAGTGGTAACAGGATAGTCTGCACAGGTAGGTAGCTGTAAAGGAGGAGAGGTATATAGCAGGAAAGGCTTAGTGGGAACAGGATAGGCTGCACAGGTAGGTAGCAGTACAGGAGGATACGTATGTAGCAGGAGAGGCTGAGTGGTAACAGGATAAACTGTGCAGGTAGGTATCAGTGCAGGGGAGAGGTATGTAGCAGTAAAGACTGAGTGGTAACAGGATTGGCTGTGTAGGTAGGTAGCAGTACAGGGGGAGGTATGTAGCAGGAAAGGCTGAGTGGTAACAGGATTGGCCGTGCAGGTAGGTAGCAGTACAGGGGAGAGGTGTGTAGCAGGAAAGGCTGAGTGGTAACAGGATAGGCCGTGCAGGTAGGTAGCAGTACAGGAGGAGAGGTATGTAGCAGGAGAGGCTGAGTGGTAACAGGATAGGCTGTGCAGGTAGGTAGCAGTACAGGAGGAGGGGTATGTAGCAGTAGAGGCTGAGTGGTAACAGGATAGGCTGTGCAGGTAGGTAGCAGTACAGGTGGAGAGGTATGTAGCAGGAGAGGCTGAGTGGTAACAGGATAGGCTGTGTAGGTAGGTAGCAGTACAGGAGGAGAGGTGTGTAGCAGGAGAGGCTGAGTGGTAACAGGATAGGCTGTGCAGGTAGGTAGCAGTACAGGAGGAGAGGTATGTAGCAGGAGAGGCTGAGTGGTAACAGGATAGGCTGTGCAGGTAGGTAGCAGTACAGGAGGAGAGGTATGTAGCAGGAGAGGCTGAGTGGTAACAGGATAGGCTGTGCAGGTAGATAGCAGTACAGGAGAAGAGGTATGTAGCAGGAGAGGCTGAGTGGTAACAGGATAGGCTGTGGAGGTAGGTAGCAGTACAGGAGGAGAGGTCTGTAGCAGGAAAGGCTGAGTGGGAACAGGATAGGCTGTGGAGGTAGGTAGCAGTACAGGAGGAGAGGTCTGTAGCAGGAAAGGCTGAGTGGGAACAGGATAGGCTGTGGAGGTAGGTAGCAGTACAGGAGGAGAGGTCTGTAGCAGGAAAGGCTGAGTGGGAACAGGATAGGCTGTGGAGGTAGGTAGCAGTACAGGAGGAGAGGTCTGTAGCAGGAAAGGCTGAGTGGGAACAGGATAGGCTGTGGAAGTAGGTAGCACTACAGGAGGAGAGCTATGTAGCAGGAAAGGCTGAGGAGGTAGGTAGCAGTACAGGATGAGAGGTCAGTAGCAGGAAAGGCTGAGTGGGAACAGGATAGGCTGTGGAGGTAGGTAGCAGTACAGGAGGAGAGTTATGTAGCAGGAAAGGCTGAGTGGTAACAGGATAGGCTGCACAGGTCGGTAGCAGTACAGGAGGAGAGGTCAGTAGCAGGAAAGGCTGAGTGGGAACAGGATAGGCTGTGGAGGTAGGTAGCAGTACAGGAGGAGAGTTATGTAGCAGGAAAGGCTGAGTGGTAACCGGATAGGCTGCACAGGTCGGTAGCAGTACAGGAGGAGAGGTATGTAGCAGGAAAGGCTGAGTGGGAACAGGATAGGCTGTGGAGGTAGGTAGCAGTACAGGAGGAGAGGTATGTAGCATGAAAGGCAAAGTGGGAACAGGATAGGCTGTGGAGGTAGGTAGCAGTACAGGAGGAGAGGTGTGTAGCATGAAAGGCTAAGTGGGAACAGGATAGGCTGCACAGGTAGGTAGCAGTACATGAGGAGAAGTATGTTGCAGGAAAGGCTGAGTGGTAACAGGATAGTCTGCACAGGTAGGTAGCTGTAAAGGAGGAGAGGTATATAGCAGGAAAGGCTTAGTGGGAACAGGATAGGCTGCACAGGTAGGTAGCAGTACAGGAGGATACGTATGTAGCAGGAGAGGCTGAGTGGTAACAGGATAAACTGTGCAGGTAGGTATCAGTGCAGGGAGAGGTATGTAGCAGTAAAGACTGAGTGGTAACAGGATTGGCTGTGTAGGTAGGTAGCAGTACAGGGGGAGGTATGTAGCAGGAAAGGCTGAGTGGTAACAGGATTGGCCGTGCAGGTAGGTAGCAGTACAGGGGAGAGGTGTGTAGCAGGAAAGGCTGAGTGGTAACAGGATAGGCCGTGCAGGTAGGTAGCAGTACAGGAGGAGAGGTATGTAGCAGGAGAGGCTGAGTGGTAACAGGATAGGCTGTGCAGGTAGGTAGCAGTACAGGAGGAGGGGTATGTAGCAGTAGAGGCTGAGTGGTAACAGGATAGGCTGTGCAGGTAGGTAGCAGTACAGGTGGAGAGGTATGTAGCAGGAGAGGCTGAGTGGTAACAGGATAGGCTGTGTAGGTAGGTAGCAGTACAGGAGGAGAGGTGTGTAGCAGGAGAGGCTGAGTGGTAACAGTATAGGCTGTGCAGGTAGGTAGCAGTACAGGAGGAGAGGTATGTAGCAGGAGAGGCTGAGTGGTAACAGGATAGGCTGTGCAGGTAGGTAGCAGTACAGGAGGAGAGGTATGTAGCAGGAGAGGCTGAGTGGTAACAGGATAGGCTGTGCAGGTAGATAGCAGTACAGGAGAAGAGGTATGTAGCAGGAGAGGCTGAGTGGTAACATGATAGGCTGTGCAGGTAGGTAGCAGTACAGGGGAGAGGCGTGTAGCAGGAAGAGCTGAGTGGTAACAGGATAGGCTGTGTAGATCGGTAGCAGTACAGGAGGAGAGGTTTGTAGATGGAAAGGCTAAGTGGGAACAGGATAGGCTGTGGAGGTAGGTAGCAGTATAAGAGGAGAGGTATGTAGATGGTAAAGCTAAGTGGGAACATGATAGGCTGTGCAGGTAGGTAGCAGTACAGGAGGAGAGGTATGTAGCAGGAAAGGCTGAGTGGTAACAGGATAGGCTGTGCAGGTAGATAGCAGTACAGGAGAAGAGGTATGTAGCAGGAGAGGCTGAGTGGTAACATGATAGGCTGTGCAGGTAGGTAGCAGTACAGGGGAGAGGCGTGTAGCAGGAAGAGCTGAGTGGTAACAGGATAGGCTGTGTAGGTCGGTAGCAGTACAGGAGAAGAGGTATGTAGCAGGAGAGGCTGAGTGGTAACATGATAGGCTGTGCAGGTAGGTAGCAGTACAGGGGAGAGGCGTGTAGCAGGAAGAGCTGAGTGGTAACAGGATAGGCTGTGTAGGTCGGTAGCAGTACAGGAGGAGAGGTTTGTAGATGGAAAGGCTAAGTGGGAACAGGATAGGCTGTGGAGGTAGGTAGCAGTATAAGAGGAGAGGTATGTAGATGGTAAAGCTAAGTGGGAACATGATAGGCTGTGCAGGTAGGTAGCAGTACAGGAGGAGAGGTATGTAGCAGGAAAGGCTGAGTGGTAACAGGATAGGCTGTGCAGGTAGGTAGCAGTACAGGATAGGTATGTAGATGGAAATGCACGGTGGTATGTAGTCACTGAGGTGGATGGAGACAGTCAGAGTGGCATGGAGAAGGACAGGCACTGTGGCATGGAGAAGGCCAGGCAGGGTGGCATGGAGAAGGACAGGTAGGGTGGCACGGAGAAGGCCAGGCAGGGTGGCATGGAGAAGGACAGGCAAGGTGGCACGGAGAAGGACAGGCACTGTGGCATGTAGTCACTGAGGTGGAAGGAGAGCAGTACAGTCAGAGTGGCATGGAGAAGGACAGGCAGGGTGGCATGGAGAAGGACAGGCCAGTGGCATGTAGTCACTAAGGTGGAAGGAGAGCAGTACAGTCAGAGTGGCATGGAGAAGGCCAGGCAGGGTGGCACGGAGGACAGGCACTGTGGCATGTAGTCACTGAGGTGGATGGAGACAGTCAGAGTGGCATGGAGAAGGACAGGCAGGGTGGCATGGAGAAGGCCAGGCACAGTGGCAATGATATAGTTCGCATCCCTTTCATCAATAAAGGTTTTTGAGAAGCAGGATCTGATGACGTCCATTTTAACTGTAAAATACCTAGTGGGTTTCTGACTTCAGTGCAATCACCGAGCTATTACTGTACAGTTCCTCACTCATTTCTCCATCAAAAACCTGCTCTATTCTCACACTGAGAGCAAGGTACTTACCTCGACCTTGAACTGGGAGAGTCCAACTCCTGGACATTTCATTAAGGGCCTTCTTCAGGTTTGTTGGACTTGTTTATTGTGGGGTGTCATTGTTTGCTACTAGGATGTTGCTCCCCCCCCCCTCGGTCTTGTCCGTACTCACCTTCCCGTTGCCATAGTACACCGTGCGCGCGGCTCACGCTTCCAGTGCAGTGTCTAACATACCACATGGGAACCTCTGGGCCTTTCCAATGGGGGTGGTTGCATGACTGAGTGATGCTTTGTATTAACGTCCTCGAGGCTTGTTGAGTTCCTCAAAGGGAATTATGAGTCCACCAAGACTCCACCGCATAGCGGCTTCTCCTACTAACATGATATCTTTGTTGCTCAGGTGTGCACCTACCTGCACGTGAAGGAAGGCGATAAGGAAAGGAAACTCACCTGCCACAGCCTGACCATGCCGCGGTCTTCCAAGAAGAACCCAACCAGGACGTGTTCTTCCCCCGCACCCCGTCCTGGCAGTGACAGCAGTGTGACTTTCCACACCATGCCCAAGATCAGCCCCAACTCGCTCCTCAACAGCCTGAAGAGAAAAGAAAAGGCCAACCCAGAGGCGCAACGGCTGACGGTCCAGAAGATCATGGGCGAGTCCACCAACAGTGCCAAGAAGCTGCCCGAGATGAACGTGCACGGCACCAGCACCTGGCCCCTGAAGGGGTGCCGGAGAAAGGCAAGGGCACCCAGCCCCACCGCAGAGGGGTTCCTGGACTACATGAAGAACCCACTGGTGGGAGCCATCGATGCTGAATGCGGTGCTGTGAGGTCAGCGCTTGACTTCAGCCAAGGAGACTTCAGGTGTAGGACTGCAGGTTCTGCGGGGTCACAGGCCGCTCTTGGGAATTATGGCTGCAGACATCTTTCGTTGGGCTCAGTCTTGAGCCTCGAGCTTCCCAAGGACTTAACTCTGCTGGGAAACTTCCAGGACAATATAAAAATATCCCCTGAGGGGCCTGAAAGGTTGGGAGGTATGAGGGAGGACTTGCAATTGCCCTCTAAAAGTCCTTCCTGCTGGGAAGGATCAAGTGCCATGGAAATGGAGGCCAAAAGTACAGAGCCTCAAATGTGGAGGCCAAAAATGGAAACAGTGATGCTCGAGAGAGTGATCGAGCAGCGGGCAGTTGCCACAGAGGTTCTGACCAAAGAGAAGGCTCTACAGAAACCCTTTCCCTTTTCTGAGGAGACTGCCCAGACCATAGATTCTCATGGAGAGAGGATCCAAACGCACGCTGCAGAAGTTCTCGGATCTGACCGGTTGACCAACATGGGGACGAAGGGCTCAACAGAGGACTTACTGGACTTCAAACTGAATCGACTGTCTCGGATCAGCGTCCTCCATGAGCAGATGGACCACGAGTGGGACAGGTTGGCAGCTAGAATGAAGACCTCAGGGACCAGACCAGAGACACAGACCAGCTGCTCCTCAAAACTCAAAGAGAAATTGACAAATAAGAGGGGGGTAAATTCTCCAAAGTCTACAACGAGGAAACTTGCCTGTACCGTTGTAGAATCAAAGAAAAGCGAGGGCTCGATTTCAGGTTCTCGACAGATGTGTGCCGCCAGTCATAGCCGCGGAGAAAGGATAGAAGCTCCCAAACATTTCTCCCCAACATTTCACCACACTCAGGTGGGTGTTAAACCCCTAGGCCAGCTCTCAGTGTTGCAATATGAGTTTGGCAACCAGGATTGTAAGTCCTTCAGTCCCAATAAGGCTTTATCATGTGTACGCAGAACGCAAACCCCTATAACAGCAGAAGCCTCGGCCAGCATTAAGCCGAAAGCCCTTCCTCAAGGCTGTCCCCCAAGCACCACAGAAGTCCTCCACCCCAATCATGAGCTTTTTGAAGAAGATGAGGAGGAACTGGAGGGGATCTGGAAGAATGTGGAGAGACACATGGGTCGACGTGGCAAGGAAGCCTTCCACGCAGTCTCGACCGAGGAGCTTGAAAGAGACGACGTACCGCATACAGAAACATTTGAGCCCCACCACGCAGACATTCCCGGCAGCCAGTTTGTCATGGAGTCCGCACCCAATGTACTGGTTGCCAAGTTCACATTGCCCACTGCGGCATATGTCCATTGGAAGCCGGAGCTCAAAGAACATCCCAGCGGTGATGGCGACGAGTCAGAACCATGCAAAGAGATGACCAATCAAAGGGTTCCTTCAGTCAATGGGGGTGTGTCTATGCTGCCTGAAGGAACTTGCCCAGAAGAACAGCTCATGCCAACCGACAGATTCAAGGCCGTGGAAAATGAGACAGCCAGCGATGCCAAGGTAAGATTCCATGAGAGATACCAAAATAATGATTAGGTGAGACGGTGGGAATTTGTACCGCAAGGGGAGATGCTTTGGGGTAGCAATCAATAGCTAGAAGGGGACAGAACAAGGATGCTATATGTCTTTGCAGTTTGCTTAAGGGGCCTTCTGCTAGCATTGATTAGCTAGAAGGGTACAGAGCAAGGAGGGTGTCTTTTACAGGTGGCTTAACCGGCCTGCCGCAGAGGGTTACGAAACATGATGTTTTTTTCCTCAGGTACCTAAAAGGTAAGATCCCAGAATGGGCAACCTGAACACAGTGCATATATCTATAGCATATCTCAGTGGGTTTGTGCACTTGTCATAGAGATGTGTGTGGTACATTTGCCCAGACTGGGTCCCTGCCATTGTTACTTTCATTTGCATGCCACCTGAAATTCTACTTTCCACTGAAATGGATGTATTGTTTGACTTAATACATCTTTACCGTTTAATCCATACATGAATTCCTTCTCAAACCTCCCAATTTAATTCTGTCATGTTCAGGGTAATTTTCCAAATGTTGGGACATTATATCCTCTCCTCTCTCCCCTGGAATCTGGATGAAGCGATGGCCACCATGACATGGCTCAGGCGCCCAGCTTCACACAATGAACACACCACACATCCATCCAGGTGTGCATCATTGAACATGCAGCTGCTGGCCTTACCAAGTCCAGCAGCGGTCCCAGAGAGTACAAGGGCTTGGGATATTCGTGTTATAAGGGATAACCCTTGATCCCTAATCCTCCTTCCGCGTCACCTGAATATGAGGTTGTCCATATTCCTGTGGGACTCCTACGCAGCGTGTGAGACTGAGGTCATTGAAAAGTAGACTTTCCAGGTGGTGTGACATCTTGTCCAGGGTGCCTCTGCAGCATTTGAAGTCCTTTGCCTGCCAGGGGCGGGAGGGGGGCAAGGCCAGTACAGCAAGGGTCCTTTGTTGCACACCAACAGGAGGACTCTTTCATCAGGAGTTCCTCAGATGGGAGAGTTCATTGATCCTCGGGCTGGTTCCCACCCTGAGGCCTCCAGGACTACCAGTGTTATCGCTGAGGGGTCGACTGGCTCTACCAGGATAGGCACCATGGGGCTGTGTGGCTCTAGTGCCAGACAATTGCTTGAGCGGCCAATGTGCTCTAGTAGCAGATCAAGGCCTCAGCGGGCGCCGGTATACGTGTGGGCTAACGGCCTAGCCCTGCGGGTAAAAAGCGGAATTGGGCGCACCAGACTAGACAGGTACCATGGGTGCCAGCTGCGTTCACTGGACCCTGACTTCTGCTGCATCTTGCCTGGCACTACAGCCCACCTCAGCAGCCTGTAAGGAGTTTAGGTTTAAGAGAACTTCAGTTGCATCTTGCCCGGCACTGCAGCCCATCTCAGCAGCCTGTAAGAAGTATAGTTTGAGAGAACTTCTGCTGCATCTTGCCCGGCACTGCAGCCCACCTCAGCAGCCTGTAAGGAGTATAGGTTTGAGAGAACCTCTGCCCGGCGCTGCAGCCCACCTCAGCAGCCTGTAAGGAGTATAGGTTTTAGAGAACTTCTGTTGCATCTTGCCCGGCACTGCAGCCCACCTCAACAGCCTGTAAGGAATATAGGTTTGAGAGAACTTCTGCTGCATTTTGTCCGGCACTGCAGCCCACCTCAGCAGCCTGTAAGGAGTATAGGTTTGAGAGAACTTCTGCTACATCTTGCCCATCACTGCAGTGCACCTCAGCAGCCTCAAAGGAGTATAGCTTTGAGAGAACTTTTGCTGCATCTTGCCCGGCACTGCAGTGCACCTCAGCAGCCTGTAAGGAGTATAGCTTTGAGATAACTTCTGCTGCATCTTGCCCGGCACTGCAACCCACCTCAGCAGCCTGTAAAGAGTATAGGTTTGAGAGAACTTCTGCGGCATCTTGCCTGGCACTGCAGCCCACGTCAGCAGCCTGTAAGGAGTATAGGTTTGAGAGAACCTCTGCTGCATCTTGCCTGACACTGCAGCCCACCTCAGCAGCCTATAAGGAGTATAGGTTTGAGAGAACTTCTGCTGCATCTTTCCTGGCACTGCAGCCCACCTCAGCAGCCTGTAAGGAGTATAGGTTTAAGAGAACTTCAGTTGCATCTTGCCTGGCACTGCAGCCCACCTCAGCAGCCTGTAAGGAGTATAGGTTTAATAGAACTTCAGTTGCATCTTGCCCGGCACTGCAGCCCACCTCAGCAGCCTGTAAGGAGTATAGGTTTGAGAGAACTTCTGCTGCATCTTGCCCGGCATTGCAGCCCACCTCAGCAGCCTGTAAGGAGTATAGGTTTAAGAGAACCTTTGCTGCATCTTGCCCGGCACTGCAGCCCACCTCAGCAGCCTGTAAGGAGTATAGGTTTAAGAGAACTTCATTTGCATCTTGCCCGGCACTGCAGTGCACCTCAGCAACCTGTAAGGAGCATAGGTGTGAGAGAACCTCTGCTGCATCTTGCCTGACCCTGCAGCCCACCTCAGCAGCCTGTAAGGAGTATAGGTTTAAGAGAACTTCAGTTGCATCTTGCCCGGCACTGCAGCCCATCTCAGCAGCCTGTAAGAAGTATAGTTTGAGAGAACTTCTGCTGCATCTTGCCCGGCACTGCAGCCCACTTCAGCAGCCTGTAAGGAGTATAGGTTTGAGAGAACCTCTGCCCGGCGCTGCAGCCCACCTCAGCAGCCTGTAAGGAGTATAGGTTTTAGAGAACTTCTGTTGCATCTTGCCCGGCACTGCAGCCCACATCAACAGCCTGTAAGGAATATAGGTTTGAGAGAACTTCTGCTGCATTTTGTGCGGCACTGCAGCCCACCTCAGCAGCCTGTAAGGAGTATAGGTTTGAGAGAACTTCTGCTACATCTTGCCCATCACTGCAGTGCACCTCAGCAGCCTCAAAGGAGTATAGCTTTGAGAGAACTTTTGCTGCATCTTGCCCGGCACTGCAGTGCACCTCAGCAGCCTGTAAGGAGTATAGCTTTGAGATAACTTCTGCTGCATCTTGCCCGGCACTGCAACCCACCTCAGCAGCCTGTAAAGAGTATAGGTTTGAGAGAACTTCTGCGGCATCTTGCCTGGCACTGCAGCCCACGTCAGCAGCCTGTAAGGAGTATAGGTTTGAGAGAACCTCTGCTGCATCTTGCCTGACACTGCAGCCCACCTCAGCAGCCTGTAAGGAGTATAGGTTTAAGAGAACTTCAGTTGCATCTTGCCCGGCACTGCAGCCCATCTCAGCAGCCTGTAAGAAGTATAGTTTGAGAGAACTTCTGCTGCATCTTGCCTGGCACTGCAGCCCACCTCAGCAGCCTGTAAGGAGTATAGGTTTGAGAGAACCTCTGCCCGGCGCTGCAGCCCACCTCAGCAGCCTGTAAGGAGTATAGGTTTTAGAGAACTTCTGTTGCATCTTGCCCGGCACTGCAGCCCACCTCAACAGCCTGTAAGGAATATAGGTTTGAGAGAACTTCTGCTGCATCTTGCCCGGCACTGCAACCCACCTCAGCAGCCTGTAAAGAGTATAGGTTTGAGAGAACTTCTGCGGCATCTTGCCTGGCACTGCAGCCCATGTCTGTCAATATGGGCTGGCGGACTAACCAAATTATCAGATTGTTCAATAAAGTCTTCCTCCTCAGTAAGACACCGGTCGTACTCCCGTTCCCTTTCCTCCTCACCTGAGCTTGAATTAAACTTCTTTCTTCTGGCGTGGAGAGTGGGAAGACTCTTCTTCTGTAGCAGGTAAGGTCGGCCTCGAAAGGAAGCCACCGCGGCTCCGATAACAGGAGGCACGGTGACCCCCCTCCGCGACGGACTAACAACGGAGAGAGGGGAAAAGCCCGAATGGCATAAAAACCCCTCTGGAGTACTTGAGCAGACAGGAACCAGATAACAGGGAAACTCGGGGAGCACAATCCGAACTATATCCAAGGTAGAGAGAGGGACCAGCTGAGTAAGAGAAAAGAGCCGAGAAAGAGACAGCCAGGAAAGGGAGAGAATTATGGATACCAACTGGGAATAGAAACACTGGGAAGGCTGGAAGAGAAAGAGCACAAGGGAAAGCGCAACTAGGGCCAGGGAGCCCCAATACAGCAAGGGCGGAGCACCGCCAAGGAGAAAACAATAAGGGAGCGAGAGCAACAGAGGGAAATCCGAAGTTGCAACGCGCCGAGCTGCCTAGCGTGTGGACGTAAATACGCATAGGCAGCGGCCATGTTGAAAAAGACTAGACCGATAATACTGTCAAGGAGAAAACGTGGCGGCACAATCAATGGCGGCCTCGCTTCCACCTCTCCCACAGCCGCCAGTGCCCAGCGGTCGTGACAGTATGCCCCCCTCTAGGGCGGTTTCCCCCGGGTTTGCCGGGATGTAGGTTGTGAAACTGGTGTAGCAAACGGGGTGCGTTAACATAAGATCGGGGTTCCCAGGAATCCTCGGATGAAGGGAAGCCCTTTCAGTGTATAAGATATTCCAGGCGTCCCTTATGGTAACGGGAATCCCTGATGTGGGAGACTTCGTACACTTCAGAGTTAGGGTCGGGCGGAATGTGAAGTCTGGGAACTCTCTGCCTTCTCTCATCAGCCACATAAGAGCAGAGCTGTGAAGAATGAAATGTCGGATGAACACGGCTGAGTGACTTTGGTAACTTGAGGCGGTAAGCCACTGGGTTGATCTTGGTCAGGATGGGAAAAGGACCTATATACCGGGGAGATAACTTGGAAGGTCTGACCCATCGGGGTAGAAACTTAGTAGACAGCATGACCTTCGTACCTTTCTCCCACATCGGTACTTGTCTCCGGTGGCGATCTGCTTGGTCTTTGTATTGAATGCTTGCCTCTTTAAGACTCTGTTTGGCAGATAAGTGAGCTTCTTTCAGCTGTGCCAAACTTGACTCAATCGACGGGATAGGAGTTTCCTTCCAGAAAGTGGGTATAATAGATCTGGGGTTATATCCATAAGTACAATAAAAAGGGCTCATACCTAAAGAAGCATGCATAGCATTGTTGTACGAGAACTCGGCAGTAGGGAGAAGATAAACCCAATTGTCTTGAGACTGGTTTACGAAACATCTCAGATATTGTTCAAGGGTTCCGTTTAACCTCTCAGTTTGGCCATTAGTCTGAGGATGGAATCCAGAAGAAAGAGCCCTCTCAATACCCAAAAGTTTGCATAAAGCTGACCAAAACTTAGAGGTGTACTGACTGCCACGATCGGATACAATCTTTTGCGGGAGACCATGCAATCTGAATATGTCTTTAAGAAAGACTTCAGCTGTGAGTGAAGCAGAAGGTATGCCAGACAGTGGGGAGAAATGCTCCAGTTTGGAATAGGTATCGACTGTTACCATAATGCATGTACACCCTTGGGATTTAGGTAAGTCGACGATGAAGTCCGTAGAAATGTTAATCCAAGGACCTGGAGGGATCGGGCTGGATTGAAGTAACCCCAACGATTTCTGGGTGGAATACTTGGTACGTAAACAAGTCAAACATCTTTGAATATAAGCCTGAGTGTCTGCTCGCATCTTGGGCCAAAAGAAGGTTCTTTGGAGGAGTTCAAGAGTACTGCGCAGGCCGCGATGACCAGCAACCTTTGAGTCATGACACCACTTAAGAGCTCGTACTTGAAGGTCATGTGTGGGTAGGATTAGTCTTCCTTGGTTGAAATACAGTCCTTCCTTTTCCTCGACAGGTAAATTTCTTAGAGTAGGAGTGGGACCTTCTAAAGAAGTATAAGCCCCCTTAACCTCTTCCAGAAAAGACGATACCACCAGAACGATCTTAGTACGGGGAAACATGAGTTCTTTCTGATCAGACTGGTGTACTTCGTTTCTTCGAGACAAGGAGTCAGCCACTTGGTTTTGAGAGCCTGGAATATACGTGATGGTGAAATGAAACTGAGCAAAGAAGTGTGCCCATCTGGCTTGTCGGGTGTTATAGCATTCCTGTTGCCTCAAAATCTGCAGGTTTTTATGATCAGTACGTATCTGAAACGGGTGCATACTTCCTTGAAGTAAGTGTCTCCATTCCAGACAAGCCAATTTCATAGCCAGTAGCTCTTTCTCGATGACTGAGTAGTTTTGTTGACTGGTTGTTAAGGTCTTGGAAAAATAGGCTATCGGATGTTCCATTCCGTGGTTGATTTGGAGAAGTACGGCACCTACTGCAGCAGCAGAAGCGTCGGTCTCCATAATGAAAGGTTTCAATTGATCTGGTTGCCGAAGAATGGGAGCCGTGCAGAATTTTCCCTTGAGACTGGTAAAGCTGTCTTCAGCTGCTTCATTCCAAAGAAAAGGTTTAGAGGATTTCTTAAGCAGAGAAGTGATGGGCAAGATAAGTCTTGAAAACCCCGGAACAAATTTCCGATAAAAGTTTGCCAGACCTAAAAACCTCTGGATGTCCTTTACAGAGGAAGGAGATGGCATGAGAGAATGGCTTCCACCTTCTCGGGATCCATGGTTATACCTTTTTCAGAGAGAATAAATCCTAAATAGGGTATGGATGATTTGTCCTTGATCGTGACTTGATTTAGACCTCTGTAATCAATACAAGGTCTCAACTCCTTTGTGTCTCTCTTAGGTATAAAGAATAATGAAGCACCAGCTGGGGATCTTGATGGTCGGATCAATCCGTTAGCAAGATTGTCATCCAGGTAGCGCCGGAGAACTGCCTTTTCAGCCAAGGATAGGGGGTACATTCTTCCAAAAGGAACCAAGGCCTGAGGTATGAGGTCTATATTACAATCTTCCGGCCGATGAGGGGGGAGTACCGAAGGTTGTTGTTCCTTAAAGATGTCAGCAAATTCCTCGAATATCCTCGGTAAATTGTGGATGGAGTTATTCTCAGTAGCACATATAGTTTTTACCTTTTCAAACATAGGTTCCGGCAGACACCTTTCTTTACAAAAAGAAGAGTGAAAGCTCAGCAGGTTGTCTGTCCAATTTATCGTTGGGTTGTGTCTGCGGAGCCAACCCATTCCCAATATCACAGGAAAATGGGCGGCCCTAATGATATCGAACTTAAGGAACTCGGAATGTAGTTGAATAGATACCTGGACTTCCTCAGTGGTGTGGGTTATGGGCCCGGAGCATAAAGGAGTACCATCAACTCCTTCTACCTTCTGGTCTTCCTTCTTTGGTTATCGGAGAAGGCCCACCTTGTCAGCCCACACAGTGTCTAGAAAATTTCCGGCAGCTCCACAGTCAAGCAAGGCTTGTGTCTCTATCTGTTGTCCTCTGAACTGGAGCTGAACGGCAACTACCATCAATCGATGGTCTTCGGAGGTTTTGGCAGAGGTCACAGAAAGGGTAGCATAGGAACCAGCTGACGCCCCTCGATAATCTGTTCCACCGACTACCGAGGGCGTTCGTTTCCCGGCCTCCTCGGGGGTACGTCAGGACAGTCCCTCAAAAGGTGTCTTGTCGAACCACAATAAAGACACAGATTGCCTTCTCGCCTTCTCTTCTTTTCTTCCGCTGTCAAAGGGGCTCGGGTGGTACCAATCTGCATTGGTTCGTCTCTGGAAGGAGGACGCGTAACAGGTGAGGAGGTCGACGTGTGGGCTTCAAGGGAAAATCCAGGAGGACGAGTCTTCTTCTTCTCGTTCTTTCTTTCGGTCATGCGATAATCGATCCTAATTATCGCCTTGATGAGATCGGAGAAAGAGTCTGGGCGGGGAATTCTGGCTAGTTCGTCCTTTAAGTCCTCCCGCAAACCCCTCCGGAATATGGTATACTGTGCTTCTTCTTGCCAACCAGCCTCCGCTGCTATTCGTTTGAAAGCGGACAGATAGGAAAGCAAGTCTGAATTTCCTTGACGCACGTCAAGGAGGTCTTCACTGGCTAAAAAGGCTGTTTCCGTATGAAGGAAAGTCTGTTTGAGAAGGTCTTTGAAAGCCGAATAATCTTGTAGCACTGGGTCAGATCGAGATACCAACGGAGTGGCCCATGCTAAGGCATTACCCGTCATGTGGGTTATCATGAACCCTACCTTGGTATGGTCTGTGGAAAAGGTGCCTCTTCGGAAAGCAAAGTGAATATCACAAGCATCAAGGAATTCCTTTACTTTTCTCTCGGTGCCATCAAATTTGCCTGATACCAAGGGTAGGGGTGGAAGATCGGCCGTAAGCTGTTCTCGAGCAGCAACCCTTAGTTGAAGGGCGGCATTGTCTGCCTTTAAAGTCTGAACCTCCTGACTCAAACCTTGTACGGCAGCGATAAGTTCCTGGAGTTGTTGTGGGGTTGCCATCTCAATATTTGGGCGTTGCAATCTGTCAATATGGGCTGGCGGACTAACCAAATTATCAGATTGTTCAATAAAGTCTTCCTCCTCAGTAAGACACCGGTCGTACTCCCGTTCCCTTTCCTCCTCACCTGAGCTTGAATTAAACTTCTTTCTTCTGGCGTGGAGAGTGGGAAGACTCTTCTTCTGTAGCAGGTAAGGTCGGCCTCGAAAGGAAGCCACCGCGGCTCCGATAACAGGAGGCACGGTGACCCCCCTCCGCGACGGACTAACAACGGAGAGAGGGGAAAAGCCCGAATGACATAAAAACCCCTCTGGAGTACTTGAGCAGACAGGAACCAGATAACAGGGAAACTCGGGGAGCACAATCCGAACTATATCCAAGGTAGAGAGAGGGACCAGCTGAGTAAGAGAAAAGAGCCGAGAAAGAGACAGCCAGGAAAGGGAGAGAATTATGGATACCAACTGGGAATAGAAACACTGGGAAGGCTGGAAGAGAAAGAGCACAAGGGAAAGCGCAACTAGGGCCAGGGAGCCCCAATACAGCAAGGGCGGAGCACCGCCAAGGAGAAAACAATAAGGGAGCGAGAGCAACAGAGGGAAATCCGAAGTTGCAACGCGCCGAGCTGCCTAGCGTGTGGACGTAAATACGCATAGGCAGCGGCCATGTTGAAAAAGACTAGACCGATAATACTGTCAAGGAGAAAACGTGGCGGCACAATCAATGGCGGCCTCGCTTCCACCTCTCCCACAGCCGCCAGTGCCCAGCGGTCGTGACAACGTCAGCAGCCTGTAAGGAGTATAGGTTTGAGAGAACCTCTGCTGCATCTTGCCTGACACTGCAGCTCACCTCAGCAGCCTATAAGAAGTATAGGTTTGAGAGAACTTCTGCTGCATCTTTCCTGGCACTGCAGCCCACCTCAGCAGCCTGTAAGGATTATAGGTTTAAGAGAACTTCAGTTGCATCTTGCCCGGCACTGCAGCCCACCTCAGCAGCCTGTAAGGAGTATAGGTTTAAGAGAACTTCAGTTGCATCTTGCCCGGCACTGCAGCCCACCTCAGCAGCCTGTAAGGAGTATAGGTTTGAGAGAACTTCTGCTGCATCTTGCCCAGCACTGCAGCCCACCTTAGCAGCCTGTAAGGAGTATAGGTTTAAGAGAACTTCTGCTGCATCTTGCCCGGCACTGCAGCCCACCTCAGCAGCCTGTAAGGAGTATAGATTTAAGAGAACTTCAGTTGCATCTTGCCCGGCACTGCAGCCCACCTCAGCAGCCTGTAAGCAGTATAGGTTTAAGAGAACTTCTGCTGCATCTTGCCCGGCACTGCAGTGCACCTCAGCAACCTGTAAGGAGTATAGGTGTGAGAGAACCTCTGCTGCATCTTGCCTGACCCTGCAGCCCACCTCAGCAGCCTGTAAGGAGTATAGGTTTGAGAGAACCTTTGCTGCGTCTTGCCCGGCACTGCAGTGCACCTCAGCAGCTTGCAAGGAGTATAGGTTTGAGAGAACCTCTGCTGCATCTTGCCCGGCACTGCAGTGCACCTCAGCAACCTGTAAGGAGTATAGGTTTGAGAGAACTTCTGCTGTATCTTGCCCGGCACTGCAGCCCACCTCAGCAGCCTGTAAGGAGTATAGGTTTGAGAGAACCTCTGCTGCATCTTGCCCGGCACTGCAGCCCACCTCAGCAGCCTGTAAGGAGTATAGGTTTAAGAGAACTTCAGTTGCATCTTGCCCGCCACTGCAGTGCACCTCAGCAGCTTGCAAGGAGTATAGGTTTGAGATAACTTCTGCTGTATCTTGCCCAGCACTGCAGCCCACCTCAGCAGCCTGTAAGGAGTATAGGTTTGAGAGAACCTCTGCTGCATCTTGCCCGGCACTGCAGCCCACCTCAGCAGCCTGTAAGGAGTATAGGTTTAAGAGAACTTCAGTTGCATCTTGCCCGGCACTGCAGTGCACCTCAGCAACCTGTAAGGAGTATAGGTGTGAGAGAACCTCTGCTGCATCTTGCCTGACCCTGCAGCCCACCTCAGCAGCCTGTAAGGAGTATAGGTTTGAGAGAACCTTTGCTGCGTCTTGCCCGGCACTGCAGTGCACCTCAGCAGCCTGTAAGAAGTATAGGTTTGAGAGAACGTCTGCTGCATCTTGCCCGGCACTGCAGCCCACCTCAGCAGCCTGTAAGGAGTATAGGTTTGAGATAACTTCTGCTGTATCTTGCCCGGCACTGCAACCCACCTCAGCAGCCTGTAAGGAGTATAGGTTTGAGAGAACGTCTGCTGCATCTTGCCCAGCACTGCAGCCCACCTCAGCAGCCTGTAAGGGGTATAGGTTTGGGAGATTGATGGGATTGATGAAGTCTCCCCACATGACCAACATTTTAAAGGGTCTGATTCAGGAAGTGCTCCCTTAGGAACTGCTGACTCAGGGTGTCCCTGCGGTTCCTCCTCAGGCACCACCTCCTGCATCACTGATGCAGTCTCAAGAGCCTATACCCCCTCCTCAGATTTCGCTGGCTTCCCTGCAGCCTCAGGGTGTCCCTGGGGGCCTCCTCAGGCACCTCCTCCTGCATCACTCATGCAGTCTCAAGGGCCTATACCCCCTCCTCAGATTCCGGTGGCTTCCCTGCAGTGTCAGGGTGTCCCTGGGGGTCCTCCTCAGGCACCTACTTCTACAGCACTGATGCAGTCTCAAGAGCCTATTCCCCCTCCTCAGATTTCACTGGCTTCCCTGCAGCCTCAGGGTGTCCCTGGGGGTCCTCCTCAGGCACCTGCTCCTGCAGTAAGGGCTGGGATCCTTCCATCTTACCTACAGTAAGAGCTGGGATTCGTCCATCGTACCTGCAGTAAGAACTGGGATCCTTCCATCTTACCTGCAGTAAGAGCTGGGGTCCTTCCATCTTACCTGCAGTAAGATCCTTACCTGCAGTAAGAGCTGGGATCCTTCCATCTTACCTGCAGTAAGATCCTTACCTGCAGTAAGAGCTGGGATCCTTCCATCTTACCTACAGTAAGAGCTGGGATTCGTCCATCGTACCTGCAGTAAGAACTGGGATCCTTCCATCTTACCTGCAGTAAGAGCTGGGATCCTTCCATCTTACCTGCAGTAAGGGCTGGGATCCTTCCATCTTACCTACAGTAAGAGCTGGGATTCGTCCATCGTACCTGCAGTAAGAACTGGGATCCTTCCATCTTACCTGCAGTAAGAGCTGGGATCCTTCCATCTTACCTGCAGTAAGGGCTGGGATCCTTCCATCTTACCTACAGTAAGAGCTGGGATTCGTCCATCGTACCTGCAGTAAGAACTGGGATCCTTCCATCTTACCTGCAGTAAGAGCTGGGGTCCTTCCATCTTACCTGCAGTAAGATCCTTACCTGCAGTAAGAGCTGGGATCCTTCCATCTTACCTGCAGTAAGATCCTTACCTGCAGTAAGAGCTGGGATCCTTCCATCTTACCTACAGTAAGAGCTGGGATTCGTCCATCGTACCTGCAGTAAGAACTGGGATCCTTCCATCTTACCTGCAGTAAGAGCTGGGATCCTTCCATCTTACCTGCAGTAAGAGCTGGGATCCTTCCATCTTACCTGCAGTAAGATCCGTACCTGCAGTAAGAGCTGGGATCCTCCCATCTTACCTGCAGCAATGACCCACTCACTCCTGACATAGGGCAACTTGAGATCTCTGGACTAGGAGAGCCTCTCACACCTGACATGGGACAACCTAAGGTCGATGATACCGTTTTCTGAACGCTGCTTTTTTTCTGAATACATATAAACAGAGACCTAAGTCTTCCTAAACAGTTCCTTTTAGTGCGCTCTGGGGGTAAGAGGTAGGGCCAGGGCAGGAGATTGGTGGGTAAGTGCAATGTGCCCTGACCAGAAATGTTCACTTTGACTAACTCTTTTCTTCCAGAGCCCAAGCACATCCAGGAAGGACTTTCAGCTGATGGAGGGGACGCTGGAGAAGAAGCATTTGCTGCAGGCGGGTGGGAGAAAGGTATGTACTGAGCTACTCACACCTGACATGGGGCAACATGCGATCTCTAAAATGGCTGAGTTACTCATACCTGACACTGTGCAACTTGAGATCTCTAGACTGGGCGAGCCACTCACTCCTGACATGGGGGAACTTGAGATCTCTAGACTGGGCGAGCCGCTCACTCCTGACATGGGGGAACTTGAGATCTCTAGACTGGGCGAGCCGCTCAGTCCTGACATGGGGCAAATTGAGATCTCTAGACGGGCTGAGCTACTGACACCTGACAAGGGGCAACTTGAGATCTCTAGACTGGCTGAGCTACTCACACCTGCTATGGGGCAACGTGAGATCTCTAGACTGGGTGAGCCACTCACTCCTGACACGGGGCAACTTTAGATCTCTGGACTGGATGACCCACTCACACCTGACATGGGGCAACTTGAGATCTCTAGACGGGCTGAGCTACTCACACCTGCCATTGGGCAACTTGACATCTCTAGACTGGGCGAGCCACTCACTTCTGACATGGGGCAATTTTAGATCTCTGGACTGGGTACGCTGCTCACACCTGATGAAGGGCACCTTGAGATCTCTAGACTGGGGGAGCCACTCACTCCTGACATGGAGAAACCTGAGATCTCTGGACTGGATGGGCTACTCACACCTGACATGGGGCAACTTGTGATGTCTACATTGGATGAGCCACTCTTTTCTGACATGGGGTAACTTGAGATGTCTGGACTGGGCGAGCCACTCACTCCTGACATGGAGCAACTGAGATCTCTACATTGGACGAGCCACTCACACTTGACATGGGGCAACTTGAGATTTCTGGACTGGGCGAGCCACTCACACCTGACATGGGGCATCTTGAGATTTCTGGACTGGGGCGAGCCACTCACCCCTAACATTGGGCAACTTCAGATATCTGGACTGGGCCAGCCACTCACTCCTGACATGGGGCAAATTGAGATCGCTAGACTGGGCAAGCTTATCACACCTGACATGGGGCAATTTGAAATCTCTGGTTTGGGCGAGCCGGTCACACCTGACATGGGGCAACTTGAGATCTCTGGACTGGATGAGCCAATCACACCTGACATGGGGCAACTTGAGATCCCGGGACTGAGTGAGCTACTCACACCTGACATGGGGCAACTTGAGATCTCTAGACTGGGCAAGCCACTCACACCTAACATGGGGCAACTTGAAATCTCGGGACTCTGTGAGCCACTCACACCTGACATGGGGCAAATTGAGATCGCTGGACTGGATGACCCACTCACCCCTGACATGGGGCAGCTTGAGATCTCTAGACTGGGCAAGCCACTCACACCTAACATGGGGCAACTTGAGATCTCGGGACTCTGTGAGCCACTCACACCTGACATGGGGCAAATTGCGATCTCTGGACTGGATGACCCACTCACTCCTAGCATGGGTCAACTTTAGATCTCTGGACTGTATTGGCTACTCACACCAGACGTGGGGTAACTTGAGATGTCTACATTGGACAAGCCACTCACTCCTGACATTGGGCAACTTGAGATCTCTGGACTGAGTGAGCCACTCACACCTGATAGCGGGCAACTTAAGATCTCTACATTGGACGAGCCACTCACGCCTGACATGGAGTAACTTCTTTTTTTCTTTTTATTTTGCACTGTGACATGGAGTAACTTGAGATCTCTGGACTGGGCGAGCCACTCACTCCTGACACGGGGTAACTGAGATCTCTACATTTAATGAACAAGTCACTCCTGACATGGGGCAGCTTGAGATCTATGGACTGGGCAAGCCACTCACACCTGAAATGGGGCAACCTGAGATCTCTAGACTGGATTAGCCACTCACACTTGACATGGGGTAACTTGAGATCGCTGGACTGGGTGAGCCACTCACACCTGACATGGGGCAACTTGAAATTTCTGGACTGGGCGAGCCACTCAGACCTGCCAATGGGCACCTTGAGATCTCCAGACTGGATGAGCCAATCATACGTGACATGGGGCAACTTGAGATCGCTGGACTGGGTGAGCCACTAACATCTGACATGGGGCAATTTGAGATCTCTAGACTGGGTAAGCCACTCACTCCTAACATGGGTAAACTTGAGATCCCTGGACTGGGTGAACCACTCACTACTGACATGGGGCAAATTGTGATCTCTGGGCTGGGCGAGCCACTCACACCTGACATGGGTCAACTAACTGGATGAGCTACTCAAGAGTGACATGGGGCAACTTGAGATCTCTGGACTGAGTAAGCTATTCACACCTGACATGGGGAACATTGCAATCTCTGAACTGGAAGACCCACTCACACCTACCATTGGGCAACTTGTGATCTCTAGACTGGCTCAGCGACACACACCTGTTATTGGGCAGCTTGAGATCTCTAGACTGGCTGAGCGACACACACCTGCCATGGGGCAGCTTGAGATCTTTAGACTGGCTGAGCAACACACACCTGCCATGGGGCAACTTGAGATCTCTGGACTGGGCAAGTCACTCACACCTGCCATCGGGCAACTTGTGATCTCTGGACCAGGTGAGTCACTCACACTTGACATGGGGCAACTTGAGATCTCTAGACTGGATGAGCTACTCACATCTACCATCAGGGGACTTGAGATCTCTAGACTGGGCGAGCCACTCACTCCTGACATGGGGCAACATGAGAGCTCTGGAGTGGAGGAGCCACTCACACCTGACACGAGGCAACTTGAGATCTCTGGACTGAGTTACTCACAAATGACATGGTGCAACTTGAGATCTCTAGACTGGGTGAGCCACTCACTCCTGGCAGGGGGCAACTTGAGATCTCTGGACTGGATGACCCACTCACACCTGACATGGGGCAACTTGAGATCTCTAGACTGGCTGAGCTACTCACATCTACCATCAGGCAACTTGAGATCTCTAGACTGGGCGAGCCACTCACTCCTGGCAGGGGGCAACTTGAGATCTCTGGACTGGATGATCCACTCACACCTGACATGGGGCAACTTGAGATCTCTAGACTGGCTGAGCTACTCACATCTACCATCAGGCAACTTGAGATCTCTAGACTGGGCGAGCCACTCACTCCTGGCAGGGGGGCAACTTTAGATCTCTACACTGGGTGAGCCACTCACACCTGACATGGGGTAAATTGAGATCTCTGGACTGGCCGATTCACTCACATCTGACATGAGGCAACTTGAAATCTGTAGCCTGGATGAGCTACTCACACATGGCATGTGACAACGTGAGATCTCTGGACTGGGCAAGACACTCACTCCTAACATGGGGCAATTTGTGATCTCTGGACTGGGCGAGCCACTCACACCTGACATGGGTCAACTTGAGATGTCTGAACTGGATAAGCCACTCACACGTGACATGGGGCAACTTGAGATCCCTGGACTGAGTAAGCTATTCACACCTGACATGGTGCAACTTGAGGTCTCTAGACTAGGTGAGCCACTCACTCCTGACATGGGGAAACTTGAGATCTCTGGACTGGGTGAGCAACTGACTCCTGACATGGGGCAACTTCAGATGTCTGGACTGGATGGGCTTCTCACACCTGACATGGGGCAACTTAACATGTGTACATTGGACGAGCCATTTACTCCTGACATGGGGCAATTTAAGATTTCTGGACTGAGCGAGCCTCTCACACCTGACATGGGGCAACTTGAGATCTCTACATTGGACAAGCCACTCATTCCTGACATGGGGTAACTTGAGATCTCCAGACTGGGCGAGCCACTCACACCTGACATGGGGCAACTTGCGATCTCTACATTGGACGAGCCACTCTCTCCTGACATGGGGCAACTTAGGATTTCTGGACTGAGCAAGCCATTCACAACTGACATGGGGCAACTTGAGATCTCTACATTGGACAGGCCACTCACTCCTGACAAGGTGTAACTTCAGATCTCTGGACTGGGTGAGCTACTGACTGCTGACACGGGGCAACTTGAGATGTCTGGACTGGATGGGCTTCTCACACCTGACATGGGGCAACTTGACATGTGTACATTGGACGAGCCATTCACTCCTGACATGGGGCAATTTAAGATTTCTGGACTGAGCGAGCCTCTCACACCTGACATGGGGCAACTTGAGATCTCTACATTGGACAAGCCACTCATTCCTGACATGGGGTAACTTGAGATCTCCAGACTGGGCGAGCCACTCACACCTGACATGGGGCAACTTGAGATCTCTACATTGGACGAGCCACTCTCTCCTGACATGGGGCAACTTGGGATTTCTGGACTGAGCAAGCCATTCACAACTGACATGGGGCAACTTGAGATCTCTACATTGGACAGGCCACTCCCTCCTGACAAGGTGTAACTTCAGATCTCTGGACTGGGTGAGCTACTGACTGCTGACACGGGGCAACTTGAGATGTCTGGACTGGATGGGCTACTCACTCCTGACATGGGTCAACTTAAGATTTCTGGACTGAGAGAGCGACTCACACCTGACATGGGGCAACGTGTGATCTCTACATTGGATGGGCCACTCACCCCTGACATGGGGTAACTTCAGATCTCTGGACTGGGCGAGCTACTCACTCCTGACATGGGGCACCTGAGATCTCTACATTGGATGAGCCACTCACTCCTGACATGGGGTAACTTGAGATCTCTGGACTGGATGAGCCACTCACACTTGACATGGGGCAACTTGAGATCCCTGGACTGGGCGAGCCACTCACTCCTTACTTGGGGACACTTGAGATCTCTGGACTGGGTGGGCAACTGACTCCTGACATGGGGCAACTTGACATGTCTACATTGGACAAGCCACTCACTCCTGACATGGGGCAACTTGAGATCTCTACATTGGACAGGCCACTCACTCCTGACATGGGGTAACTTCACATCTCTGGAATGGGTGAGCAACTGACTCCTGACATGGGGCAACTTGAGATTTCTGGACTGGATGGGCTACTCACACTTGACATGGGTCAACTTAAGATTTGTGGACTGAGCGAGCCACTCTCACATGACATGGGGCAACTTGTGATCTCTACATCGCACAGGCCACTCACCCCTGACATGGGGCACCTGGGATCTCTACATTGGACGAGCCACTCACTCCTGACATGGGGTAACTTGAGATCTCAGGACTGGGTGAGCCACTCACACCTGACATGGGGCAACTTGAGATCTCTGGACTGGGCAAACCACTCACACCTGACATGGGGCAACTTGAGATCTCTAGACTGGATGAGCCACTCACACTTGACATGGGGCAACTTGAGATATCAGGACTGGGTGAGCCACTCACTCCTAACATGGGGCAACTTGAGATCTCTGGACAGGGGGTGAGCCACTCACTCCCGACATGGGGCAACTTGTGATCTCTGGACTGCATGAGCCACTCGCATCTGACATGGGGCAACATGAGATCTCTGGACTGGGTGAGCCACTCCCACCTGACATGGGGCAATTTGAGATCTCTAGACTGGGTGAGCCACTCACACCTGACATGGGGCAACTTGACATCTCTGGACTGGGCGAGCCACTCACTCCTAACATGGGGCAACTTGAGATCCCTGGACTGGGCGAGCCACTCACTCCTGACATGGGGCAACTTGTGAACTCTGGACTAGGTGAGTCACTCACACCTGACATGGGGAAACTTGAGATCTCTAGACTGGATGAGCCACTCACACCTAACATGTGAGATCTCTGGAGTAGGTGAGCCACTCACACCTGACATGGGGAAACGTGAGATCTCTAGACTGGATGAGCCACTCACACCTAACATGGGGCAACTTGAGATCTCTAGACTAGGCGAGCCACTCACTCCTGACATGGGACAACTTTAGATCTCTGGACTGAGTGAGCTACTCACACCTGATATGGGGCAACCTAAGATCTCTAGACTAGGTGAGCCACTCACGCCTGACATGGGGAAACTTGAGATCTCTGGACTGGGTGAGCAACTGACTCCTGACATGGGACAATTTCAGATGTCTGGACTGGATGGGCTACTCACACCTGACATGGGCAACTTGACATGTGTACATTGGACGAGCCATTCACTTCTGACATGGTGCAACTTAAGATTTCTGGACTGAGCGAGCCTTTCACTCCTGACATGGGGCAACTTGAGATCTCTACATTGGATGAGCCACTCACTCCTGACATGGGGTAACTTGAGATCTCTGGACTGGGAGAGCCACTCACACCTGACATGGGGCAACTTGAGATCTCTACATTAGACGAGCCACCCTCTCCTGACATGGGGCAACTTAAGATTTCTGGACTGAGCAAGCCACTCAAAACTGAGATGGGGCAACTTGAGATCTCTACATTGGACAGTCCACTCACTCCTGACATGGTGTAAATTCAGATCTCTGGACTGGGTGAGCAACTGACTGCTGACACGGGGCAACTTGAGATGTCTGGACTGGATGGGCTACTCACACCTGACATGGGGCAACTTGATATGTCTACATTGGATGAACCAATCACTCCTGACATGGGTCAACTTAAGATTTCTGGACTGAGCAAGCCACTCAAAACTGACATGGGGCAACTTGAGATCTCTACATTGGACAGTCCACTCACTCCTGACATGGTGTAAATTCAGATCTCTGGATTGGGTGAGCAACTGACTGCTGACACGGGGCAACTTGAGATGTCTGGACTGGATGGGCTACTCACACCTGACATGGGGCAACTTGACATGTCTACATTGGATGAACCAATCACTCCTGACATGGGTCAACTTAAGATTTCTGGACTGAGCGAGCCACTCACACCTGACATGGGGCAACGTGTGATCTCTACATTGGATGAGCCACTCACTCCTGACATGGGGCAACTTGAGATCCCTGGACTGGGCGATCCACTCACTCCTTACTTGGGGACACTTGAGATCTCTAGACTGGGTGGGCAACTGACTCCTGACATGGGGCAACTTGACATGTCTACATTGGACAAGCCACTCACTCCTGACATGGGTCAATTTACGATTTCTGGACTGAGCAAGCCACTCACACCTGACATGGGGCAACTTGAGATCTCTACATTGGACAGGCCACTCACTCCTGATATGGGGTAACGTCACATCTCTGGAATGGGTGAGCAACTGACTCCTGACATGGGGCAACTTGAGATGTCTGGACTGGATGGGCTACACACCCGTGACATGGGGCAACTTGACATATCTTCATTGGACGAGCCAATCACTCCTGACATGGGTCAATTTAAGATTTCTGGACTGAGCGAGCCAGTCACACATGACATGGCGCAACTTGTGATCTCTACATTGCACAGGCCACTCACCCCTGACATGGGGCACCTGAGATCTCTACATTGGACGAGCCACTCACTCCTGACATGGGGTAACTTGAGATCTCAGGACTGGGTGAGCCACTCACACCTGACATGGGGCACCTTGAGATCTCTGGACTGGGCAAACCACTCACACCTGAAATGGGGCAACTTGAGATCTCTAGACTGGATGAGCCACTCACACTTGACACGGGGCAACTTGAGATCTCTGGACAGGGGGTGAGCCACTCACTCCCGACATGGGGCAACTTGTGATCTCTGGACTGCATGAGCCACTCGCATCTGACATGGGGCAGCTTGAGATCTCTATACTGGGTGAGCCACTCCCACCTGACATGGGGCAATTTGAGATCTCTAGACTGGGTGAGCCACTCACACATGACATGGGGCAACTTGACATCTCTAGGCTGGATAAGTCACTCACACTTGACATGGGTCAACTTGCGATCTCTGGGCTGGGCGAGCCACTCACTCCTAACATGGGGCAACTTGAGATCCCTGGACTGGGCGAGCCACTCACTCCTGACATGGGGCAACTTGTGAACTCTCTACTAGGTGAGTCACTCACACCTGACATGGGGAAACTTGAGATCTATAGACTGGATGAGCCACTCACACCTAACATGGGGCAACTTGAGGTCTCTGGAGTAGGTGAGCCACTCACACCTGACCTGGGGAAACGTGAGATCTCTAGACTGGATGAGCCACTCACACCTAACATGGGGCAACTTGAGATCTCGGGAGTAGGTGAGCCACTCACACCTGACATGGGACAACTTAAGGTCTATGATAGAGTTTTATGAACGCTGCTTTTTTCTGAATACATATTATACATATACAGAGACCTATGTTTTCCCAAACAGATTCCTTTTAGTGCACTCTGGGGGGAAGAGGTAGGTCCAGGGCAGGAGATTGTTCAGAGACTGAGGCTGTGGTGGGTAAGTGCAATGTGCCCTGGCCAGAAATGTTCACTTTGACTAACACTTTTCTTCCAGAGCCCAAGCACATCCAGGAAGGACTTCCAGCTGATGGAGGGGACGCTGGAGAAGAAGCATGTGCTGCAGGCGGGTGGGAGAAAGGTATGTGCTTCTAGCAGGCCTAGCTCTCAGGGGGGGTCCCCAAAGAGTGACATGCTCCAAATGAAGATCCAGCCAGCGGTGTAACTGCTATCCAGTGCCAGGAGGGTAGTTCAGTGGGCAATGCATTTGCTGCAGACATGTGGCCAATGGTGCAATGTCCATCCAAAGCCTTTGAGATATTATTTCTGTTACAAACACGCTTCTAGATGACTGAGGCATTTTAGATGGAGAACGTGACCAGTATTAGTACAGCTAATAGGTGTATTCTTGCATACACACTCTGAAATCATCTCATTTGGGGGTTATGACCCTTACTTTGTGGTTACATAGTGCATTCACATTCCAGTTTGAGGTGGCCTTTACATTGGTTGTTTCAGGGGTTGCCATGGTCACTCCAGTGCAACATTGTTTTTTTTTGTTTTATAGGGGTTGCAGTGGTCACTGTGTTTGTTGCAGGGATCATTTCAGATGTGGATGTGGTCAGGACGGTGGTTACACTGGTGATTACAGGGGATACAGGGGTCAGTGCAGTGCTTACACTGATTAGTAGATGGGTTGCAATAGACTTTACTGTTGTTAACATGCCTGTTTCAGGGTTGCAGTGGTCATGCCAGTGATTTGTGTGGTAAAATTGATGATTGAAGTGGGTGCATTGATTGTTGGGTGGGCAATGCAGTACCAACTACGCCAGAGTGACCCACCAGTGTCTTGGGTTTGAGAAGCGGAAGGTTCTCAAGATTTTCCTGAAGACGTTGGTGTTTGAAGCGGGTCCTATGCACATTGCATAATCTGGCCTAGGGTTGAGGGTTAGTGGGAGTGGGGGAAGTGAATCGCGGAACAGTGTGGCGTAGCGGATCCTTTTCCCGTTTGACTCTGCCCTGGCATGCAGCAAGTCCAGGATAGGTAGGGCTCAGTCTGGCTTCTACATTTCAGATCTTTTCTAGCCGCTCAGCCGATTGATGTTGATCCTGGATGAGTAGTCCCAGGAGTTGAGCTCTTGCGGGACGTCAGGCGGCATCTTCTCGGCTGTCTTTATCCGTTGAGAGTTCCCTTGGTTCCTTGTCCATTTCTGTGATCCTGATGCGACTTCCGTACAGGAATCATTTGCGATAACCTGCTGAGTATTCTATGGGATGGACTGCTTAAACCGGATGTGGAGGATCAGCACGCGAGTCAGTGGAGTGCTCCTCACTAGTATCCGGGCCTTCAGCCTCATCAGAGTGATAGTTCTTTCCTCACAGTCCTTGTGGGAGAACCTGTGTTCTTTGCTGAACAGATAATTGAGTCATAGAGGCTTCATAAAAGGTGTAGGGGTAAGCGATGCATGCGCACGATGAGACATTGGGGAGATGCAAGATCCTCAGAGGGCTCCTCAGGTTACCGAGTACAGGTCTTGCCTGACCCACGGTTTCCTGTTGCTCAGAAACGCGCGGGCTCAGGTGAACGTAGGCCTACTGGCTGGGCTGCAGACTGATCAGTGAAGATGGGGGTGAGCGTTTTGGAGAAGTCGGGCAGTAGGAAGATGGCCAAGGTGCCTGCAAAGGTGTATGTTGGATTATCATTCCAGGCAGCTATTGGGTCAGTGTCTTATCTATCTCTGGGATTAGAAGTTGGCATGGGCCGAGCAGGAGGTTGGATTCCAGGGAAAGCTGGAGTTGGAGTCCTGGATTGATGATAAACCCTTGGGATGCTCGGCTTCTGGCACAGTGTTCTCAAATAGCTTTTGCATAGAACCAGTTGGGAGTTAGTCGTAAACTGTCGGACTAGGATGTCGGTGCCTTGTTAGTCAATGCATTCTGAAAACCATCACTGTGGACTTGTGAGGGCCCGAGTGACCAGAGGAAGGTTTCATTTCAGACGGGGGTAGGCGAGGGGCAAATGTACATGGGAGTCTGTGCAGAGGTAGAGAGGATAATGAAACAGATGTGGATGAATTGGGGAAGTTGACTAGTTGGGTGGTGATGACTTTCTGTACTCCCTGAACCAGATGCTGCGGTTTGAGTATACGCCTTGGATAGAGAGACCACAATTCTTGCAGGCAGCCTGCGAGATGTTTGGGTGTTCTGGAATGGCCTGGATGGCTCATTTTAGGGATACTTGGATTTGTCCACAAGGACTGCTTTTTTGGGGGGGATGTCAGCAGATAGAACATAGAAGACGTCGTCAGACGCCATCGCCAACTTTCCGTACTTTTGTGGCCAACTGTGTGCCACAGCCCGGCCTGTTGCAGTGGGTCCATATTAATGGGCATGTGTTCTGGTGGAATGTGTTCTGGTGGTGGGGGAGGGCCCAAGGAATCTCCTTTAAAGTTGAACAATCTTGTAACTTCGCCGTTATGTCTTTGTTTTTTTCATTATCGAAAATTAAACAGGGCTAAAATTCGGGAGGCAGACCTGAGCCCACCCGAGCCTCATTTTGCTTTATCTATTTGGTTCCGTAGGCCGCCTGCCGCACGTGGAGCAAGTGCCACGCTGTGCTGATGAGACGGACCCTCTGCTTCTACCAGGACCGCAAAGACACCATCAAGGTATGTTCTGCGGCGGTATACAGTGTTTAAATCAAATCCTTTACATTGAATGCCCATATATCGAATATTTTATATTGAAAACCTTTATAGTGAATGTATTTAGGGTGGGGTAAAGGGTTAAATATTTTTGGGAAATGGTCGGGATGGCTTTTTAGGGGTGGGAAACGGGGGTTTGGACCCCACCCCCCCTAAACAAAATGAATTTGATATAAATGTTTCAAAGATAAAAGATTCGATATATGGGCATTCGTTATAAATTACTTCGCTGGCTGTAGAAATTCTTCCCAGTGCAATACTTCATGGCAACACAAGGAAAGGTTCCGAGTCACTGTGGTAGCCAAGCTAACATGGCAAGAGATATAATCTAGTGGTGGTACGCTCTAGTGGAGATGTGGTTTGGCAGTGATGTGTTCTAGTCGAGAGGAGACCAGAACATGAGGGCACTAGCCGTGCTGTGGTAGCCAAACTAAGAATAGACACCTGGAGAGGAGGGAACCAGGAGCCCCTCCACCCAAGAACCATGCAGAAGACCTAACCCATGCTGAAGTTCAGCTGGCCATGGTGCCTGTCGACTTAGAACAACTTGCACGGTAACTGGCAACCAATCTCCACAAATCTGATTATGCATAAAGTTCCTGCCGTACGTCATCGGTACACAGTATTGTGCTGTGCTGATGGCGTACATCATACTGAACACCACAGTTCAACGTCTGAGGGAGGCAGTACCTATGAAAGACTTCCAGTTACTGTCACTAGTCCTTTACATGAATGCCTGCTCCAAACAGTGAACAGGGAACTCTCTAAAACTAGGATAACAGGTTATCTAGAGGCCGAAGACGAGATGACAGTGGACGTACCTGCAAAGCTAAGACTTGACCTAACAACCTCCAGTGGAATTTGCTAACATAGGCCAAGATGAAAGTTACAGCCCTTCAGCTGCCGGCCAAGGATGGTTTGACACCCCACGCTATAGCCTCCTGTACCCCTAGGGGTGGCAGTGAAAGCACAGTGCCAAAGGGACTGAAAGTGAGGAAAATCCCCATCCATACCCTCCCAGCTCACTGCCACATTCCCCAACGTGTAACATTGGCTAAATACACACAAGGGCAGAGGGACAGAGACAAGAATGCAACCTGGGAACGTAGGAGGCCCCTCTAATACGGGGGTATCACAGATTTAATAACATTATAGGGAGACTTCCATCATTTTGTTTCTTTCTGCTTCTCTCCTTCCTGTCCGCTCCACCTCCTCTGGAGCAAAGCACTTTGGGTGTTATGTCAGAAGGGCAAAGTACACTTTTTTCAGGAACAGGAGTTGGACCACTAAGGCAGGCTAGCTTTAGTACAAACACCTGCAACGTTTTGCCTTTAAAAGATTGGGTCTCCCACTACTCCTTTGATTTACTCTGGATCAATTCCTGAGAAGGAGCAGCCCTTGGCAGAAGATAGCTCTGCCCCCTACCCACTCCTAGGGCACCGTGGGGGCGACTTTTCCTGTGGACCAGGACCTGCCACTCTGAGCCAGAATGTCCTAAAGCATTTGAGAGAACACACGCGCAGGTCTTTTCCAAAAATGCCTTGTGGAGTCTAAACAGAAAAGGTTTTGATCCCCCCGACTACATAATTGTACAGAGGGATTACTCACACGCACCGACTCCTGAACTGACCAACTGCCAAATTTCACTTTCCCTTCAATTCCCCTTCATGCTCACTACACGCTAGTTCTGGGGGTTTATGGGAAAAGACTTACCATTTGCAGACTACCTACGCAGAGCACTGAGTGCCCAGGCGGGTGTAGTAGAGTGTAGAAACTGTGAGCCGCTTGCATCAAAGTTTGCAGAAAATACTGCCCAACTGCCAGGTTTCACTTTTCCTTCACATGCCCTTCGCATGCGTTTCGCACTAGTTCTGATGTTTTATGGGAATAGAATTGCCGTTTTCAGACTACCCACGCCGATCACCAAGCTCCCAGGCTGGTGTAGTGGAGTGGAGAAATTGTGAGCCGCTCGCTTCAAAGTTTGCTGAAAACACTGCCCAACTGCCAGGTTTCACCTTTCCTTCACTTCCCCTTTGCGCCTAATCTAAAGCTGGGAGAGCAGAACATGAAGAAAAGCATCCTGTCCTTGAGTCTTCCTGAGCAAGCCTCAAAACACCCAGTGCACCAGACCAGTTGAGGCTCCCTATTCTGCCGCACCAAACCAGTCACACCGTGTACAACGCCCATACAATCAGAGGGAATACACCAGTGCTGTCTTTTGCACTCTTCCATCCATTCAAACTGTATCATCAGCACCTTGAACCAGCTTGATGCATTGTGACCTTGCTGAGTCCATCACTTGCTAGGCTTGAATCAACTGCTCGACCCAGCGACCCGACTAGCCCTCGAACGGCCACTTCACCAACCCGCAGATTGGAGCAACCTGATCACCAATACAACAACCAGCGCTCACTGACTCACACCGCTGGAGCATCACTCATCGACCCTCCCCAACCGGTACAACCTGACTCACCCCGGCATCAGCTCAAAGAGATCCTGGTGAACACCTCGATCTGCATCGCTGAAAGCACCCCTTAAGAGTGAGCGCATTCACCCCTGCTTGATTCCCGCTTGCTTCCACACAATCCAACGTACCCGAACTGAGCTTGATACACTCACATCAACTTTCGAAACCGGGTTTGACACTGTCAACCCACCAAAGAACCGAAACAAGGTACTGTTGACCACTATCTGCCCCCTTGGCCGACTTGGGCCCTAGAGATTGGTAACGTCACTACTGCACCTTCTTGCACCCAAAGACATATCAAGCCCGTATTCACGCTCAGAGGGCAACTTTCTTCAGTCTGTTGCATTTTCTGTCTTTCCACAGGGTTGGGTTTTATACAGTGTTTTGTAGATAGTTCTATTGCACATGGTGGGTTTGATTCAAGTATATATACAATATGGCGGTGCTGGGTTAGGTCCTAGGGGTCTCTGCTGGTTCCCACTACTTTGCGTTTGTTTACTACCATCGGAAGGTGACTGGAAGTTGGCCTTCTCACCGGAAGCATTTACTAATTGCCTCCTCCGTTGCCATGGAAGGCCTTCTGCTGTGCACCCTAGCTTGCCACTCATGCCCTTAACCCTGCCAGCACATCATGACGTCATCAGAAAGGGCTCCAGACCCCCATTCTGCAGAGAGTGGCAGGGAGATTCCTCTGTGAGTCAGGGGCCCCAGGGAGAAAGTACTTCAGGGGTGTTATCCTAATGTTGCCCTGAGGCACTGAGTTGCCCCTCTGAAGGGCAGATCTTGAGTTCAGATTGAACCCCCTTCCTTCATGGCAGAGAGCAGGTCCTCATGTCTGGGGGTGTGCACCCCAACAGTACCAGCGCATGATTGTACTTCAATACCCAACCATGTCTTTGCATAGTTCCTACAGTGGCCGCCCACCCATAGACTGAGGCCAGTAAGTGTGGCCCTGGTTGCTAACCCTCTCTCTCTCCTTCCCCCCTGCAGAGCTCCACTGGGGCAGTGCCGCTGAACCTGGCGGGGGCGTTCTGCACCCTGGAGGTGGAGTACACCAAGAAGAGCCACTGCTTCCGGCTACAGTGAGTAATGGGGGCACTGGAGTGCACTGGGACATATTCTGCAACGCATTCTGAAGAGCCAGGCGGATCGGTAGATGGCGCTGGGGTAGCGTGCATGGAGTGGCAGAGGTGGAGCCCGTTCCACGGTCTAACTGGGGGGGGAGGCTTTATCAATGCAGTGACACAGGAAGGTTCATTGTTTATCTCTGAAGTGAGAGAAGAAGGACCATCCTTCGGGGCAGTTATCTATGCAGTGACAGAGGAAGGGCGCCAGCATTAGGGGCAGTTATCTATGCAGTGACAGGGGAAGGGCGCCAGCATTGGGGACAGGCATATACGCAGTGACAGAGGAAGTTGTTATCTATGCAGTGACAGAGGAAGGGCCAGCATTGGGGGCAGGTATCTATGCAGTGACAGAGGAAGGGCCATCATTGGAGAGGTATCTATGCAGTGACAGAGGAAGATCTAATATTGGGTGAAGGTGTCTATTCAGTGACAGAGGAAGGGCCAGCATTGGGGGCAGGCATCTATGCAGTGACAGAGGAAGGGCTAGCATTGGGGACAGGCATCTATGCAGTGACAGAGGAAGGGGTTATCTATGCAGTGACAGAGGAAGGGCCAGCATTGGGGGCAGGTATCTATGCAGTGACAGGGGAAGGGCCATCATTGGGGAGGTATCTATGCAGTGACAGAGGAAGATCTAATATTGGGTGAAGGTGTCTATTCAGTGACAGAGGAAGGGCCAGCATTGGGAGCAGGCATTTATGCAGTGACAGGAGAAGGGCGCCAGCATTGGGGACAGTTATCTATGCAGTGACAGGGGAAGGGCGCCAGCATTGGGGACAGGCATCTATGCAGTGACAGAGGAAGGGCGGCAATCCTTGGGGGCAGTTATCTATGCATTGACAGAGGAAGGGCCAGCATTGGGGGCAGGTATCTATGCAGTGACTGAGGAAGGGCCAGCATTGGGGAGGTATCTATGCAGTGACAGAGGAAGGGCCAGCATTGGGGAGGTATCTATGCAGTGACAGAGGAAGATCTAATATTGGGTGAAGGTGTCTATGCAGTGACAGAGGAAGGGCGCCAGCATTGGGGGCAGTTATCTATGCAGTGACAGAGGAAGGGCCAGCACTGGGGGCAGGCATCTATGCAGTGACAGAGGAAGGGCCAGCATTGGGGAGGTATCTATGCAGTGACAGAGGAAGATCTAATATTGGGTGAAGGTGTCTATGCAGTGACAGAGAAAGGGCGCCAGCATTGGGGGCAGTTATCTATGCAGTGACAGAGGAAGGGCCAGCACTGGGGGCAGGCATCTATGCAGTGACAGAGGAAGGTCTATCCTTGGGGGCAGTTATCTATGCAGTGACAGAGGAAGGGCCAGGCGTCTATGCAGTGACAGAGGAAGGTCCTGCATTGGGGACAGGTATCTATGCAGTGACAGAGGAAGGGCCAGCACTGGGGGCAGGCATCTATGCAGTGACAGAGGAAGGTCTATCCTTGGGGGCAGTTATCTATGCAGTGACAGAGGAAGGGCCAGCATTGGGGGCAGGTGTCTATGCAGTGACAGAGGAAGGGTCAGCACTGGGGGCAGGCATCTATGCAGTGACAGAGGAAGGTCTATCCTTGGGGGCAGTTATCTATGCAGTGACAGAGGAAGGGCCAGCATTGGGGGCAGGCATCTATGCAGTGACAGAGGAAGGTCCAGCATGGGGGGCAGTTATCTATGCAGTGACAGAAGAAGGGCCAGCATTGGGGGCAGGCGTCTATGCAGTGACAGAGGAAGGTCCTGCATTGGGGACAGGTATCTATGCAGTGACAGAGGAAGATCTAATATTGGGTGAAGGTGTCTATGCAGTGACAGAGGAAGGGCCAGCATTGGGGGAAGAGGTCTATGCAGTGAACGAGGGGACAATATTACACAATGAGTTTTCACTGCCCCCTACTGTTCATAATGTAACACGAGTGAAGCTTCGCATGTTCATTTATGCATAATTCATGCATAATCATGTCTCTCTCTCTCTCTCTCTCTCTCTGTCACCCCTCACTTTCTAAATCACCCTCGCACTTCCATCTGTTCCGCTGCCCCCCTTATCCGCTTCCATTGCCCCACCCCACTCTGCCCCCCCTCTACCCCTCGCCCACTCAATCACCCTTTCCTTCCCTCTCCGGCTCACTGTCACTATCTTCCTGTTGCCCTCGCTTCCTCCATCACACTCTCACTCTCTTCCAACCCCCCACACCTGCTTCCCTCCTCACCCCCATCTCTTGCAGGATGCGCGACGGCTCTGAGGTCCTCCTGCGAGCCCCCTCCGACACCCTGATGAGGGAGTGGGTGTCGAAAATCCAGCAGAATTCAGGTGAGACGCCCGAAGCTGTCACTTCCGGTGGAAGGAGGGTGGTTGGGACATAGTGCCGCGTCTAGCTAGTGCCTAGGAGCGGATCTCAGGCACTATAAATGCACCTCTTCAGAAGACCAGATGCAATGATAAAGCAATGGCGCTCTGGCTATTGAGAGCCCCGGGCTGTCATTACTGCGTGGAGTATTGCATTGCACAGGCGCCATTCTAGAAGGAGACCCGTCATGTGTACATCAGTATTGACCCAGCCTGGGACTCTCGGACACTCCCTTCTTTGCACTGGACGCACTCCCCCTGCCTCGCTGGTACTCATCGTGATGCGCGGCTGGAGTCCCTGGGCACAGAGTGGACACATCTCCGCCACTGAGACAAAAA
Source organism: Ambystoma mexicanum (assembly GCF_040938575.1). Lineage (NCBI taxonomy): Eukaryota > Metazoa > Chordata > Amphibia > Caudata > Ambystomatidae > Ambystoma > Ambystoma mexicanum. Next base: position 1,254,363,602 of record NC_090928.1, read on the forward strand.
AGGCGAGATGGATGGAAGCGTTCAGCGCCTCCCTAGCACTGGCACGTCTTCTGGGCACATCTCCGATAACCTTTCTTCAGCTTGCCTATGCCAATGCAAGACGGGCTCGTCCATGTTCAAATGAACCAGTGATGGCCCAGCCGAAAAGGGTTCAGTCTTGTCTGAGCGGGGCTTTCAAGTTCATATTGAATGAGGTCGCAAGGAACCTGATAGGCCAGGTCCATAATGCATGGGAGCAGAAGGCACCTGATAGGCCAGGTCTATAATGCATGTGAGCAGAAGGTACCAGACAGGCCAATGGGAGCAGAAGGTACCAGATAGGTCAGGTCCACAATGCATGAGCGCAGAAGGTACCAGATAGGCCAGGTCCATAATGCATGAGAGCAGAAGGTACCAGATAGGCCAGATCCATAATGCCTGGGAGCAGAAGGTACCAGGTAGGCCAGGTCCATAATGCATGGGAGCAGAAGGTACTAGATAGGCCAGGTCCATAATGCATGAGAACAGAAGGTACCAGATAGGCCAGGTCCATAATGCATGGGAACGGAAGGTACCAGGTAGGCCAGGTCCATAATGCATGGGAGCAGAAGGTACTAGATAGGCCAGGTCCATAATGCATGAGAGCAGAAGGTACCAGATAGGCCAGGTCCATAATGCATGTAATGCATGGGAACAGAAGGTACCAGGTAGGCCAGGTCCATAATGCATGGGAACAGAAGGTACCAGGTAGGCCAGGTCCATGATGCATGGGAGCAGAAGGCACCTGATAGGCCAGGTCCATAATGCATGAGAGCAGAAGGTACCAGACAGGCCAATGGGAGCAGAAGGTACCAGATAGGTCAGATCCACAATGCCTGAGAGCAGAAGGTACCAGATAGGCCAGGTCCATAATGCATGGGAACAGAAGGTACCAGGTAGGCCAGGTCCATAATGCATGGGAGCAGAAGGTACCAGATAGGCCAGCAGAAGGTACCCGTTAGGCCAGGTCCATAATGCATGCGAGCAGACGGTACCAGATAGGCCAGGTCCATGATGCATGGGAGCAGAAGGTACCAGACAGGCCAGGTCCATAATGCATGGGAACATAAGGTACCAGGTAGGCCAGGTCCATAATGCATGGGAGCAGAAGGTACTAGATAGTCCAGGTCCATAATGCATGGAGCAGAAGGTACTAGATAGGCCATGTTCATAATGAATGGGAGCAGAAGGCACCAGGTAGGCCAGGTCCATAATGCATGGGAGCAGAAGGTACCCTTTAGGCCAAGTCCATATTGCATGGGAGCAGAAGGTACCAGATAGGCCAGGTCCATAATGCATGGGAGCAGAAGGTACTAGATAGGCCAGGTCCATAATGCATGGGAGCAGAAGGTACCAGGTAGGCCAGGTCCATAATGCATCGGAGCAGAAGGTACCCTTTAGGCCAGGTCCACAATACATGGGATCAGAAGGTACCAGGTAGGCCAGGTCCACAATGTATGGGAGCAGAAGGTACCAGATAGGCCAGGTTCATAATGCATGGGAGCAGAAGGTACTAGATAGGCCAGGTCCATAATGCATGGGAGCAGAAGATACCAGGTAGGCCAGGTCCATAATGCATGGGAGCAGAAGGTACCCTTTAGGCCAGGTCCACAATACATGGGGGCAGAAGGTACCAGGTAGACCAGGTCCACAATGTATGGGAGCAGAAGGTACCAGATAGGCCAGGTCCATAATGCATGGGAGCAGAAGGTACCAGGTAGGCCAGGTTCATAATGCATGGGAGCAGAAGGTACCAGATAGGCCAGGTCCATAATGCATAGGGGCAGAAGGTACCAGATAGGCCAGGTCCAAAATGCATGGGAGCAGAAGGTACCAGATAGGCCAGGTCCAAAATGCATGGGAGCAGAATGTACCAGGTAGGCTAGGTCCACAATGCACGGGAGCAGAAGGCATCAGATAGGCCAGGTCCATAATGCATGGGGGCAGAAGGTACTAGATAGGCCAGGTCCATAATGCATGGGAGCAGAAGGTACCGGATAGGCCAATGGGAGCAGAAGGTACCCGGTAGGCCAGGTCCACAATGCATACTAATTTGATGGTTTGACTAATATTGTAGACAAGCCCCGAAGAAAGGGGTTTACTACCGAAACATGCAAGGGCTTTCAACTTGGAACATTAAAATGAAAGAAGATAAACTGTATGTGTTTTTGTGTCTGTGTGTGTATCCATATGTGTGAGTGGGATCTGTGTATGTGTGTGTGTGTGCATGAATATGTATTAGGGATCAGTTGGTGTGTGTGCACGTATGTGGAGGGATGTAGCTGTATGCATGAGCATTTGTGGAGGGACCAGTGTTTTTGTGTCTGTGTGTGTGTCCATATGTGTGGGTGGGACCTGTGTGTGTGTGTGTGCATGCATATGTATTAGGGATCAGTTGATGTGTGTGTGCATTTGTGGAGGGATGTATCTGTGTGCAGGAGCATTTGTGGAGAGACCGGTGTTTTTGTGTCTGTGTGTGTGTCCATATGTGTGGATGGGATCTGTGTGTGCATGCATATGTATTAGGGATCAGTTGGTGTGTGTGCGCGTATGTGGAGGGATGTATCTGTATGCATGAGCATGTGTGGAGGGACCAGTGTTTTTGTGTCTGTGCGTGTGTCCATATGTGTGGATGGGATCTGTGTGTGTTTGTGTGCATGCATATGTATTAGGGATCAGTTGGTGTGTGTGCGCGTATGTGGAGGGATGTATCTGTGTGCATGAGCATGTGTGGAGGGACCAGTGTTTTTGTGACTGTGTGTGTGTACATATTGTAGGTGGGATCTGTGTGGCGGTTTGTGTGCATGCATATGTATTAGGGATCAGTTGGTGGGTGCGCATATGTGGATGGATGTATCTGTGTGCATGAGCATGTGTGAAGGGACCAGTGTTTTTGTGTCTGTGTGTGTGTCCATATGTGTAGGTGGGATCTGTCTGTGTGTGTGTGTGTGTGTGCATGCATATGTACTAGGGATCAGTTGGTGTGTGTGTGCGCATATGTGGAGGGATGTATCTGTGTGCATGAGCATGTGTGGAGGGACCAGTGTTTTTGTGTCTGTGTGTGTGTCCATGTGTGTGGGTGGGATCTGTGTGTGTTTGTGTGCATGCATATGTATTAGGGATCAGTTGGTGTGTGTGCGCGTATGTGGAGGGATGTATCTGTGTGCGTGAGCATGTGTGGAGGGACCGGTGTTTTTGTGTCTGTGTGTGTGTGTGTGTCCATATGTGTGGGTGGGTTCTGTGTGCGTTTGTGTGCATGCATATGTATCAGGGATTAGTTGGTGTGTGTGTGCATATGTGGAGGGATGTATCTGTGTGCATGAGCATGTGCAGAGGGACCGGTGTTTTTGTGTCTGTTTGTGTGTCCATATGTGTGGGTGGGATCTGTGTGTGTGTGTTTGTGTGTGTGTGTGTGTGCATGCATATGTATTAGGGATCAGTTGGTGTGTGTGCGCGTATGTGGAGGGATGTATCTGTATGCATGAGCATGTGTGGAGGGACCAGTGTTTTTGTGTGTGGGTGGGATCTCTGTGTGTTTGTGTGCATGCATATGTATTAGGGATCAGTTGGTGTGTGTGCGCTTATGTGGAGGGATGTATCTGTGTGCATGAGCATGTGTGGAGGGACCGGTGTTTTTGTGTCTGTGTCCATATGTGTGGGTGGGATCTGTGTGTGTTTGTGTGCATGCATATGTATTAGGGATTAGTTGGTGTGTGTGTGCGTATGTGGAGGGATGTTTCTGTGTGCATGAGCATGTGTGGAGGGACCAGTGCTTTTTTGTCTGTGTGTATGGACATATGTGTAGGTGGGATCTGTGTGTGTGTGTGTGTGCGCATGCATATGTATTAGGGATCAGCAAAAAAGAGCAAACTAGGGGTTGTAAGGTAGCAGTGCGTTAATTAGTGCTACTAATTATCGAAGCTATATGGTTCTGCTGCGTTGGAAACCTTCCACTGGTGCCCCCTAAACAGCATCACGACACATGGAACAGTAAACTATGGAGTGAAGGTCAACCCAATGCGCAGTTCCAAGAAAAATATGTTCAAGAAAGTCCAAACTGTAGAACAGGGTCATGTGCTTGTGTGCAGAATTTATTTGGTCATAAACAGCCGACACGTGTTTCGACCAATCCGGTCGTTATCAAGGCTGTACATTGGTAGGAAAATAAATATCAACATAACAATGCGTTCAAACAGAAAGATAAATGCCGTTGGTTCAAAGAAATTGCACAATCACATATCAAAAGAATATTCCCAGAAGCATCACATCAGAAGAAAAGCACAAGCGATGTAAGACAAAGTCATACCAATATGCAATGGTTTGTTGATGCAGGTACGGAGAATGAGAATAGTCCATGGCCAAGACAAATGGAAAATGAAAAATATGAAATGCCCAATTAGTGAAAATACAATGGCCATAAGTATCAGAGAACATCTCTCAACAAGGTCCATAAATGTGCATGCGGAATGATGTGACACACCGTGTGTCCACATGGTCAAATAACAAATTGTGAAGGTAAGTGGTGACTCAGGAAGAGTAACTGAAAAGGGAATGGTGAAATCCTCACTCAAATGCTAAAATTAGGTATTGCAGTGAGAAATTACAAGTCATTAACATTGAAAAAACTTACCACCATAGATAAATATTTGGTGAATCAATTGATGTTAATGTCTAAATAAAAAAAGAAGGAGGCATAAGGCACTGTTTCTGAAAGTGTGTGAAAATAGAGCGTGACAGAATGATAAGTAAATGCAGTTGTACCTGGTTAGCAAAGATGCTCTCGTGAGTACAGGGGTTCAATCCCCATAACCAAATGAGTGTATATGCCCAATCTGTAGGAGGTTGGTAATGCTAAAGCCAATGATTATATGTCCGCCGTGATTCGGTCGGGCCGCGTCGCGCGTGTGACGTCACACGCACGTTTGCGTGTGACGTCACGCACACGCACGCCGTGCGTGATGTCATTCGCGTCATCGCGGATCTCAATAAAGTTTTTTTTTTAAATATACCTTCTCTATAGCTAGCCTTAGGCATACGTTTCAAAACGAGGTAAGTATATGTGCAGGAGCCAGTGCAAGAGTTGGAGGTGAGATACTGAGCATGAATAAAAGATAAGGTAAAAAGCACGTTCGCAGCACATCATGGAATTTGTTATAAGTGTGGCATTTACTGCCTAAGAAAAAGACCTGGAATAGTGCAGTGGGGGGCCTGGGAAACAAACATTATTAGGAAGGTATAATGTTTGAAAATACCAGTATGGTATTGAATACTCACGATGCTTTTAGTGGTGACCGTGATCTAATGTTTGAAAATTAAAATATGGTTTGTAGATTCACGATGCTTGTGGTGGTGACCGTGGTAAAAAAGGCATCACAAAATTCATAAGTGAATACCAATATTACATCAGTACAGACAGTAGTCTTGAATCAATGGTAATGCGTATGAGAGCCAAATGGCCTCATGTTAAATTCATAATACAATAATTTACAATGAACCTGATGATAAACCCAAAGTCATGATACCTAAAACATGTGCCTGGTAGTAGACCCTAGGTCATAATACGCGAGACATCATTCATATTTGAATAAATAAAAATACATTTGATGCTGGTAAGGTACCTGAAATCAGAGGAAAAATGGCGTTTGTTGAGTTACTCAAGTTGGACATAGAAGCTAATGTGAACAGATTATTTAACATTTAAATACACCAAGCAACGATTAGATTAAAGCATTTCATCAACCCGATAGAAGAATTGGGTTACAGGAAGACATGCATTTCGTGATCCGAATTCAGGCCAATAGTAGTGCATCTAAAATGACATATGAGCTTATATTCTAATTGTGTTAGTTTTGTACACAGATGGCCACCTCGTTTGCCGGCTGTGATTTTTGCCAAGCCTAGGAATCGTATGTCGGATTTATTGTCTAATTGGTGCTGGGTTTGCCAATGTGCAGCCCATGGCAGATCAACACCTATTTTGTTGAGGCTTGAAAGATGTTCTCTAATACGAACCCGTAACTGCCTGATCGTGCTTCCTATGTAAAGCTTATTGCAAACACAAATGATTGCATACACCACAAGTTTAGTTTTGCAGTTAATATATTCCTTGATTGTAGTTGTCGTGCCATTTTGGTCCGAAAATTGTTTACAATCCGGATAAGCATATTGGCACTGGTTGCAATTGCCACATTTGTAAAATCCCACTTGATGCTGTAGCCATGTTGTGGGCCTCGCAACACTTGGGAGATCAAAAAATGAAGTGCTCAATCTATTCCGAAGGGTATTTGCTTTGGTGAATGTACATTTGGGCCTCTCAGAAATGAATGGTGTTAGATCTGAATCCAGATGTAGAAGATGCCAATGTTTAGAGGCCAATTTAAAGAAGGTCGATGAGTCTCTTGTTATTTGACCATGTGGACACACGGTGTGTCACATCATTCCGCATGCACATTTATGGACCTTGTTGAGAGATGTTCTCTGATACTTATGGCCATTGTATTTTCACTAATTGGGCATTTCATATTTTTCATTTTCCATTTGTCTTGGCCATGGACTATTCTCATTCTCCGTACCTGCATCAACAAACCATTGCATATTGGTATGACTTTGTCTTACATCGCTTGTGCTTTTCTTCTGATGTGATGCTTCTGGGAATATTCTTTTGATATGTGATTGTGCAATTTCTTTGAACCAACGGCATTTATCTTTCTGTTTGAACGCATTGTTATGTTGATATTTATTTTCCTACCAATGTACAGCCTTGATAACGACCGGATTTGTCGAAACACGTGTCGGCTGTTTATGACCAAATAAATTCTGCACACAAGCTCATGACCCTGTTCTACAGTTTGGACTTTCTTGAACATATTTTTCTTGGAACTGCGCATTGGGTTGACGTTCACTCCATAGTTTACTGTATTAGGGATCAGTTGGTGTGTGTGCGCGTATGTGGAGGGATGTATCTGTGTGCATGAGCATGTGTGGAGGGACCAGTGTTTTTGTGTCTGTGTGTGTGTCCATATGTGTGAGTGGGATCTGTGTGTGTTTGTGTGCATGCATATGTAGTAGGGATCAGTTGGTGTGTGTGTGCATTTGTGGAGGGATGTATCTGTATCCATGAGCATGTGCGGAGGGACCAGTGTTTTTGTGTCTGTGTGTGTGTCCATATTGTAGGTGGGATCTGTGTGTCGGTGTGTGTGCATGCATATGTATTAGGGATCAGTTGGTGTGTGCGCGCATATGTGGAGGGATGTATCTGTGTGCATGAGCATGTGTGGCGGGACCAGTGTTTTTGTGTCTGTGTGTATGTCCATTTGTGTGGGTGGGATCTGTGTGTGTTTGTGTGCATGCATATGTATTAGGGATCAGTTGGTGTGTGTGCATATGTGGAAGGATGTATCTGTGTGCATGAACATATGTGGAGGGACCAGTGCTTTTTTGTCTGTGTGTATGATATGATATGATATGGCATTTGTAACGCTCCTATACACAAGTGTTTCAAGGCGCGACGAGGCAGGGAGGGGGGAACAAGGGGAAGAAAGACAACGATCCTACTAGGCCAGGTGTCATTCAGATCACGGAAGGGTAGGGGGAAGGGAAAAGTGCAAGGGGAAGGGCAGGGGGGAAGTGCAGTACAGGGTAAGTAGAATAAAAATAAATAAATAAATAGGGCCAGCTGGTGGCAAGTGCAAGGTAAATGCAGACAAGTGCTGGGAAGGGGGGGGGGGGCTGTAGGGATACAGAGACAGTCCCGCAGTGCAGGGGTTGCCAGGGAGGCAGTGCAAGTGGAGAGTGGCTGGGCCAGGGACCGTGGTCGGAAATGGACATATGTGGGACGGATTGGTGTGTATGTGTGTGCATGCATATGTATTAGGGATCAGTTGGTGTGTGTGCGCGTATGTGGAGGGATGTATCTGTATGCATGAGAATTTGTGGAGGGACCAGTGTTTTTGTGTGTGTGCGCGTATGTGGGATGGACTGGTGTGTGTGTGTCGGTATGTGGCAGTGTCTCTGATTCTCCTTTTCCTTCTTCTGGTAGGCTTTGATGAGGAAGATTTCTTCCATGCGGCCGGACGCCCACCGGAGGCCACCCCTTCTCCCACCATAGGGTAAGTCTTCTCTCTGGAGGCGCGTCTGTTTGGTGGTGGCTTGTGCTGGTGGTGGACATGCCTGACGCTCTGAAGCTCTCTTGAGATGGTTGTCTCCAGTGCCCTGGAAGCAGTGGGCCTGACCCACAAGTCTGCTTTATCATGGGCAGTGTGGGGGGGGGCAGGCCTTTCTTGGGAGCTTGGCTGCTCCATTCTGAGTACCGGTGACCGTGCTGCCAGGTATCTGAGCCCTAGTCTTAACCTGCATCCCTGCACTGAGCTGCTGTGGCACTGATCAACCGACACAGGAAAGGTGCCACAGTGGGCCTTCTACGACTGGCTACGATCACTGTGATTTGAGAAGCCCGGCTTTCTACCCACTGTGACGTCTGTGTGCCCGCCTGTGCAGAATGTTCCCTATATGAGGTCTGAACGGTTGTGCGCCCACTTGCTATTCTATAGAGATCGACTGGTGTGCGAATGGTCTGTCATGGCCACTCCCACACCCCATGCCGTGCTGGGCCCAGGTGAGCAGAAGAGTCTGCATTTCTGTCACATGCAAGAAGACAGGGCAGGGTGTGGCGTGTGGTAGGACCTGGGCCTGGCGGGCTGCTCAAAGTTGGTGCTAGAGGGGGAAGCATGACTTGTTGAGGTGTGTGGAAAGTGGGACCTGGGTCTGCAACCGGTAACTTGAACTGCAACAAACTTCTCTCTGAACTTTGAACTTGCCGCTGATGTTTGCAGAGACTCCTGTTCCTTTAAGAATGGTTGAGAACGTGCAGTGGGGCCCACCTTGGTGAGGCGGGCGTGCGCCACATGGTGGAAGCCCATGGGCGTGGGTCCTGGGTACCCATTCTCTGGGGTGGGAGTGCACCCTTCCATAGGCACGTGTACTTTACGCTGGCAGCGGTGGTTACTGAACACTGGGTGGCCAAATGCAGCACTCCCGCACCGCTGGAAATGTGATCCTCAACATCTGGAAATCTCAAACCACCATGCCCCCACCCTCACTATCAAGGAGGACATGCTGGAAGTCCCTTCCCGCGACCCTCGCCCCGTGCCCTGGGAGTTCTGAGTTTCTGCTCCTTCAGGGGGAGCACACCGGTCGAGGCTGACTCTTTCCAGAACCTCTCTGGCATGGATGAAACCACTTGAACAGGCGACGGCTTTATGAATTTATTTATAGGCAATAAAGAATAAGTAGAACCAGGAAAAGAGCTATGTGCTTGCAGGGTACTTGGACACAATGCCCTCCCCTTCAAATCACCTAGAATAGGGGCACCCTCCTTCTCCGTCCAAGCTCCCTCAATCTGGAACTCCATTCCCCTTAGCATTTGATGCATATAGCATCCAAATCAGCCCTGCCCTTTCCGGGTTAGTCAACCACCTTTTTAGGTAGGCCGGTGCAGCAACAAACCTCCATGAAATGACCCAGTGACAGCAAGAATGACCTCCAGCTGACCACAGGGCAGAATCCACGCCACGTCTACGAAACCAAGAAGCCAGCCGGAACACACGGTTACGTATAACACTCCATGCTAATGCAAGATAGCCGAAGGCACAGCCACCCACCCACACGCATCTGCATGCAATCATGCACCATTTTCAAAACACATCGCTCAACACCTCTGCCAATAGAATGCAGCTATCCCCACGACAAACATTCTGCCTAGTTGGATACATAATGAGTCTCCTGCTCTCACATACTCGCCAGACGATCTTGAGGCACCCATCCACATGCCAGCTTGAGAAGGGGTAGCTAGTAGGGACTTGGCCACCCCTACTCACCTTCGCATTGGCTGAAATGCATACACGCATTCTAAATTCCTCTGACACATTTTCCCAAACCCTGGACTTCGTTCCCCTGAGTGCCCTCGCCTACAGTGCTTTGAGACCATACCAATGGGAAAGGCGCTATACAAATGACAAATTACATTACATTGCAAAATGCACTCTGCACTGCTCCACTCTGATTCATGGAACAGTTCAAAGTGTAATTTTGCTGTGTAAAGTGACTTTGCATCGTAAAAAGTACTTTGCACCATGCAAAATATTCCATGTATCAGGCCCTGTGAGTCTGCAAGTAGTGAACCGTGGACGCCAAAGAAGGATGAGGAGCAACAGGAAGCTCCCAGAGAGGGATGGCCTGGTGGCCCACCATAGATTAAGCAGCCAACCACCATGTGTGATGGTGGGCAAGTCACGTGGTCAAATTGTGACCCTGGGAGCATGGGCGGTGCCAGGCTAGGGCTTGGGAGGGCTAATGCATTGAGGCAGCAGGCCTTACTCTCCTCTTGATGCCCAGCTCGGGCTCAGAAGGCAAGAAGCTGTCACATTTCTCACCTCGAAGAGTGGTGTATTTACTTACAGTAAAACTTTCAAAGTAAGTAAATACGCGGCTCTCCGAGGGGAGAGAACAGTCATTAGCGTGACTGTGGGCAGCAGCAAACGTAGAGGCAGGGGACAAAAGCCTGCCCAGGTGATATCAGTAGACCCCCTCCTTGCCCCCACCCCCCCCAATGTTGAAGCTAAAGGCTTAACCGCTGGGCTGATCTTTTACCTGGCACATGCCTTTCAATAATTAGCCTTAACTAAAACAAAACGTTTGTGTGTGTGTGTGTTTGTGTGCGAGGAATATATAGTGTGTAAGTGGGCATATGTATGTATGCAAGGGGGTGTCTGTACGTGCACGCATATGAATGAATGCAGTGTGAATGGTGTACATGGGTGCGACTGTGCGTGTGAATGTGTATGAATTTGTGGGTGTGTGTGTGAGAGTGTGGGTGTGTGTGTGCGTGCGTGCGTCTATGCGTGTGTGTGTGTGTGTATGTGTATCTGTGAGTGTCTGTTTGAGGCTGGGGCCCAGGGAGGGGCAATGGATCATGAACATTGTTTGACTGGAGCATGGCATGTTTTACTGGGGTTTTTGGGCAAAGCAAAGGCAACTTGGGTGTTATAATGTGATGTTGGGGTGGGGGGAGGTTACTACAGTGGGGCCGACTGGGCCCTACTATGGACATGGAATGTTGTACTTGCATTAAGGGCAAAGCCAATATGATGAGTGTTCTTACATGAGGGAGAACATGCTTCCTGTCTGTGGCTTTTACTGGTGTTAATGGCAAAGGCAACATACGTGTTCTTACATGGTGGGGTGGAGCGACATTTATGCAGCCCACAAGGCAATGTGTTCTTACTGTGGCATCAGTTATTTCACTGGCATTACAGGGTAAATACCTGAGTGTTCTTATATGGGATGATTTGTGTGATAATATGTTTTTTAAATGGTGCTTTCACCAAATTATGGTACAGACAACATATTTACATACAATTATCACCCAACCGGAATTGGCACTCATTTATCGACCTCAATCAGGATTTGAACCTGCAAACCACACTCGGATCGCGACAGCGAGGGGCTGCCCCGCTGAACTATCTTACCGACTAGTGTAGAGGATTCAATTCAACACTACAGCTAAGTCAATGCCTAGTCTAGGATACTGAATGGAAACCCTTATTAAGATATCTTTATGTCCAGTTCATGCGTTCTGGATGACTACCCCTATATAACACCCCTCTCTTGGAATCCCCCTGACCCCACTGAGCCAAGAAGTAGTTCTGTTTTGCAAGTTTAAAAGGCTTATTTGATAATTTAAACAATAGATATATATATCACACTTTATAATAAATTAATAATTGAATATCGCACTGAATCTGAGCAGTAATCAATAATGGATAGTCTGGCACTAGCACACTTGTAAATAGGAACAGAAGAATAAGGTGGTAGAGAATGCTTTATATAAGTTCAGATGGATGTAATGTTGAATGAAAATGCAATAGAGAAAATACTCAATATGATTTCAACAAAACAATGTAATCACTTTTTCTGGCAATCCCCTCCCCCCTTTATGCAATGCAAGGAAATGGAAGGAAAGCACACAGTTCTCAGAAATGCAATCAAATGTCATTCAGTTCACCCCACCAAGCTTAGACCACAGAAGTTGGAAACACAGGCCCAAGATGCTTTTATATGTGCTGGCAATGAAGTGAAAAATATGCTAAAATGCTTTTAATTCCCTCTAAAGGTTCGGGGTGAGTGGTATCTAGTTAATATTAGTCCAGGCTCACTCTAGCAATGATTCAGGGATGGTTCTTAAGAGGCAAACAAATTTTTAGCAAGGAAAGCAAGGAAACTGTTGTTTTCACACGTGGAGAAATTTGCAAATCGCGGCAAATTCGCGAGTGCGTTTTTCGCGATTGCGGCAAAAGTGTATATAATAGGACTGCGGTGCTAGGTTCGTTGAAAAGCCACGATTCCCAGCTTTCAGAGGAAAGTTACTGCAAGTCTCTAAGACAAACGGTCACGGAGATATGAGCAATATGGTAAAGGTCGTTTTTCAGATTTGAAATTTTAAAGTTCAAAAAGACAAGTGACAGCTAGCAACTAGAAAATGACAGGTGACAGCTTTGCGAATGACAGGTGACAGTTAGGAGGCAGTTCTACTTAGATTAAAATAGATTGAATTATATCATTTTAACTAAGAGATTGGTTCTGCACAGTTCTGCTAGGTACTCACACTATATTCTTGAATTAGAATGGGCCTCGCCACGGATCTGGTCAGGTTTTAGACTGGACTCTGGTCTGGTCTCGGCACTTCACAGTGATCTGGGTCAGCTCTCTGGTTCTGCTAACAGCGGTCTGGGTCAGCTCTGCGCTGCTGGTCTAGCCTCCCTGGATTCTGGAGATTGATGGATTTGAAGTCTGGATCTCTGGATGTTGTATGGTCCGGCAGCATGCTTCGCAGCAAATGGAATTGAATGTCCCTATCTGTCCTGACTGTCTGCTTTTATGTGTTTTGAAAATGGGTGTGTGTGCAGCATCACTAGCCACTACCCCTCTCCACTTGTCATTGGCCACTTCATCCTCTTCCCCTTGATTGGGGGAATGAAATGAAGTGTCATCATGATGAGGTCTGTTTATGGTACAGAGAACCCACCCCTGTCAAATTACACACAATCTATATTTTGACCCAAAAGACATATTTGCACAGGTACACATTTGTTTAAAATTATATGCACCCATCACATATCACAGGAGGTATACCCTGTCCAAATCTGCTCTTCCTGGGAGCTTGCATTGAGAAATGGCAACATATTTCACTTTTTGGTCAAGTTACCAATATCAGATTCTTACTCAAATTTACCCAAATGTGTGCAAGGCATGCAGGCATTAATTGATGAAGTATCAGACTTTTAACATGCATACATTTTAAGTAATACCCTCTTAACTGCTAGCTTGCCCCCAGATCATGATCAAGGTTGAATTTCTGGTTTTTCCAGTTCTGCCAAGCCAGCTTGCTCTCACAGGCAGTGCTCCTCCCCTTTCCTTCCAGGAGGAAGCCACTTTTTACGGCCCCATAATAAAACATTTGCCTGAGTCAGGACAGGGCTTTGTTCAATTTCCTGCAGAGCCCAGGTAATTCAATCAGGGAAGTGTCATATCCCTTTTGGTGGGAGCAGCAAAAGGGCAGCTAGGCCTGGGAACACAGCTGTTGTGCAAGTCTCATCTCCTGTCGGGGGTAGCTGGTGGGCAGAATTCAGTTCCTTAAGCCAGGCCCCAACTAATGTCACTTTTAGTTACCCAGTTTTCTGCATTCAAATAAAATTAACCATTTTTACATATGCAGCTAGAATGCTGATTCTAAGTTTAAAACTATGACATTAAAACAATTGCAACCTATGTGACACTCAAAAGTAGGTCACTCATTTCTTTTAAACATTTAGATTTTTTAGTGTCTTTCAGTCCAAATTTACTTAAACTGCTGAAATCCACAGCTCAGCCAGTCTTGTATAAACCTTCAAGTCACTTCAGAATATAACTTTACATTGGATCCACCTCTCAGTAAGTCTTTCTTTGGCCTGCTTTGGGTTCATTTATTCAGTTTTACACAAAGTCTGGTGTTGTTTTAAAACGCCGGCTTTCTGATAGTGGTGAGTACTGGTAATGCACCCATTTTTGGGATTTAAGAAAATGAATTCCCCACAATTCTAGGTTGCTTTTGGCAATCAGCATTGCCATTCCCAATGGTTTCAGACTACTGTGTGGGTAGTCCAATGGTGGTTTTAGGCAGTGCCCTTCTGTGCCCATAACATCGGCAAAATGGGTGGCAGCCTATTCTTCATGCACTTCCCTGGGCATTTTCTGGGAATCTCTGGCCATCATGATGTTTTCCATGTCAGTACTGCACAGTTTTGAGGTAGGGCTTGGATGCGTGGATAAAAACATCCCACAAGCCCCCCTCTTGCGATGGCCATTCTGTTTCACTGATGGGACTCGCAAGACCTGGGATGTTTCCTCATCTTCTTCCAATAGATGGCACAGTTCAGCATCTTTTCCTCCATCCGGTCGGATCGATCGGTTCTCCTCGCCGGTCCTGATGGGAGTATTGGGCGATACACTGGGCCCCTTGCGTCTCTGCTCCCGGTCTCCGGATCGTCCTCCTTGGCCCGTCTCCAGGTTTTCTTTCTCCTAGGACGACAAAGGAAGAGCGGCAATACCTATTCATGGACATTTCTCCCCCACCATTGATATAGTGGGGTGGCATATAAATTTATAGTCAAAACATATGAACATGCACATTTCTTTTTGCATTCAAAAACGAAAACACCCACATTGAGAAACTCAGAATTTGATAGGCGATATGTAGGATATTTTAAGTTAGAACTGAATTAATCTGAGACAGTACCCTCTAGGATTCCAGAGGATTCCTCCAGTTGTTGCAGAGTGTGCCTGGGATGGCAACACTTCAACTGGTTTATGTGGACCCACTTGTCTTCCCCCTCTGCCAAACCGCCTTTGGGGATGCGGATCTTGTAGGCCACAGGGGAGATTTTGTCTATAATCTCAAAGGGTCCCTTCAATGTAGGCAAATATTTTCGCTGTTTGGCCTGGTTCCTTTGGAAATTGTATAGATAGACCCGGTCCCCCACCTGATATTCCTTCCTGGAAGTCTTCAGGTCATAGTGGGTCTTCATGCTATCAGCTGATCTTTCTAGATTCCACTGAGCATAAGCAAAAGCATGTTGAAGGTGTTTCCTTAAATTCTCCACATACTCATGAGTTGTGGAGGCATTTATCAGTGTCTGCTCTTGGGTCCTGTAGAGCAAATGCTGAGGAAGCACCATCTTGCGCCCAGTCATCAACTCAAATGGTGACATTTTGGTTGCAGATGAAGGGGTAGATCTGATGGCCATTAGGACCAGAGGTAATCGGATATCCCAACTTGGCCCAGAATCTGCCACAAACTTCTTTAATATGCTCACAATGGTTCGGTTATATCTCTCTACTGCCCCAGAAGAAGCTGGCCGGTAAGCAATATGCAACTTCCTTTTGACCCCCAGTATCTCCCACATCTTTGTCATCACTTCACTGGTGAAGTGGCTACTCCTGTCTGACTCAATCCTTTGAGGTAGACCGAAACGGGAAAAGATGTGGCTAATCATCAGGGCAGCTGCAGTTTCTGCCTTGCAATTTGGGGCTGGGAGACATTCCACCCACTTGGTAAACAAGCATGTCACAGTCAACATGTACTTATTCCCCCTAGCAGAGCGAATCACGGGGCCTACAAAGTCGATTTGTAAATCTGACCATGGCAGTGTCATCCCCCTCTTTTGGAGAGGCGCACGGTGCGTGAGGGATGATGGCTGAAATTGTGCACACACAAGACACCCCTTCAAGTATTGGTCGAGGTCCTGCCCCATGTGTGGCCAGTATGCAACCTCTCTTAAGATTTCCAATGTTGTGTGAAACCCCCTATGACCGGCGGTGGCCGCATCATGGGCGTGACTTAACATCAGGCTTCGGAATGAGGTAGGAACCACCCACTGATCGTGGCCAGCTTTGGATTTCCTTACCAGCAAACCGTCTTGGATTCGGAACATTTTTTGGACATTTCATCAACACTCTTAGGTCCTCTTTCCCAATATAATCGGTATCCGTCAGGGGAAAGTTCTCAGGGTCCTCAAGGTGTTGGTAAAACTTACCAATAATTGGATCCCCCTTCTGAGCGGTAATCAAATCAGCATCAGGGGTCTCCTTACTCCATTGGGCAATTGAAAGGTCGTTGTGAGCATTTGTCTGGGACCTAGTGATAGCAGTGACCTGGATTTCCCCCAACAGGGACTCAATCTCAATTAGATCCCCTTGGATGGGCCCGGTTTTGGCCAGCTGATCAGCTAAGTCATTTCCAGTTTTGTCTGGTCCCTCTACTTTGGAATGACCCTTGATCTTTTTCCAATAGATGGTCATCTCTTTCGAGGTGACCAGATCATCAATGTTTTGGATCAACTTCCCATGTTTCAAGGGTTTGTTATTAGCACATAACCTGCCTCTGGTTTTCCAATTAACCAGGTGCTCCACGAACCCGTTCCGTACATAATCCGAATCTGTGATTATGACCAGTTCGTGGAGTTGATGCTGGACAGCAGTGAGGATGGCCTGATGCACAGCCATCAATTCTGCCACCTGACTACTTCAGGGACCAATTTTGTATCCAGCGGAGGGTTCTGGGGACTCATTCACCCATGCATTCCCTACGCCGGCCACCAGTTCTTTCTCCCCGTTGTTGTCAACATGGTACGAGCATCCATCCGCATAGACAGTGGGCATTCCCTCACACTTGTCTTCTTCAAAGACTTTGTGTGGGGAATTAAGGTATGCCTCTGTGTTGTCCTTTATCTTTAGACTTTTGTCCTCGAGACAGTTTTCTCTGACACAATCATGCAAGTCAGCCAGACCTTGCGCGAGGGGACTCTTCTTGTTTTGGCCATATCTGACCTCCACAGGAAAGCCTTGCATTGACAGAATCCAGGAAGTAATTCGGGAATTACTCACATTTCCGGCCCGGATTCTGTCACTTTGGAGATATTGCAGAGGCTGATGTGGAGTCTCCACTATGATGTGTTCCCCCTGGATAAACGGGCGGTAATTCTTCAATGCCCACACCGTTGCCAGGAGTGCCTTCTCACAATCGTTGAATTTTTCCTCCACAGAGGATAAAGTTTTGCTCGCATAGGAGATTACTTTATTGACCTTGTCATGCTTTTGGTATAATACTGCCGTCAAGCACGTATTAGAGAACCCCGTCTCCAGGAAGAACTCCTTGTTTCTGACAGGGTAAGCTAGGCAAGGCGCTTGTGAGAGGCTTCTCTTGAGTTGTTTTACTGCCTCGGCTTGTTCTGGACCCCATTCTCACTTGACCCCCCCCCCTTCAAGAGATGAATCAGGGGTCTGGTGATCTCTGCGTAGCCCTCAATGAACTTTCTGCTGTAATTAGTCAGTCCAAGGAGGCTCCTTAGTTCCCGCAGAGTTGTGGGGTCTTTCAGTTTCTGAAGTGCTTCCACTTTCTTTTCCTGGGGACAGAGACCCTGAGGAGTAATCTCATTCCCCAAGAAATTAACACGGGTTCTACACCACTGTGCTTTCTGAAAGGAAAGTTTTGCTCCGGCGGCCCTCAACTGGGTCAGAACATAACGGATCTCCGCTATGTGTTCCTCCACAGATGAACTTTTGATGAGGACATCATCTACATAAGCCAGGTTACCCCTCGCACCCAGGTCGGGCATGGCCTTATGTAGGAAAATGTTGAATTCATTGCCGGAGTTGAGGTATCCGAAGGGAGTCCGGGTCCATGTATACTGCTGGCCCCCAAAGGTAAAAGCCAGTTTGTATTGGTCCTCCCTGCTGACAGGCACGGTCCAGTATCCATTGGTCAGGTCTATTGCAGTGAATACCTGTGACCCCTGAATCTGGGCCAGCCCCTGGTCAATGTAGGGAAGAGGCCATCGGGAAGTATGGACCCGTTTGTTGAGCTCCCTGAGGTCGGCGCAGAGTCTCCACTGGCCGTTTGGCTTCAATATTCCCAGCACCGGATTATTGAAGGTGCTGTGGACTGGACGGATTATTCCCCGGGACTCAAGGTTCTTAATTATTTCAGTAAGGGACTCCATTGATGCGAGAGGCAAGCGATATTGCTTCACAAACACCGGAGTCATGCCAGGGTCCGTGGGGATTGTTGTTGTGTGGATGTCAGTGCGACCACAGTCATATGAGTCTACCGCAAAGAGATCTTGGAAATCCAAGAAAACTTGTTTCAGCTTTTGCTTTTGTTCCAGAGTCACACATGCATCCGCTAGGTTGACTCTCTCTTCCACCATCTGCCTGAAGCCTGGAAAGACTTCTGGTTTGGCTATCTCAGCGGCCTCCTCCAGCTGGGTGGAGAAGTCCCTGGTCAGAGTGCTGATTTGGACTGGAGGCTTCAGGTGGGAAAGGCAGCCCTCATGGACCTGGAAAATCACCTCATCCCTCCTGAAGTCACAAGTCACGTCTTCCTTACCATAAGGGCAAGAAGTGTACACCAGGAAGTTCCCCCCATGTCGGGTAAAAATCCTGTCTGGTGTTGTATTGTCCTCACTGTCACTGTCAAAACAGTCCTTGGGGATTGGTCCTAACAGTTCATTACCTAAATCTATGGAAAAATGTCGGTCATCAACCGCCATTCCAATAATGGTGCCTGCGGCTAGAGTAATACTCTTCAAGTCGCTGTTATCCACCTCTATTAGAATGGTGTCATGTTCTATGTTGACTAATGGTGTTGGGTTTACCCCTAACCCTTGCTGTTGGAGAGAAGCATTTAGATGTATGTAAGCATCAGGGTTTTGCAAATATTGTCCTCTTTTAACTTTCACTTCCAGGGAGAATTGTCGGGTCCTTTCTGGGATGGTGACTTCCTCTTTGATCTGAATTTCAACTGCATAAGGTAGCAATTGAGCTGACCTAAATGCTTTTTCTGGATCATCAAAGCCCATGGGATGATCCGCTAATCGGGACCAAGCTTTGAAGTTTATTAGGTCCAAACTAATGGCAAAGCGATTGAGAATGTCACTGCCTAAGTAAAAGGCGGCAGGGACGTCTCGCACGACCCAACAATTGTGGACTATGCTCTTGTTGCCAATGGAGATTTTGAGCATACACCTGCTTGGCAGGAGATGTTTGGAATTAGGTGCTTCCAGGTCCATTCCCCATTTGTCTATCAGTTTGAAGGTGGGAATGGCTGGATCTTTTGGGAGTTGGCGAAACATGGCTTCGCTGATGAAGCTCTTACCATTGTTCACGCACACTCGAGCGAGAACAGAGTCCTTCCCATCATTTAACTGAACAGGGATGAACAACTGCTCTCCAATTTGCTGAATATCAGCCAGGCTCTGAGCTGATTTCACATCTTTCTGGACTATAGGAGTGGGAGTTTCTGATTATGGATTGGTAAAGAATTTCAGGGTGTTTCCTTCCAGTGTGGAATACCACCTTAAACTGGAAGGAAGGTTGATTTTCAGAAATAGAGAGGACCCTCCATCACCAGTCTGTTGTCCTACTGCTATTACTGTCACGTCTGGAATTTGGCTATTCTGGAAGTGAAATTCTACTTGGTCAGATTTTTGTTCAACCATGTGGCCGGTGCCGTTTAAACTAACATGGTTGACACTCTGTTTTAATTTTATTGGTCGGCTAGTCTGGGTCCAGAGGACCTTGTTTACGCAATCTATTAGGGGTGACAACCTTCTCAGGAGGTCATTCCCTAGTAAACAAGGGGTGCCCTCTGGAGTCACAACTATGACCGGGTGTTTCAACTTGTGTCGCCCGATCTTAATGTCCAAGTCTGCAGTCCCCTCAACGGGAATTTCCTTCCCGTAAAAGTTCTGCAGTTGTCCAGGAAGAGAGGTGAGAGGAATTTGGTAATTCTCTCCCCTTCCTGCATTCAGTTCATCAAAGGCCCTTCTGGACAGAAGGGTAGCTTGAGATCCAGTGTCCACTAGTGCCAAAATTGTACCCTGCCCCTGTACTTGTACCGGGGCATAGTATCTTCCCTCCTTCTCCTCAAGGGGGCACAGATAATGCACATTTTTGGACAACTGGTGGGCTAACTTTCTGGTTTTGGACATCGCTAGCGAAGAGATTTGGGCAGAATTCTGTGGAGAGCCTTGGGAATCTGAAAGAAAAAATTGGCAACTGGAGATCAGAGCCATTGTGGGTTCCCCTGGCTCCGGTTCCGGGCCGCCCCCCCCCTTTTTGGAGGCAGTCACCAGGATGGGTTTGAACCAGGGGATTTTGGCATTGTTGGTTCTGGGATAAGATAGTGGGCGGCGGTAGCTCAGTCTCCACATCTCCCCAGTCTATATTGGAATCTTTTGGGACCCATTTTTCCTTGGTAGGAGTTCCCCCATCTCTGAAGGAGAAGATCCTTTCCCCAGGATCCTCTGGGGATCCCTCTCCCTCAAATTGGAAGATCTGTACCTCCTCCTCAAACTGAGTCAGTTTGGGTCTTTTGTTTCTCCTACCCCCCTTCTGCTCCTTAGGAGGCAGACTTTCAGGGGCAAGAGATTTTGTTTCCGGTTCCTGGGTTTCCAGGGGCTGTTTACAAGTGAGGAAGGAAGCTTCCTCCAAGGTTTTACACCCCCCTTCCCTTTGTGCCTCCTCCCTGGGAACCAGTGAGTTATCGGGGTGCTGCCCCCGTCATTGTTCTGGAGCACCAGGTCCAGAGTTGGGTGCGTTCTGCGTCGGCATGCCGATCTGAAGGTTCTGCTGAGCCCTCAGTATGTGACCCAGATCCCGCGCCATGTTTCGAACCTGGCGCTCTAACTGGGAAACCCGCTCAGGCTGATACGGGGCCCTGTTTTCTCCCCTGGGCTGATCCCGGGAAGGGTAGCTATCCCTTCTTTGGTAGTACCCCTGGTTGGGAGGATTTCGATACCCCTCCACCCTTGGCCTCCCCTCTCCTGGATTCGATTGTCTGGGCTCAGGGAATTGGGGAAAGAAGGGTGGAGGATTTTGGGGCTGGAAGTTGGGTGGATACCTGGGGAAAAAGTTCTGCCCAGGATTTGGAGAATTTCTGCCCTCCGGTGGGAAGTTAGGAGGGAAGTTCCCTGGGTTAGGTGCTTGGCTGGATCCCCCCCCTTGGGCTGGAGGAGTCCACACGTAGCCCAGGATGGGTCGACTTCCCTTGTAACGGGGACTTACATAGTCAGGAGAGCGAGGGACCCCATTTGTGGGGCTGCCTCCTTGGCTCCCTGTCTGTGACTGGCCCGAGGATCTTCTGGGCCTAGCATTATTAGGTGCAGGTAGGTTTTTAGGCCCCCCCATCTCCAACTCTAAAACGGGGGTGACCTTTACCTCTGCCACCTTGGCAGCAGCAGGGGTGTTGTTGGCTTTGGGGTTTTTGGGCGCATTATTTTTATTTTCTATTGGCTTCTGCACCTCATAGATCCGGGTCGCCTGTTCAATGACCCAGTCTAAAGATCTTTTCTCGTGAAAATCCCTCACGAGCTGGGTCATTATATATTTGGGCAAGGCATGGAAAAATGTATTGACGAATTCTCTGCTGTCTGTGCGCACCCTCCTGGTGGTCTGCGCAAAAGCACGCGTTAACTCCTGCACAAATTCTTGTGGGGCCTGATCCTCCCCACATTGTAAATTGTAGGCTGCCTTGCGAGCCTCTTGAGGATTTCTATGAGTAGAAAAATGTTTCAAGATGGCCGCATTATAGGCGGACCATCTTAAATGATTTTGGTCCTCCAGCCCCGCAAAGAAACTGGAGTATTCCGGGGAGAAGGTCCACTTTACATATTGAATACAGCTTTGGCTGTCCGTCAAATGGAAAGTCTCCATCATTTGCTCAAACAACTCTAAGTGCTCCCAAACAGAATACTTGGCGTTCTTATGATAAGGCGTGATGACACTCCTGATTGCCTTAATCTGTTTCAATGGGTCCTTAAGCAAGGCCCTTTTTGCCTTATTGGCCTTTTTGGTTCGGGTAACCCTGGTCCATTCATCTTCTGACTCAGAGGCACTGCTCCCAGAGGTTCCCGTCTGTTCTTCCAGGTTTTCCCGGATTCTGCGAGCCTGGGAATGGCTGGCAGAATGTGGGGACCTGGTCTCCTGTGTCCTGTACCGCTCAGAGGAGTCTTCAGATCCCTCCTTGCTGCCAGGATTTGATGGGTATCCCCCCCACTGACCTAACTGGGCAGAGGTTTTCAGGATGCCCTTAATGGGCCTACTCTCCTGGGTTTCCCCATCAAATTGCACTGTGCTTGGGTGCCCATACCCGGATGCCCGCCCCTCCATTCCTGGGTGGTACTGGCCTATGAGCCCCATGCTTCTGGCTGGATAGTAATCTGCCATCCCTGTGGCCCTGTGCTCATGTGCGCCAGGGGACATGGGGGTGGCAGAGTCCAGGGACTGAGAGAAATAAAGGCCTCTGGTACTAGGGCTCCTGGGGTTATGCTCAGGAGTTTCTCTTTCCCAGCGAACCTCATCTCTATCCGCCCCTGCTCCCTGTTGCAATGCAAGAGCCTGTGCCTCCAGTTCCTCAGTTAAGGCCTTACTAGACTCTATCAGTCTCTCCTGCATCGCTACCTGTTGTTGGAGTCTATCATTGTGCTGGCAGAGAGCCTCATTCTCTCTCTGCGTTTCCTGATTGGTCCTGGAGCACTGGGCCAGTCTTTGCTGCAGGAGGGTTACCTCCTGAGCTGTGTCCCTATTGGCCTGCTCCTGTCTTGCCAGAGCCTCCTCCACCCTCCTGGTGTGCTCTAGAAAGTCCTGGTGTTCTTTTTGGAGGTCACCCAGTCCCTGGTGGGCCAGGTGATTTTCTTCCATTTCTCTCCTTAAGTGGCAGACTTCCTGGCCTAAGGTGTCCCTTTCCTGACCAAGAGCTTGAATTTGTGACGCCAGGTCGTCCCTTTGCCTTTGGAAGGCACCAGCTTTCTGGCGCTCCTGATCAAACTCTGCCTGGGTATCCAGGTCTTTCAGGATCAGTTTATTGCTCTCCTCTTTCTCTCTGTCTAGTTGGATTTGCAGGGTGGCTACCTGCTCTGTGCATGCCCTGTTGAAATTGATCTGTTGCTCCAGCTTTTTCTGGCTCTGCAGTAGGGAGTCCAAACTGTCTTGGCGTTCCTTCTGCAAAGCCAGAATTCTGGTATCCTGGTCTGTCTTTTCCTGTTGCAGTATATCCATGTCCTCTTTTATTTTAATGATATACTGCCTACTATCATTTTCTGACTCCTGGCTCCCCTGCAGCCTCTGCTCAGAAGAGACCAGGTCAGATTGGACCTTCTCTAACGCCATCTGTCGCTTGTTCGCCAGATCTTGGCTTTCCGTACATTTATCCTGCATGTCTCCCATATATAGGTACAGGTATGCCGCTATCCTAACCATCTTGTCTTGTTCATCCTTAGCTTTAGGAGCCATGTATAGTTCACTCAGGGCCACATGTAGGGGACCCTGATCTCCCCATATATCTGACCCTGTTTCAGTGACCTGTTGCGTGATGGCCTGCAACCAGACCATGCGGTCCTGGTGAGTCCACTCACCTCTCACAAATAACTTTTGTAAGAAGTGCTCTCTGGCTATTTTCATGTCTACTAAGGTCGTCATTCTAGAGATTGGTCTCTGTCCTGACTTACAGAAATTAGTATTTTATTTTTGCAAAACAGAACTTTTTCTTAGAGCGTTCCTTTGAGGAGTGCTTTACAGCGTAACACAGCGTGGTGATCCGACCGGATATGTGTATCTGGTCAGCTGGCACACTGTATTAATCTGCACAAGTGATAGATCTAACCCAAATGTCCCGGACGAGCCCCCAATTTGTAAGAGGATTCAATTCAACACTACAGCTAAGTCAATGCCTAGTCTGGGATACTGAATGGAAACCCTTATTAAGATATATTTATGTCCAGTTCATGCGTTCTGGATGACTACCCCTATATAACACCCCTCTCTTGGAATCCCCCTGACCCCACTGAGCCAAGAAGTAGTTCTGTTTTGCAAGTTTAAAAGGCTTATTTGATAATTTAAACAATAGATATATATATCACACTTTATAATAAATTAATAATTGAATATCGCACTGAATCTGAGCAGTAATCAATAATGGATAGTCTGGCACTAGCACACTTGTAAATAGGAACAGAAGAATAAGGTGGTAGAGAATGCTTTATATAAGTTCAGATGGATGTAATGTTGAATGAAAATGCAATACAGAAAATACTCAATATGATTTCAACAAAACAATGTAAGCACTTTTCTCTGGCAATCCCCTCCCCCCTTTATGCAATGCAAGGAAATGGAAGGAAAGCACACAGTTCTCAGAAATGCAATCAAATGTCATTCAGTTCACCCCAGCAAGCTTAGACTACAGAAGTTGGAAACACAGGCCCAAGATGCTTTTATATGTGCTGGCAATGAAGTGAAAAATATGCTAAAATGCTTTTAATTCCCTCTAAAGGTTCAGGGTGAGTGGTATCTAGTTAATATTAGTCCAGGCTCACTTTAGCAATGATTCAGGGATGGTTCTTAAGAGGCAAACGAATTTTTAGCAAGGAAAGCAAGGAAACTGTTGTTTTCACACGTGGAGAAATTTGCAAATCGCGGCAAATTCGCGAGTGCGTTTTTCGCGATTGCGGCAAAAGTGTATGGAATAGGAATGCAGTTCTAGGTTCGTTGAAAAGCCACGATTCCCAGCTTTCAGAGGAAAGTTACTGCAAGTCTCTAAGACAAACGGTCACGGAGATATGAGCGATATGGTAAAGGTCGTTTTTCAGATTTGAAATTTTAAAGTTCAAAAAGACAAGTGACAGCTAGCAACTAGAAAATGACAGGTGACAGCTTTGCGAATGACAGGTGACAGTTAGGAGGCAGTTCTACTTAGATTAAAATAGATTGAATTATATTATTTTAACTAAGAGATTGGTTCTGCACAGTTCTGCTAGGTACTCACACTATATTCTTGAATTAGAATGGGCCTCGCCACGGATCTGGTCAGGTTTTAGACTGGACTCTGGTCTGGTCTCGGCACTTCACAGTGATCTGGGTCAGCTCTCTGGTTCTGCTAACAGCGGTCTGGGTCAGCTCTGCGCTGCTGGTCTAGCCTCTCTGGATTCTGGAGATTGATGGATTTGAAGTCTGGATCTCTGGATGTTGTATGGTCCGGCAGCATGCTTCGCAGCAAATGGAATTGAATGTCCCTACCTGTCCTGACTGTCTGCTTTTATGTGTTTTGAAAATGGGTGTGTGTGCAGCATCACTAGCCACTACCCCTCTCCACTTGTCATTGGCCACTTCATCCTCTTCCCCTTGATTGGGGGAATGAAATGAAGTGTCATCATGATGAGGTCTGTTTATGGTACAGAGAACCCACCCCTGTCAAATTACACACAATCTATATTTTGACCCAAAAGACATATTTGCACAGGTACACATTTGTTTAAAATTACATGCACCCATCACATATCACAGGAGGTATACCCTGTCCAAATCTGCTCTTCCTGGGAGCTTGCATTGAGAAATGGCAACATATTTCACTTTTTGGTCAAGTTACCAATATCAGATTCTTACTCAAATTTACCCAAATGTGTGCAAGGCATGCAGGCATTAATTGATGAAGTATCAGACTTTTAACATGCATACATTTTAAGTAATACCCTCTTAACTGCTAGCTTGCCCCCAGATCATGCCACCGGTTCTAAAAACCTCTTAAAATGTGGGCAGAAAAATCACAAGAATTATGGTATCATTTAAATAATCATGACAAGTCCGTACTATGAGTTATTCATCTTTTTCCAAAACCATATTCTGGCTACAGGGGTGTGGTTTCCCCCCAGCACAAGGTTGAATTTCTGTTTTTTCCAGTTCTGCCAAGCCAGCTTGCTCTCACAGGCAGTGCTCCTCCCCTTTCCTTCCAGGAGGAAGCCACTTTTTACGGCCCCATAATAAAACATTTGCCTGAGTCAGGACAGGGCTTTGTTCAATTTCCTGCAGAGCCCAGGTAATTCAATCAGGGAAGTGTCATATCCCTTTTGGTGGGAGCAGCAAAAGGGCAGCTAGGCCTGGGAACACAGCTGTTGTGCAAGTCTCATCTCCTGTCAGGGGGTAGCTGGTGGGCAGAATTCAGTTCCTTAAGCCAGGCCCCAGCTAATGTCACTTTTAGTTACCCAGTTTTCTGCATTCAAATAAAATTAACCATTTTTACATATGCAGCTAGAATGCTGATTCTAAGTTTAAAACTATGACATTAAAACAATTGCAACCTATGTGACACTCAAAAGTAGGTCACTCATTTCTTTTAAACATTTAGATTTTTTAGTGTCTTTCAGTCCAAATTTACTTAAACTGCTGAAATCCACAGCTCAGCCAGTCTTGTATAAACCTTCAAGTCACTTCAGAATATAACTTTACATTGGATCCACCTCTCAGTAAGTCTTTCTTTGGCCTGCTTTGGGTTCATTTATTCAGTTTTACACAAAGTCTGGTGTTGTTTTAAAACGCCGGCTTTCTGATAGTGGTGAGTACTGGTAATGCACCCATTTTTGGGATTTAAGAAAATGAATTCCCCACAATTCTAGGTTGCTTTTGGCAATCAGCATTGCCATTCCCAATGGTTTCAGACTACTGTGTGGGTAGTCCAATGGTGGTTTTAGGCAGTGCCCTTCTGTGCCCATAACATCGGCAAAATGGGTGGCAGCCTATTCTTCATGCACTTCCCTGGGCATTTTCTGGGAATCTCTGGCCATCATGATGTTTTCCATGTCAGTACTGCACAGTTTTGAGGTAGGGCTTGGATGCGTGGATAAAAACATCCCACACTAGCCAGCAAGGACATGTTTTTTACCGGGGCATTGTATTTTATCACTGGTGTAAAGGCCAAAGGCAGCAAGAGAGTTCTAACATGGGGAGGGGGCATTTGCGTAGCCAGCATGAGAGTTCTAACATGGGGAGGGCGCATTTGCGTAGCCAGTAAGGACATGTTTTCTTACTGGGGCATGTTTTTTTTACTGGTATTCAAGGAAAGCCAACAGGAGCATGTTCCTACATGGGGATACTGGCATGAATTGGCAGAGCTAGCATAAACCTGCTTTGTTATTGTATCCTTACTGGCATTATATGGACACAGCAAACGGGAGTATTTTCCTATGTGGGCATAGTGGCATGTGTAGGTGCACTAGAATGGACATGTGTGGGCGCCATCAATATGAACATGTTGCACGGGCATATAGTGGGCACAGGCATTATGAAAGTGCTCCTGTGCATAGTTGGTGGCTTGGCCTCTAATGGATGTTTTCATACCTTACCCTACAAAACCGATAACCCATAGCTCTAAAGGTTTTTTCAGCGGGATAACACCCAAACCTACCCTTTAACTAGTTCACGCTTCCTCGCTACGCCCGGCCACCCCTGAACATTCGGCCGGCTGGCTGGGGGGCAGAACACGCCCCCTTCCTTCTGTGGGCTCTTCTTAGTGTGGGCCCAACTATATTGGCTCCACTCGGTACACAATCCTGGCGGCGCCCCTGGGGAGTTGGGGGTGAAAGATGCATCTAATGGGCCTAAGGGGGGGTGTGGGGGCGTAATGTTTACTCAGCCTCCTGGGCTTGGGGCAGACGGGGTAGGGCCTGGGGAGGAGAGGAGTCCTCAATTGGGCAATAGGTTTAATGTCCTGTCTCACTAACAGTTTTCAAAAGTGCCATCCAGCGCCCTCCCTCATCCCAAAATTTTGAGGCTGGCTCCGCCCCTGCCTGGGAGAAGCAAACAAGACGTGTGAGTGCACGTGCGGTCTGAGGAGGAGGAGACAGGAAGTGGGAGGAAAACAGGAAACACAGAGGACACCGAGGAGTGAGAAAGAACACGCCTCTGGAGCAAGAAGGAACATGAAGGAACACCGAATTAAAAAATGAGCAACTATTCACATAAATATGGGACAGCGCAAGGCTCTGTAAAATACACATGCAAATCTCTGCCGACCGGGTCCATGTTGCCGGCCTCACCCGGGGACAACCACCTACCCCTTATCAGAGCAATTGCCAGTCCCAGACAGCTCGTGCACACCTGCCCTTTACTGGCCACACCCACCTGCACCCGCCCGGCCAATGACTCACAAGCGTACAGCCCCGCCCACTAGACTGAAAGTGTTCCATGTTTCCCTCATAAAGTAAGGCCGAACAAATGTCCGCCTCAGGATGTGATGCCATATCATATCCTACAGCGCCATCTGCTGATCGATTTATTCATGACATCGCTCCTATGGTTTTACACCTGAGCAGCAGCCAGGAACCGTAATCCCGTGCCAGCAGCCCGTAATCCCGTGCCAGCAGCCCGTAATCCCGTGCCAGCAGGAGTGTACGTTTGCTCGTCTCCTGTATGAGTAGCCATGAACATGCTCCATGCAGTTTTGAACAAGAACATAAAGCATTGTGAAATAATCACCCTACAAAATGATGTTAACATGCTCACATCATGAAACGCACAGACAACACCTGCCTTATTGTGGACCGTGGTCTCTGCCTGGGGGGCACTTTTGCTTTCTATCCCCTCCTCTTCCTGCGCTCCCCTATATGCCTTCCTCACCATGCCACATCCCTGGTAGAGCATGGCATCTCTCCTGGACTTGCAAGCAGAGCCCCCTACTAGTCCAGATCGTCATTGAGTCTTACATGACGCCTTGCAGCACCGGGGGCATCCAATCCACATCTTGGCCGGTGCCTCTCGACGGCGCCCTCCGCCATCACCGCTCTGGTAAATATGTCTTTGCGTAACAACTCTTGGATTCCAAGATGCCAGTGAGCACAGGCCTAGCATGAGATGGCAGCAGGTCCAGCCTTCACATGTGCGTAATCAAAAATAACAAGCATTGGCAATGGCAACAGTTTGGGCTTTTGTGTAGGCATGGGAAAGGCACTTGCCAGGCCCAGCCGTAGCGGTATTAAATGGCTATTGATGGTGGCAGGTGCCAAATGGTGCAGGTACCTGGGCATCTAATAGCAGTGCCTGGCAAAAGCATAAAACCTATGCATAACCACAAATGTTGGCTTTGCCAATGCTTGTTTTAAACAGGACTTCGGTGGCTTTGCCAATGCTTGTTTTTAACAGACCTTCAGTGAAGGACACGCAGTGCTTATAAATCGAGTGGTTGAAGGCACACCTGGTTATGACATATTTATTACACTAATAGCTGGTTTACAGCTTCAATGAACTCATTAGCTCTCAGAAGACTGCTTTGACCAAACACTGGCTGGCCCTTTCAATGAAAAGCCTGAAGGTAAGGCTTGATTAAAGCGAGCTCAAAGAGTTCCGCTGAGGAGGTGTTTCGGGCGGGCAGAGGCAGGAATGGGTGGGAACGGCTATAGGGATTAGCATGGGCAGTCAATAGGTGGGCAAATAACCAAACAATACCTACAGATGCTGTGTTCCCCCCCGCCCACCCCTCATATGTCATTCCTCCCTATCTGTACTCCAATGCAATAGTTTCGGCTCATAGGTGTTGCTTGCACCTAATAGCCCAAACAAATAAAAGGCCGGCCGCTTAGCCACCATCGTTTGGATGACTGGGCTCACTCTGCGTGTGTTCACGCCTACTTCTAGACAGTGGTGGACGAGAGAGGCAGACTCTCACTGCCTGGCACATTTAACACATGGCGAAAAGGACTAAATCGCTGTGAGAAAAGGTGATTTGCCCAAGATCAAACTAATTGGCTCAGGAATGGAAGCTGAGATTATGACCCGGATCATCTGGTTTCAAACATCATCACGTTGCCACTCTACCACGTTGTCGTCATTTCCGCGCTCTGCCTTTCCTTTGTATTTGAGACAGCGCTTCACGGCGGTGCGCCGGTTATTTCTAAGCGTTCTCACATTTGTCAGATAAGGAAGCTGAAGCACATGGGGGAAGATATTGTCCCGTGAACGCACGTTCTGAATACTCACAAGGCATAGTAGGCGCGGCCTTCCCTACCCCTCTATATTCTTTCTTATTTGATTGTAATGCTATCCCATGTTCCCTCCCTGCTGCCCCATGGACGCCTGAAACAGAATGTATTTCCTGCATAAGCGCCTAACAAGCAAACAATAAATAAATAAATAAATAAATCCTGCCATTTGTCATCACTGGTCTGCAGGAGTCAGCGATGTGGTTATTAATGTCCAAAGCACTTGGAAAAAATGTGTTTGGAATGCATTTTCAGTCATCGTTAAAAAGGTACCTTAGTGGAGAAATCCCCTTGAACTGCTTTAAAAGCGGGTATTTAGCTCCCCTGCTTAGTGTGGGCATGCACTGTCTCAAAGTGGGAAATAGGGGATAGACAACCATGCTTTGCAGGACATTTTGTGTTTGCCAGAATCTTCTGCAGGGCTGATTAACCTAAAGAATGTCTTCAGGTGCGTTTTCTAGAAAAGTGGGGTCTGTGGCTCTCGGGCTCGCGGGTTCGCGGCCGCCACAAATCATTGCTAATGGGAGAAACTCTGGCTCCTGGACTCCTGACAAATGATCTTTCCTCAGCGTTTGAGAATTACCAGGCAAATGTAGACTCCATGTTTCCACGGCTCGCCCGAACGCAAGTTCCAGTGGACACCTGTTGGTGGCGCCATGCGCCATGTTCCTGTAGTCTCTGAGCAACTGGCGCAGGCACACCTGCGCCCTAATCCCCAAAACCTTTCCATGAGACCGCAGGCTTGTCGCAAGTAAGGGGGCCGGTCATTGTAAAATGCACTCCCAGCAACCGCCCTACACTAATGCGGAGCTGGCCAGCAGATCGTTGTGCTACTATACAGCCCCCCCTCCCCCCCCCCCCCCCCCCCCCCGATTAAATGCATACGTTACCTTTGAGAATAAAGTGACCTGCGCATTTCTATAGTGCGTGCAGCTGAATAAAGTGCATCCGCTGCGCTTTTTTCGTTTGCGCTCTTTTTTTAGACTCTGTGGGCCTTTTCCATTCTTCCGGCTGTTTACGCCTCCACCAGATCTGGTTGGACTCGGTTCGGTGTGTGCACTGGGAAAGTCTGGGAAACGTACATTCTAACTGGACTTTCCAGCCGCCCCACCTCACCGTCTTTCAAGTCGGACATAGTAAGTAGTGTGAAAAGTGCGCTTGTCTGCACTTTACGCACTCCTCTGTGGGTGTCAGGGTTCCTTCAGCATGCGCCGCACGGGGGGATCCCCTCACTTTTCATGTGTTTACTGGAGGGACGGGTGGTCCTGAGAGGAGTTCTTGGCAACTTCCTGTTTTTGTGGGTCCTTTGTATGTGAATATCCCACAAGGTAGTGTGTACTTGATGTGGTAGTGTTTAGGAAAGGACGGCCTGTGCTCGGTGCTTGATTTGTGGGGGTGACTGGAATTGATTATGACGTAATGATAGCCAGAGCATCCATCAACCCCAATGAGCAGATGCGAGCTGTAGTTTAACCTTAATGTGTCAACACTGTGGGGAGCAGCTATGGGTGGGGGCAGCAATGTTGTGGAACTGCTCGCCCGCAGTGTCACAAGTGTGCTAGAAAATATTTGGCCCCTGGCACTTATTTTCTTACAAATTAATTAATGCCCATGCTTACTTGTATATCAAACTATGCTTTGTAGCTTGTACTTCAAATTTAAATCCTTAACTTTCCATGAACATCGGTCCAATTTATTCAGAAATTGGGGTCCTTTTAATTATATGAATTATTTGTTTATTTGTTTGCCTCTGTTGTCTGGGCTTTTAAGGTGTGCATAGAGGTCTGGAAGCAAAGCAGAATACAGACCCAGCTGTGCACCTCTTAATCCCACAATGCAATGTTTCTTGAGATGGCCGCGCAGAGGTCTGAGTAACCGGTGACGCGTCTCCTCTCCCTCCCAATGCAGGTCACTCGCCGGCACCTGTACTGGCAGGTCCAGTAGCTGCCACCTCTTGGGTTACGCGAGGCCCAGTTCTGTGCCAGTGAAAGAGGTCACCATCCTCAGCAGACCCAGCGCCCGGCTGCTGTGGCCCTCGGCCAACAAGGGAGGCTCGTCCGAGGCAGTTTCCTTCCAGATGGGTAAGTCTGCACCAGCTCGCCCAAAGATCTCCCAGCATTCCCGTGGTGGAGCACATGGCGCCCCTGATTGGTCGCCAAAGTCAGCTGACCAGGAACTAGAAATTCTTGAGCAGCTGATGCTGTGGTGCGCAGCCCAATTACAGTGGTCCAAAGGCAGTAGGCTAAGGGCGCCACCTGCTGGCTTGTTCTCCAGTTCACCCTACCTCTCCACCAACATTTACACTGACATCGCAGCCGCACTCATTCAGATGTAGGAGTCCCAAGAACTCCTCCGTGGACCCCCTCAGACCATTCACTGGGGAGGGGGTAGACCACCCTCATTGTGCCCCTATTTACTAAGATCCTTATATTTCGCTTAGCAACAGTACCCTCCACCCATCATGTTTGCAAGGTCACCCCTCTAAAATGAGGGAGCAATCCTGCTCCCTGCACTCAGGTGTCTAGTGCGCAGCCTGACTGGCAGTCTCTACTATCGCTGACCAGTCAGCAATCCTACAACCTACACTACATGTCACTACTGAGTTTACACTTGCAAAGTTTGATGTCAGTCCTTGTTTTGTAGGTTGACCGCATTTCTTAGGGTCCAGTGCCAATTCTGCATTCTGCCCTGCCGCCTTCTCTTCCAGTGTGAGCAAAGGATCAGTTCACTCCTCAACTTCTACTCCCTCCCGCCTCCCCTGCCCCATCTGCATCTTGAATGCTGCCTTCAGGCGTAGCTGTGAAGCCCCTTTCCCTCACCTCACCCCTCTGCCCCATCTGCATCTAGAATGCTGCCTTCAGGCTTAGCTGTGAAGTCCCTCTCCCTCACCCCCCCCACCCCATCCGCATCTAGAATGCTGCCTTCAGGCTTAGCTGCAAAGTCCCTCTCCTTCTCCCCCCTGACCCTCCTCCCCCTGCCCCATCTGCATCTGGAATGCTGCCTTCAGGCTTAGCTGTGAAGCCCCTCTCCCTCATCTCCCACCTCCCCACTCACCATCTGCTTCTGGAATGCTGCTTTCAGGCTTAGCTGTGAAGTCCCTCTCCCTGTCCCTCACCTCCCCCTCTCTCTACCCCATCTCCTTCTGGATTGCTGCCTTCAGACCTAGTTGTGAAGTCCCTTTCCCCTCTAGTCCCCCCTCTGCCCCGTCTGCTTCTGGATTGCTACCTTCAGGCTTAGCTGTGAAGTCCCGGTCCCTCTCCCTCACCTCCCCCCGCCCCCACCCCATCCGCATCTAGAATGCTGCCTTCAGGATTAGCTACAAAGTCCCTCTCCTTCTCCCCCCTGACCCCCCTCCCCCTGCCCCATCTGCATCTGGATTGCTGCTTTCAGGCTTAGCTGTGAAGCCCCTCTCCCTCATCTCCCACCTCCCCACTCACCATCTGCTTCTGGAATGCTGCTTTCAGGCTTAGCTGTGAAGTCCCTCTCCCTGTCCCTCACCTCCCCCTCTCTCTACCCCATCTCCTTCTGGATTGCTGCCTTCAGACCTAGTTGTGAAGTCCCTTTCCCCTCTAGTCCCCCCTCTGCCCCGTCTGCTTCTGGATTGCTACCTTCAGGCTTAGCTGTGAAGTCCCGGTCCCTCTCCCTCACCTCCCCCCGCCCCCACCCCATCCGCATCTAGAATGCTGCCTTCAGGATTAGCTACAAAGTCCCTCTCCTTCTCCCCCCTGACCCCCCTCCCCCTGCCCCATCTGCATCTGGATTGCTGCTTTCAGGCTTAGCGGTGAAACCCCTCTTCCTCTCCTATTCCTCACTCCCCCTCACCCCATCAGCATCAGGGAAGCTGTCTTCAGGCTTCGCTGTGAAAGCCCCTGACCCTCCATCTCTCCTACTCCCTACCCTTTCCCCTTTCCCATCTGGATCGGAAATGTTGCCTTCAGGGTTAACTGTGAAAGGCCTGGACCCTCTCTCCCCCCTGCTCCCCACCCTCCCTTCCCTCTCCCCCAAACCCCTCTCTTAAGACCTTGAAGTCAGCCTTTGGGCCTAGCTGTGAAAGGCTTCTGGCTCCCTTCCTGATGGCATAGTTTGAAGTAATCAAGTATTGCAATGGGGTCATTACAAAACACCACATCAATACCTTTTCTTTTTTTTTAATGGAGACAGAACATGTTTTTCTATTAACGCCAGTGTTCACTACCAGCAGTCATTGGTGTTATGTGCGAGATAATGTAAGCCAGGCCCCTTTAAGGGAGGAACTGATGTAACAGGAAGGGCAGGAGCAAAGGAGGAAGGAGTTTAGTCGAGGAGTAGAGTGTTACGAACAGATCTGTCTCTGACTCCTCCTTTGCGGCCTACATCCATTATTATACACAAACCAAGTGTAGCCACTTCTATCCTTAGGACCCCAGGGCCCAGTCTGTGATACACTGAGAACTTAGTCACCCCCACAGATGTCACCCTCTTTTCTCCTAGGCTTTAAATCAGGGCCCCTTCAACAGCCACCTCGGGCATGAAACGCAGCCCATCGGCCATTGGGCTTTGCTTAGATGTGTGGGGCGCCATCGCAAAAGGCCTGTGCACCCCAATATCAGTTGTAGAGGTGCTCTGTATCATTGGTGTGCCTTCTCAGCATTTGGCTCGGGTGTGAGGGCGTACCATTAGCTTGAGTTTGGGGGCGGGCAGGACTCGGTTGGGTGACCACTGGTCATGTGATCTTCTCCCCTGTGTGGTGGCGCCCTGCTGTGGACGGTGCCCGGGTGTCTGCTGCTGGCTCCGTGTTACCCATTCTCATTTCCTATCCCAATGCAGATGACCCCAGAACTTCCCAAGAAGCGCTGGCTGGAAGGATGTGCGCCTGGGCTCCGGCCGGCTCCCCAAGACTGCACGGTGCCGCTTGGTGTGAAGATGAAGACCCTGCATTGGTGGTGAACCAGAGGCGCTCCCGCTCGTTCACCTCAGGTAATACAGGCCCCCCTGGGATCCCACTGGTCGCTGTTTAGCCCTAGAGGCTTCAAAAAAAGACAGGAATTATGATTTCATGATTTTAGATAAACTTTCAAATAGTTGTTTAAGAATGGAGACTTGAATTGGGCCTCATTAGGAGTTTGGCTGTGCAGGAAAAAAGTGCAGGTAATTCTGTTCCCTCCATTGTTCTTACACCGCCAAATTACAAGTTCTGATGGAATTACCACTGCTGTAATTACCACCGCTGTAAATACCACCGCTGGAATTACCTCTGCTGGAATTACCACTGCTAGAATAACCACTGGTGGAATTACAACTGCTGGAATGACCACTGGTGGAATTACCACTGCTGTAATTACCACTGCTGTAATTACCAATGCTGGAATTACCACTGCTGGAATTACCACTGCTGGAATTACCGCAGATATTTGGAGCAACGGTGGAGGATTCACTCCCAGCATTATGCTTGAAGTAAATCCTCCACTTTTCCTCCAAAAACCGGCGAAATTACCACTCAGTAATTCCATCGGTGCTAAAATATATAATGGGGATTTATACCTCCTACCATCACTTGTAATCCCGTGGTAAACCCATGGCACCAATGCTAATGATGTGTTCATTTATATAGCACCTTAATCTGAAGTGCATTCCGGCAGATTTACCACTGGAATACCGCCAAACTCGGAATGAGGCTTGAAAGTGCTAGATGTATATGACACATTCATGTGTTGAATGCAGTCTGGCACA